>NC_134570.1:137871516-138190266 GCF_050947875.1 Dermacentor variabilis | reverse complement strand
TTTCGCGAATAATAGTAATTGAGTCGGTGTGAGCTGACGTAGGTATTGGCAAGGAATCGTGGTTGAACTGTGATATCGGCGGTCGTGAGGTGTTTTCGAACGAATTTGTCGCGTATCGTAGAGATGGGCCGAGCCATGCGGGCGGTGTATTTTTATTTGTGTGAAGTTCCCTGAAATCTGCCGCCTTACATCCCGTGTCATGTCGAATCTGTTTGGTGCACAGTTACCCTAGATGATAATTCTTCGTTTGCCGTAGGTGCATTTTACCGACTACCGAACTCGGCCTCCAAGAGACTTCAATTGCTGAATGAAATTATCTCTGAAGATTCAAGCAGACCTTTCGTTCTTGCTGGTGACTTTAACTTCCCATACTTAGAATGGCGTGATGGAATATGTGGAACCAGCAGTGGGTGCCGTGTAAACATAGAAATGAAAAATATAATTGACAATTTTGGTCTTATTGAGTTTGTTACTTGCCCAACTAGAAATAATAACGTTATAGACCTCGTGTTCTCAAATTCCCCCAGTTTGGTGAATAATGTCAGTGTTCCAGGTATCAGTGACCACATGGCAGTTGTTGCAGACATTAAAAAAGAGAATAGAAGAACCTCAAGGTGGGGGGGGGGGGTTGCAACAAAAAAGGTTTTTCGATTCAGCAAGGGTGACTACTCAAGCATAGCTCCAAAGCGAGAAGACGAGAAGATTATTTGCCCGTGTTTGAGTACCTTGCTGAAAACGATAGTGCAAACGATTTAGGGTTTGGGGATAAGTATATACTTGCGATGCAAGCAGGCAAGATTATTAAATGCAAGAAGCCATGGATGACGTCAAGTATTTTGAGAGAAATCAAGAAAAGGCGACAAGTTTTCCGTAAATTAAAGAAAACTGGAAAAAAAGTGAGCACGCGATAGAATTACAAGCTTTAACGGAGCAGCATAAAGCAAGTGGGGAAAGAGCAAAATAGATATATTTCGAGGGGCTCAATAATAAAATCAAAACTAATCCCAAGTAGTTCTGGCATTATATCAAGGAGTGCGGATCTGATAATGTTTGAGTTAGCGAAGTGAATTTTAATGAAACGGTTATAGTTAATGAGCAAGCTAAAACCACACGTTTAAATACGTATTTCCAATCCGTGTTTTTACCCAAGCATGACGCCCCTTCCCAACTGCACCCTAGCACGTTTTCATTGATGCCGCCGCTGGAACTGAGCGTTCGCGGCAAACGTTCTCTTCTTGAAAGCCAAGATGAATCCAACGATGGGGGCGAAATGCGAAAACACCCGTGTACTTAGATTTAGGTGCACGTTAAGGAACCCCAGGCGGTCAAAATTTCCGGAGTCCTCTACTACGGCGTGCCTCATAATCAGGAAGTGGTTTTGGTGCGTAAAACCCTATTATTTTAAAGATGAATCCGAAGCAGTTGGTCCTGACGGTATGCCTCCTCGTGTACTAAAGCTATGTGCTGCGACCATTTCGCTTTACTTTTACATAATTTACACTAAGTCCCTTTCAACAGGCACTTTACACGATGATTGGAAAAATTGCCATGTTGTTCTGGCTCATAAGGCTGGCTCAAAAAAGAATGTAACCAATTACCGGCCCATTTCATTAACATCGATATCATGTAAACTTTTTGAGCATATCCTGTTTAAGCACATATTGACCCATCTTACATATAATAATGCTCTGGTAAATGAGCAGCACGGTGTTCGCAAAGGCTTTTCTTGTCCACGCAACTTGTAGAGTTCTTTCATGAGCTCGATTCCAACCAGGGTTGCCTGATAGGGCTATTAATAGCCAAATTCGGTTACTTTTTGTCCGAGTTGGCGTTAGAAGTTTCCTTTTGGCTATGTGGCTATTTTTGGGCTACATCTTTCTCCTGCGTAAAAAAAAGTAAAAGATAGTTAAGCAGAAATGAGAAGCGCGCTGGAATTAAAATGCATACGACAGCAGGCAACAGGAAATGAGCGTGTTTGCTAAAAAATCTAAATTTGCAACTTCTATGTGAGAAAACACATATGCATGTCAAAAGGTCAAGGATCGCGTCCTTTTGATAACTTTAATTAAGAAAGCTGGCCTCGGCAATTACGTCTCCACCCGCGAGCTAATGCTACCCGTGCGCGCGCGCCAGCGAACATAGACTGCTGCTGTCTCCACATGTGAGCTTTCGGCGTCCTACGTTTTAAGCCTGAGATGCTTCTAGATCCCGTTGACGGTGCGGCGCGTGTGACCTCGGCGCCATAACGGAGGGAGAACACCGAGCTGAACCTAACTGAGATTTGCCGAATTTTCTGCCTGCCGCATGGCGCCTACGTGGCAATTCGCTCGGACCCATCCGGGCCAAATTGCCCCTGCTCCAACGCCAACGTACAACATATCCTCTTCCGTTGCTCGACAGCCACCACAGCCATCCGTTCCCTGCAGAACTCCAAACCCTACTCCTGTCTTTGCTATCACTACCCGTACCAAATACCGCCGTCGAACGAGTGTTCAGCCAGGTGTCGCTCATTAAAACCGACCTTCGTAAAAGAATGGGGAACGAAACATTGGTAGCACTCTTCCGCGTGAAGTTTGGCCTGGCCAGGAACGGAGGCTACTGCAAGGATTTTGAACCGGGCCGAGAATTCTTGTGCCGTTTCAGCTCTGACTTTTTATATGGGATTTGACTTCGCAATAAGCTCGTGATGCGTAATCATAGCATACTTGTTTATGTCTATATATCGTACTAGATTTTGTACCAACCGCCATCTATTGTGTTAGACTTCGTCTTGCAATTTTTTGTCGTTTTTCATTTAGTGCATTGTGGGGTGTTTAGCGAATTTATCATGAGCTGTAAATAATAATACTGAACACCTGAATGCATGCAATTGCTTAGCGTGTTTAGTGTGCGGTGGTTGTTCTTTTCGCAATTTTTTGGTGCTATGGGAAAAATAACACACTGCATTTGCAATGAAGACCGCATTTGCCTTATCATGAATTTGCCTGCATGCCAGCGTTTCTGCACTTCTAGCGCTTGTGCAGTATCTGTTTTCCGTGCCGCATGGCCTCCGTGACGATGCGCGCTGAGGTCATGCGTGGTCAAACCCCTTAAACTTCGTAAAGTAGCGGCACGCTTTGAAGAATGCCGCCTCCTGCTCGCGCGCTCTGGCCGACACCGCGTCGCTATTGGCCTAATAGCATCACGTGGGCTATCGCGCCATGCATCAGCGTCATTTTTGCTCGAGAAGCGTCTGTGGAGTGGCGAGCAGCGCATGTTGGCGCCATTGCTACGCTCGAGCAGTGTAGGCGGCGCCACGGTCGAGGAAGGAGCGTGAAAGAGAGGAGAAACGAGGAGGAGTGAAGGCGGAGGAGGAGAGTGCCACTACATTACGAAGCTTAAGAGGTTTTAATGCGCTGTCAAGCGTGGGAAAACTAATATGTAGGTATTCTTGCCGAAAATTATTTCAATATACCAAAGAAATGACTTCACAAAAAGACAAAGCGCTAGGGCTACTTTTGGGCTACCCAAAAGTTTCGCTTTTGGCTACATTTGGGCTACTGCGGAGGTCAGTTTGGCTACCTGTGGTTGTAGCCGTCTGGCAACGCTGCTTCCAACATGGACGAGGGTGGGCAAACAGATTGCGTATCTATATATTTTCGAAAGGCCTTCGACACCGTGTCGCACTCCCTTCTCCTCGTGAAACTGCAGATTCTAAATTTTGACCAGAATTTACTAACTTGGATAACCAACTAGTTCTTTGACAGGCGTCAATGCGTGCTTTTAAATGGGAGGTGTTCATCCTATGTTCGTGTCTCATCAGGCGTGCCACAAGGCTGCGTGCTTCAACCGCTCTTATTTCTTATTTTTGTTAATAATATTTCTGTAGGTATTTCGTCGCGCATACGTTTATTTGCCGAAGATTGTGTTTTATATTGGCAGATTAGGAAAGCAAGTTACGGCGTTTCTTTGCAGGACGATTTGGATAGTATTACAATGTGGTGTCAGAAGTGGCAAATGACGTTGAATTCAAAAAAGTGTGCGCATCATGCGTGTTTCTACACACAAAAAAGAAAGAAATAGAAACAGCTTACACCATAGATATGTATGTGGTTACTACCGAACCAACATGCAAATATCTTCATCGTTATGTTTTATCGCATTATTGTTCACGGAATGCCAATATTAATTATGTTGTTGGTAACGCAGCAAGGGCTCTTAGCTTTATCCAGCGGAACCTAAGATGGGCACCCCATAATTTAAAGAACACAGCCTACCTCATATGTATTAGGCCGATTTTGGAGCATGCATGCCATGTATGGGACCCGATGCAGGCCAGGTCCATAGATAAGCTGGAAAAAATTCAGCATAGAGCTGCCTGGTTTTAGGACGAAACAAGTCGACAGACAGCTGTACCGCTATGAAAACGGAATTGGGTAGGGAATCGCTTTCCTTGCGCAGAAAAAAAAACTGCGCTTGAAGTTTTCTTTTGTGTTTTTCATGGTAACACTGGAATTGCTTGTAATAACTACTTTCATGAGCCCAATTACATATTTTCACGTGGTAGTGACTGGGACGAACACAGTAACAAAAGTGTAAATGGCGAAACGAAATCTTTATTGGGCGAACCTGTGCCCTCAAAAGCAAGTTACACTTATAGCCCAACGATAGCGGCGAACACAGTCGGCGATCGTCGGAAATCTGATCAGCGGGTCAAGCGCGTCGGCTTTTATACATCAATCGTCGTTCCAGGGTAATCACTGGGACCCGTGGGTCTTGCACAAAGTTCTACACTATTCGCGTCACAAATACATACAATCAGATTACACCAGGCTCGGTGACAGACAGCGGATGGAACCAATGATAACATTCCAGAAACTTCCGATACATGCAGGAGCATCCTGCGCTGTGCGATAACATCTGTTAGGCGGTGAAAAGTGGTCACCCGGAAAAGGTAAACAAGCACACGTGCCAATATACAGTCGAAATGACCACCGACACAAAGAGTACCGTGCAAGGACAACTATGTTTTACAATGCCTTCTTTGTGATGTCTATCACAGACTGAAACCGGCTGCAAGAGACGCAAGTGTGCTGTATAGATGAAAAAGTGTTTTATTTAAGACTGTAACCCCCCTGCTATAACGCCTTTTTGTCAAAGTTGGGCACTCGCTGAATAAAGAAAGAATAAATAAAGAAGCCATATTTCAAAATATTTCGACGGAAATTGGTTCCCCGCGCCTAGCCCGACCTCTCATGCAAGCAGCACTGTTACTGACGGCCGAAAAGCTGTTCCAAATTGCGGACGAAATTTGAAGTATGGGAGCCTATGTAAACGTTCAAACATTTTGGATGCTTTTTTGGCTCGTAAAAAGCGATTTGCGGTTAAACTATTGCATCGATTGGTATATTCCCGGAGGCTTATCAACTTCTGTGGCTTAGCTTTCAGCTGGTTGCAGCAGCTCTTGAAAGGGCAGAAAAGTCGTTCCGAATCGCAGTTTTCATCAGGTCGCAGAATTTATTGTGATGGATATATAAATCCAGTATTTGTCGGTAGCAGCCGTTTGAAGTGACAGCCGAGCGGTCTGAAAAACGACTGATAAGAGTCGCTGATACCGTGAGGGCGAGTTTCTAGGTTAGAAGCCGGCTTCGCCTTGCTTTCTGTTCATCACTTTGTCGCTGTTCAGTCCGGAAGTTTTCCACTACATGGCATGATACGAAATGCAAGTCATTTAGTTACTGTTCTTCTTTTCTTTCTATCTGCAGCAACAATATCGCACAGAAAATAGCTGGCTGGTTTTGTGAACATGTGAAAGTACTTTCAAGTTTCTTTTGAACTTTATGTATGATGTATTTTTGACACTAAATCCCAATAACATATTTTGAAAGTTTTCTTTCTTAAGGCGAAGATTTATGAAGATATTACGAAGAAATATTGTCGCCTCTGCAGCTGTTTCAAGGGAAAGGCGTGCTTGTGCGACTATTGTGATGCTTAAAACGTACCAGAAAAAAAATAAAAGACATTAAAGTAGCAAAACCGCCAGGATCCGCAGACGTAGTATTCGTACAAAGAAATATAGTTGAAGCTATTTGACGCAGTGCATTTGCTTTGTATCAAAGCAGGATATTTGTGTGCCTTACTTTGGGGGAAAATGAAAGCTGTGCGAATAATTCCGCGTGCTTTATTGCTTAGTACAAACGCGTACCTCTAAGCCTAAAAATTATATCCTCAATATGCAGCGCACGTGTGTTTTCATTTGAACCATTCCCGTACAGCTTTACGAAATTTGAGAAATACTAAATGTCTTGATATCTTTTTAACATGACGCACAAAGAGAGGTATTGCAAATTTTATGCGAAAAGACACAGGGACGTGTTAGTGTAGCTTGCCGTGTAAAAAGAGAGAACGATTCCAACCGCAGCCCCTTCTTGAGTTATGCCCAAAGAGTTGTGCACGGAAAGCCTTGTCCTCGGCTACAATTACCACAGATACTATAGCCGTCTGCTTTCAGTTCTTGACTCACTCTATTTCTCAATTAGGTCACAGCACCGTCATATAAGTACTGGAGCAATTATTCCGTTATTCCCTGGAAATATTCTTCAACCCAAAATTTAACGTGTTTCAACAATTGATGAAACATGAGAAAGAGTATTGAGGGTTTGTTACAAATGTTTCCTTATTACAATAGTTTACTACCCGTATCGGCACTGCGGTTTTATTAAGGTCATGCCAGCGCCCACTGAGCACCATTTAATATTTTCGCCACTGTCAGTAAACAAAACCTAAATGGGTCGTTCGTTGTGCGTGAGTAGCACAATGGTAGTTGAGCCTTTCATAGGGTCTCACTAAGCCACACATTCCCTCTTCTGCCATGGTGCCGCAAGATATGTGAATTTCGCCCATGAATTTCGTTCGCTCTTTCAGTTTTAGGGAAAGCTTATGGCGGTTGCACTGGACGAGCTGGTGAAGTTTCGAAATAGTCCTGACATTTGAGTAAAATTTCATGAGAAATTTTATTGTCCTTTAATTGTTTACTTATTTATTATACCTCACTTTGGTGCTAGCAATGATGTAATACATGCAAGTTGAGTTATTGTACTCAATACATCACGTTTGCGATGGTTGTCCTAAAATTAGCGCGGCTAAGCGACTGAATGACGTTGGCTGGAAGATCATTCATTAAAGAGATCGTGTGGAGTAAAGAAAGGACAGGGGCTCAATGCTAAAGACGCCATCAAAAGCTTACGCGGCACGGTTCTACGAATAAGTTCATTTTCAACGCAGCTAGCTAGGCCCGAAGCCAGTAAAATTATGCAAAATATTTATTTACTCTGGACCAGTACATACGGAAAATCCGAATACCACAGTACGTGCCTGGGGTGCAGAAATATAGACCTCTTTTTTAGATTGCGCGCTTCGAAAGCTTTTCACGTTGACTTTACGTTCCGAAAGCGAGCTGCTTTTTGGCTTATACGTGATGATAAGCTCCGAGCTCTTGATGATGGAATATTGGAGAGTAGAATGGTGGAACTTATGCGAGGTCAGGCGAATTCATGACGTAAATCTAGCGATAGAAGCTCAGAATGCTTTTTGCTTAGTAACACTGACGATGAATCAACAGTCAGAGTAAATGAATCTTACCGTCCGATTCGTACAGACTCGCTTCTACTGCATAGGTTCTAAATCGTTGCAGATTCCATACGTATTCCGTACTGCGCATTTCTATTCAAATTTTTGGCCTATAATATTTCTACCGAGCGTTTAGCAATGAGAAGTTGTACGCAGTTGCTTCTTGGGATTATAATATGAAGTCAGGCTACCTGCGTTAATTGACAGTGGAAATTACAGAACCCCTTATTGTATATATTGAAGTTATCTGCGAGTGTCTCCGATAAAAAGTTATAAGTTTAATAATATTAGAACTCAATACCCTTCTGTTAGGCTATTTAGAAAAGCACTGCGTATGAAGTTCTGTAAATTGCTGTTATCATCGCTTCCCAAAACACGTGACTATAAGTCCACCTTTCTCGGGCATATTTCATTCCGCCTGGGTACCGCTGCCTGACTCATGACCTTTATGTGTTTAAAGTTTTCCCGATGACGTAACTCACGTCGCGGAACCAAAATAAATACAGTTTCGAAAGAATGAACCATCACAGCTTTACGACAAATATCTGCACGTTGGCGCGAGTCATCATCGGTGACTACAAGAGCTGCGGCCCGTCGTTCATAAACGACTCATCGCTTCCCGGTTTCTTTCCCAAGGACGCGACTAACCCGTAGAAAGGTCATTTCTACCTTGACATGATGCTTGCGACCTTTCAAGTGCCGGTCGAGCGAGTTCTTTGTGTATATTTCTAGCGCATGTCATCGAAAGGCTAAATTAGTTATTAATGTAACATCTAAGTATCTGTAATTGTCGACTTTCTTCAATGACGATGGGCCATATCTGTAAGTAAAAGACAGATGTGTTTTTTTACGTGTTATAGGGAGGAAAAGAGTTTATCTTTAAAAATTATGGTGCTTTACGTACCAAAACCACTTCATGAGTTTGAGGCATGCCGTACTGGAGGACTCCGGAAATTTTGACCAACTGGGGTTCTTTATCGTTCTTTATTTTATTTATGACATACTGCAGACCCTTGGGGCCAAGCAGGTGGGTAGTTTTTAAAAAAAGAAACAGTCCTAATACAAAAAACGAAAGTATAAACTGTTTGAAGAAATAACATAGATAATAAAACACGAAATATCAACAATGGAATCTGTTTCAAGGTTAGTGTAATAAAATATAATACAACTGAGTACAAAACAATGACGGAATCTTTTTCTAGATTAGTGCAATAATAGTGCTACAATAACAGATGTGAAATGGTGCAACAGAGACACTTCGGTGTGGTAGGGGAGACTTAGATGATGTCTGGATTAATTCATTCCAATCTAAGACCGTGCATCAAAATAGGAATACTTATAAGTGTCAGTTCTAGCAAAATAAGGTGTTAAAGAGTAACGCCGATGGTGCCTTGTGGGTCTGTTTACTAAGGGTGATAGATACGGTGATGGATCTATCGCAAATTTGTGGTTAAGAAGTAGTGAAAGGAAGTAGATTCGGAACTGTTTTCGACGCGTTTTAAGAAGGGGAATGTCATTGGCTATCATTATTTCGGATGGAGAGTCAGTTCGTGAGAATTTGTTATAAATAAACAGGACTGCTTTCGTCTGTATTCTTTCAAGACACCTAATGTTTATTCGAGTATACGGGTTCCTTACTGCACTGGCGTATTCTAATTTGGGTCTGATTCAGGAATAATAGCATAGTAGCTAGTTTAACATTTCTTGGGGTGGGTTGAAGTTTATGCTTCAGGAAGCAGAGCTTTCGAAAGGCAGAAGAAGAAATATTGCTAACATGTATATTCCAGGATAAATTAGTTGTTAATGTAACGTCTAAGCATTTGTAATTGTCGACTTTCTTTAATGGCGATGGGCCAAGTCTGTAAGTAAAAGACAGAGGTGTTTTTTTACGTGTTATAGAGAGGAAAACAGTTTTGTCGATGTTAACAACCATTCCCCAATCTTTGCACCACTTCAATATGTTATTCAGGTTGCTATTTGATAAATGAACGAATCTTGCTAACATGTATATTCCAGGATAAATTAGTTGTTAATGTAACGCGTAAGTATTTGTAATTGTCGACTTTCTTCAATGACGATGGGCCAAGTCTGTAAGTAAAAGACAGAGGTGTTTTTTACGTGTTATAGGGAGGAAAGCAGTTTTGTCGATGTTAACAACCATCCCCCAATCTTTGCACCACTTCAATATGCTATTCAGGTTGCTATTTAGCTCACTCTGATCATCGGAACAAAAATTATTTGAACAAACCGCAGTCATCTGCAAACAGCCGGATTTGCACACCAGGAGTTATTACATTTACAATGTCGTTAATATAAACCCAAAAGAGCAGGGGACCCAGTACACTACCCTGTGGTGCCCCTGACGTGACTGGGAGACTGCCAGAAAGCTGTCCTCCAATGTCAGTGTGTTGCTTCCTGTTAGTCAGGTATGCGGAAATCCAGTTGACAAAGATTTCAGGGATGCCAAGGATTCTAAACTTTAAAATGAGTTTATCTTGCGGACCTTATCAAAAGCTTTACTAAAGTCAAGAAATATGACGTCTATTAAGGGGTTACGATCAAGAGATAAAGCGAACGAGTGAACTACCGTTATCAGTTGGGTTACCGTAGAATACCCTTTTCGGAAGCCGTGTTGGTACTCAATTAGTGCAGCATTATTTTCCAAAAATTTGTGCATACAATTTGCAATTATATCTTCTGCAAGTTTGCAGCATTGGGAGGTTAGTGATATCGGTGGATAATTCTGCATAATTAACTGGTCGCCTTTCTTAAACACAGGCTCAACCCGGGCAGTCTTCCAGTCATTTGGCAATTGCGCTGTCATGAGTGAGACACGGAATAAAATCACAAAAAATTTGGCAAGAATTTCAGCATGTCTTTTGAGAAATACGTTAGGAATTTTGTCCAGACCACATGAGCTCTTCGTTTTCGAGTTAAGCAGCATATTAAATACACCTGCATAAGATATAATATTTACATCTGTTAAATGTGCCTCAGTGTGACAATCTACATCAGCATGCAGTGTGACATCGCAGGCGCTCACTGTAGAACCAGAGAACACACTTTGAAAGTAATTGTTGAAGTGCTGAGAAATGGCACTCCGATCTGTAACTGCATTCCCGTCAACTGATTTTTGCAAAACTGGCTTCTTTTTTTTATGTACTGCGAGAACTTAGCAGGAACATATATTATGAAGTTAGGAAGCGATATCTTGAAATATTAATCTTTCGCGGTGTGAACTGCACGTGCAAGATTGTCTTGCGTCTCTCGTAATTTGTTGTACTGCCCCGCATGCTTCTTTTTAGACCTTGTAATTCTGCATTTCAAATGGATGATTTTCCCATTCTTCCAGGCATTTGCTTGTTAACTTTCTTCAGTTTGTTTGGGACGAAGTTAACCAGGCAATAATGACACATTCCCTTGAACTTGTTCCAAAGTAACTGAATCCTGCTGCTATCGAAATCAAACAAACAGGCTTGCGTGCATTCGACAACGCTTGCGTCATTGGTATTAGAAAAATCTTTAAAGTAGAGCGCAGAGGGATGTTTATACTTATCCACAGGAACTAGCGGTGGCGATATGTTTACGAGATGGGGATCGGAGAGCCCTTCTGACTTTCACATTATAATCAGCGAAATCTCGACTGAGAAATACCTAACCTAACACCAAGCTGGATGCATTTTGTACACGAGTTGGTTCATGGACTACCTGCATCAAGTTGTATCGTAACATAATTTCAAACATAATGTTCACGTTTGTTATGTTGACTACAGGCAATAAGGCATTCCCAATCTACTCCCGGCAGGTTAAAATCACCAAGCAGAACAATTTTGTTTCTTTCATGCATGGGCATTTTTATATTGAGTCCCTCTAATATATCTGGTGAGGTATCCTGAGGTCTATAAAAAGCGTATAACTTCAGACTGTGACCCCAGTAAGAGACTGACACGCAGGCATTCGAGGTCGATAATGTCGTCCAGCAAAACAGCCTGAACGCTATCTTTAATTAAAATCGCTACACCACCACCTCGAGAGTGCCGGTCCTTACGATAAACTCTATAAGAAGGAGGAAAAATGCCGTTAACGCATATTTCCTCGTTCAGCCATGTTTCTTTTAAAACAGCTACATGAGGACCGTACTGTAGTAGCGAGATCTCTAAGGCCCCGGTTTTGTTTTTGACACTGCGAGCGTTTATATTAAACATTTGGAGACACTTATGAGCTTCACAGGCATCGTGATTATCTTGCTCACCTTCCACAGGCGTGGACGATGCGTTTTTTTACAGCTTTAACACCTTTGTTAAGCGGTTCATCCCAAAAGAAGAATTCCTTGTCAATTCTTAGTCTGTCGTGGATAAGCGAGACGCTTTTTTCTATCTGCTTCTCATTTTTCGCACTTTCCCGGAGCAGTTTCCGTTTTCTTAACGTTGATGTCGAATAGTCATTTTGGATAAATGTTCTGCCTTTTAACTATTTGAAATTGGCGAAGATTGCCTTCGTTTCATTGTAATCTTGAAGGTGAGTAATTACTGGGCGTTTGCCTTTCCGCTGTACAAGTCGATGCATGTGGCCGATGGATTTATATTTCACGCCAAGTTTTTCTTCGAATATCTCTTTGAGTTCTTTGTGTTTAACTGAAATTTCTGTTTCATCATTACGACAACGATACGATAATAATAATAATAATAATAATAATAATAATAATAATAATAATAATAATAATAATAATAATAATAATAATAATAATAATAATAATAATAATAATAATAATAATAATAATAATAATAATAATAATAATAATAATAATAATAAAAATAATAATAATAATAATAATAATAATAATAATAATACCTTTATTGCCAATAATCAAATCAGTACATTCATACAGGCCTGCCAAAGACTTTGAAGGCTTGAGCGGCAGCGCCTGGCAGGCAGCAAAACCATACACGGTACATTGATAGACCATTTACAAGCAGCGAACTGAAGTATAGAACACCAAAAAAGGTTATTGGAATTTATACAGTGTCTATGAAAAGAAATTTCATAGAGCATAATGAAACATAGAAGTACAGCAATGCGTGTGAACAAAAATTACCATGAGATCATGCATAACCATATACCAGACTGACCGTCATGGTGCAGAGGAATTGCACAATCACATGCACGAACACAAGCAATAACGGTAAATAAACGGAACAAGTGCGCCTTTACGAACAGATACGCTTTAGAAGTCTCTTTAACTTATATTTCGTTTTTGCACAGAAGGTGCTGTGCGGTAATTTATTGCGATATTACGATATTACGACAACGATACGCCAACGTTACGATATTATGAGATTCGCCATAGCGGCGGATTCTGGATTAATTTTGACACCCTGGTGTTCTTTAATGTGCACCTAGACCTAACTGTGCTAGCGTTTTTGTATGTCTCTTCCATGAAAAATGTGGCGGCCAGTGTCAGGATGGAACCCGCCACCTCGTTCAGTGCGATAGCCATGAAACTATTGGGGCGGCCACGGAAGTGTTGACGTGAGACCGCTTCCGCAGTGTCGTCTAGACCCTACCTTGCCTTAATGCAGCTTTGCGTGCCTGCACGCCCTGCGTAAGCTGCCCTCTTGACCAATTTGCTTGATGCTTATTTTTCAGAGATAGCAGAAGCGTACCGTACCACACCTCCAGTTTGCCCGCGACTGCTGTTACCTTGCATTCTCATGTTATCTTTTCCCTCTTCCACCCTTTTCTCTTCTATGGGAACTGCTCGAATCGCAAGGCTGTTTTTCACTCGTTTCGCGACTGAGGAGGTTCTGCCAATTCTCTCCCCCCTCATCTCTACAGTTCGACCTACGTCCCATCGAGACTTGCGCGCTTGTAGTGAGGTAAGCGCTGCAGTTTCTTCAATGCTTTTGAGGGGTGTCATAGATAATTACAACTGTCAAGAGGCTCAAATAGCAACATCCAGGGAGCTCCAGAGGGCATTGTGCACAGCCACGAGATAGAAATGTCCAAACGCGTTTCACTCGTTGACTTTCCTCTCTGCAGTGCTCCTTCCATGTATATACACACTCTGAACCAACGCGGCGGGCAAAACAACAGCAGCAGCAGCGCGAAAGTCGAAGGAAGAGGCAAGAAAAGCTTTGCTTTAATTCGCTTTAAACATGGTGCTAGTCAGGCCATGTAATGCGTAGGGCAGATAACCATTGAACGATGACAACTGCAGAGGGGGTGCCAAGGGAAGAGAAGCACCGTCGAGGACGGTAGAAAATTAGGCAGTGTGATGAAACTTGGTAATTTGCAGGCACAGGTTATGATCAGCTAGCGCAAGGCCGAGGTTAATGGGAGTCGCTCGGAGAAGGCTTCACGTGATAGTGGAAATAAAAATAGTCTGATAATAATGCAGGAGGTAAACCCTTGCAAGCTGTACTTGGATTTGGAATCGTGTGACCAACTTTGGCAAGCAATACAAAAATTCACCCACGAATACGATAACCCCCAATGCAGAATTTGAGGTCAGCTCCATACGTGTTATTTTTCGTGATATATTTGCTAGTATGGAAAGTCAGTCGCACGCAGAACTTTGAAAATGGGGCGAAGTGTGGGGCAACTGCCTCGCTAATCGGGAGATCGCGAGAGGAAGCACGTGGATGAAGCGTGTGCGCGATTCACAACAGCCACCGCAGACAGACCTCCGCTCATGTAGCGCTTCGTCTTCCTATATGGTAACCGTGGCGTCGTCGGTGGACAGACGAGGCGCGCTACTCTGGCACCATCCCGTAGTCATCATGGCCGCAGATCCCTCCTTGCGGGGCGCTACGCTTTTCTTCTTACGCTTTCACCATACCCTCCTCCTCCGCTTTCCGCCTCATGGCTCCTCTGCACCCAACTCCTCCAGTTTCCTCCTCGCGCTCTCTTCGCTATCACCGTATTTCATACACCGCTGTGCTCCGCTTTCGCTCTTTCATCCTTCGCTGTGCACGTTCGCTCGGTTACGAGGGACGCCGACGACGACGCTGGCCGCAAGAAAGGGAGCATAAGAGGTGCGCTCTAAGTGAGTGGATGTACCTTTAATGTGACGCCGCCTTTATTGAGTCTTTTACGGGTCTTTGCTTCATAAAACGAAGGCCATCATTGCGGTAGAAGGCTGTATTATTAGGCCACCCGTTGCATAAAAGTGAGAAGACGAGGGAGCGCTGGCATGATTCTACTGTCCTAGTTACTCTAGCTGTTCATGCAAGGCTGGCTTTATTACACACCATATTATATCATTTATTATCGACTCCTTTCAGGCCTGATATTACTTCTTTCCTTGTTTTTTCTCCTTGTTTTACGCGGCCTATCCTCCACAGTGGGTTTGAGCCATTAGTGAAGGATTATCATCATCAACATCACTTTTCGTGCATTTAAGAAAAGTTTTGTTACCAGTTAACAAGCGCCAGTACAACTGTTTTCAGCGCAACGTTAATCTAAATATTTTTGCCCTATACGAAATATAAGAAACAGCAAAATCGGTATAAAAACAACTACTATTTTTTACTTCTCTTCATCGCATAAGCAGCACAATATCAAGTGGTGTTATGACTGTCCGCTGGAGGTCTGAAATTCAGCATTTCGTACAAATAGACCCATTGTGGGAGTTCCGACAGTTATAAAAACAGCGCTGCCCCCCCCCCCCCCTCCCCGGGCCCCTTCTTGTACTTTGTTTCCGATGGTGGCCGCCGCGTATCGCAGCTAGCTGTGCTTCATGCTATATGATACACGCTTCCCTGTTCCGTTCATTTTGTTCGTGATAGGGCATAATTCATTGCCCGGTTTCCATAAACAGCATTGTTGGCATTCCTTAGAACGACACCAATAGCTGCAACATGCATTGTTCCCATAGCAGCTGGAAACGCCACTTCAAGAAGTAGCAGAGAAGGCTGACGTCGCTATTGTTGTATAAAAGCACAGGTGTCTCAGAGAAGTCTGTTGTTGTTGTACTGAACACCAGTCTACCTAATCTTACTCTGCGATGATTTCGATGAAGATAGTCCCCGTTAGCTTCCTCGCTGTCGCTCTCATGCTCACCTGCGAGTAAGTAGACGCATGAAAAACCCTGTTTGTGATTACATAGCGAACGACGAGCTCGTATTTTATTCAGGCTGATTCGCTGTGGTGAGGACAGCAACTTTTTAGTTTTTGTGTCCTAAGAGTTGTGCAGTTTCTAGTCGCGAAGGCCTGATGAGCCGTGAGGGAAATTACTTTTGTGAGAAATTTGGTTACCATCAGTTCATCTGTCTGTCTGACGCATACTCAATGCGAAAAAAAAAAGGAAGTTAGCTAAAGAATTTTGTGTGTGTACGAAGCGCCCGAAATGAAATGCTGTCGTCGCTGATGGTGCGGTTAGAAAGGTTGGAGGACGCTTAATCTTCACCTTTAAGCATTCGAAGACCTCTGACTGCTTTTCATGCTTCCCGGCAACTGGAGCTGATGTAAGCATAACGTTTACCGGGAAACGCAGGCGGCGAACGCTATGCACGAAGGCGATCTATCTGGTAGAAACGCGGCCATTTGCGTGGGTCGATTTCCTGTTATTGCTTCGCACGTTTAATATTTCTGTCTTAGAAGAGCTACCATAAAAGATGTGCGCTTTAGGTGTACTTTTCCTCATTACGCTTGTTTGTGGGCTGTTCTCAAAATTCGGAGCAATAACTTTGTAAAGAATGAAGGACAACGTATAAGCAACTTTGGTGGTAGAAGAGCGGTGGGGTATGCGTGGTTCGGAATTTGGTACGAAATCCTTCCTGCCGAAGCGACGTGCGGCGCTGTACGCGAGACGGCGACGTCGGATTTCACGCGACACGGGGGCCTTAACGCTCCCGCGTTAATATATGCGCGAGAAGCAATGCATAAATTGACGATGCTGCTCCTCTCACTGAGAAGTCAACTCCGGCTTAACAGGCTGCTCCGAAGCCAGCAATGGCATTTGCGAGAGATGTTTCTGGGGGTGTTTATAGGTCTGCAGTTCGCCGAATGAATTCCGCTATAAAGTATCCCGGTATTTGATATGGTGACTATCAAAAGCTGGCTAGAAAAAGTTACTTCGCGTCAGCAGTTTTTAATTCGATGGTGCTGTTCAGGAGTTCGAAAAGTAGTTCTTTTTCTCGCATTGAAACGACACGAGCAAGCAGAAAATGAAGGGAAAGAAGGGATAGGGATATTATCTGCTAATATTAATTGCAACCTAGACGTAATAAACTAAGAGAAATGAAAGTGGCTAAAATAACTCGCAGCTGGTGGGAGCTAAACACGCATTACGCGTGTCGTGCTTTAACCTTACGCTACCGCGGTACTATGCTCACAAGGCACATTCTTAATCGGCATCCACATTCTTGGGTATCGGCCTTTTGTGTGCGTGTGCTATAATCTAGACCTTGGTGTGTTGGACAGTGCCACTCCTGGCCGTGACGGCTGATGTAGAGCAGGTTCTTAACCACAGGCGTCATATATATGGGAACTTAGGAGCCGCAACTGGCCGATAAATCCTCGTATGCTACCTGAAGGCGTCAATGTTCCCAAGCATCGAAGCCTCGCTATGCATACAGCGAGAAGAATTAGGGGGACGCATGGACTCAGTTTTTAAAGTAAAATCCATATAAGAAAGCGGCACTAAAGTCAATTTCATATGTATAAGTAATAAATAAACCAGCCTATCAAGTTGTGTGTTCACTAATATTGATTTATCCAAATTTCAGTCGCGACAAATAAAGATAGAGATATTGCGACTGGGCCTGCCGCTTGCGCAAAATCGCCGTGCAGCTATTACATACACTTGTGAATGACCTACATGTACCTGTTTAATGACCCATGTTACTAATCAATGCTCCATTTCTGAATGATGATTGACATTCAAGAGATGCGTCAAAGTTGGATAATTTTTTTTCAACGCATTGCATACTGCCCTCAAAGCAATTTTATAGGCATGCCACTGCGCATTTTCTAGGGTGTTATCATAATTACAGAGTATTTGAATTAAGATCTAGTGCATACTCCGTCACGTCTCTATTTTTTTCATTAAATAGATAGACTCACCGGTTCAAAGCACATAAACAGGTCGATTATTGTCTATAGGCATTCCGCGAAACGTATACGCTTACTTTCACTATGACTGACGGAACGTGGCACATCGCGCTTTGCGCCAACGAGATAGTGTCTTCATTGGAGAAGCTGTCTATAGCAAAAGCAACATTCGGTACGCAGATAGTTCAGTCGACCCGCCTCACACGCTAACGTCTGTGTTGCTTGCTGTGCTGGAAAGAATAGCAGCAGCAGCAAAACATAAAAAAAATGTTCCAGCAGAATGCACTTGATCATTAATGTTGGCGTCAACGCTATTAGCATTGAAGGTATTTAGCGACACACTGTATTGCTAACGCCGAAACGAGTCATGTACTGACCGTGTATGCAGCCCGGCTTCCCTCTCGCGCTTCCAATCGGACATGCTACGCCATCTAGCGGCGGAAACCTGGTGTGGCGCGTGTGAATGTCTATTTAGATAACATTGTTTGCGTATATATCACACGTGTACGATTCCGTTCAGCACCGGTTAAGTGTTAAAGGGTTCTGAACCATAGCTTCTGGCAGTTCTGTCATTGGGGGTCGCTTTCTAAAACAGCATGTAGCGAAAACGTGTTCTACTATTATTGCTTATGTATTTGCAACCGTATCACCCATGAACCTTACTATAATATCGTTTTGAAGAGGAAAGAAGCCGTTACTCAACTATGCATGCACAGCGTCTGCAGGTGACATCATTGTGGCTCTACGCATGACGCAATTAGAGATATATTAGGCTCTCGCTCTGCGATCATGGAGGTCTAACTCGGCAGTATATTTGTCGGTCCGAGCGGCAGTGGCCGCATTTGAGAAAGCATACTCTGACTTCCATCGATCTCAAAGAAAAGCTCGTCGGGAGTTGTACGCTTTACGAGTATGTAATTTCTTACATAGTTTTGATGGTTTCTCGCCTATGGCGTCTCCGCGTACGTCACGTGGGGTCTAGAAATGGCATGAAGAAACTTGGACAGCAAAAAAGGGGCATACCCATTCGCACACACTAGCTTTGACGACGGCGAGTTCGCTACGAAAAGCAAGCGAGCATGGTTGCAAGATTAGACCGTAGGACCCCCTCTGCTGTGTCATTGGTAAAGAATGTAAGCTCTGCAATGTATGAATAAACGTCGCTTGTCTATTTGGTTAGGTCAGTTCGGTATTCTAATGTCCATATGTCCAAAGCAGCACGCACAAGTCGTTTCACGTACCCCGTTGCGGCTGTGTACTCGATAGAGTCGACCCAATTTTATTTCATTGGAGAGCGGCGCATACCCAGTGGCCGAAGTTGGAATCAGAGTTTCATTGAAGAGCGGCACATACGCAGTATTACATACAAAGTGGTCCAAAGTGATCCGATGGTTGGTTTAGAACCCAGTTACCTCAGCACAGCAATCCGTCGGTCTGTGCTAGTTTCCTGTGAACCTCTTTGGTGCCAACTTAGTAGTATAATAGTAGTATAGTATAGTAATAGTAAATAGTAATAGTATAGTAGTATAGTAGTTTGGTGCCAAGTTAGTAGGTATAAGCCATAAGGCGTGTGCCGCACTTCAATGTACGTTTATGACGCGAACTTGGGTAACTAGGCATGTTACAGTGGGAATGCGCCACTCTATGATGGCGAAAAATGCACCTCAAATTTCTCCGTTACTTAACAGCATAGAACGCACGTCTCAAGGGTTTCTTAAGGACATCAACACGGCGCATCAGCAGGTGAATCTATAAATGCGCTGGGTGTGTACCGATTTCAATGAATGCCTTTTGCACCAACGCTTAAGCGACCCTAGAGGGCAACGAACTCGCCCACTTCAAGGCCCGAAAAGCTATCGACCAGGCCGCGGAGAACACAGAAGAGCTCGCTAGACTGACAAAATACCAAGAAATCAGTGAACACAAACTCAACCGCAGTACACTTCCACCACAGCATCCACAGCTCACGAAGACGCAAGAGACAACTTCGATTGTTGCAAACGAACACGTTCCCGCACCCGAGGAAGCTTCATGTCATGTTGCCTACTCAGTTTGACGAACAATGTAAATACTGCGAACAGCTACAGGGATACTCCGGCACATTGTCACAGATTACGAATTCCAGTCTTCACCTCCTCTACCCCCTAGCGCTCCCCTTCCCCCCTAGAGCAGTGGGAGACGCCGCTGTTCAGCTCCCGCCTCACGAACCCGATCATGTGGGTTGAGAGGGCGGTCGCAACCAAGACGGCGCATGGATTCCCGTCAAGAGGGAACTACTCCTGCAAGTCAAGACATCCTTATGCTCAATAAAGATGCTCTCTTTCTCTCTCTCTCTCTCTATTAGCGAGCTGCTTCATGGTAGTAGGTATGGGCCGCTCTTCAATGAACCACTCGAAAGCTTGGGTTACTAAACATGCTCCACTGAATATGCGGGAAGCGAGGGGACAATTCTCAGCGTTCGCATGCACCGGTGCATCACAATTTCCGCCTCGAAGGCAGCGCGTGGACTTCGCGGCGGTGTCTCTAGATGGCGCTGCGTGCCCACAAAGAAACGCGAGAGAGGAGACGAGTTGTCGTATGATGCGTTCATCGGCATTCGCTCGCACCGGACCTCCATGCATTTCGAAGGCCACGTGCAGGCTTCGCCGTGGCACCACTAGATAGCGCCGAGTGTTCTTAAGAGAAGCGGGAAAGAGGAGCCTCGCTGCAGTACACGCGTCGTACATACCTCGTTTCGAGGGTGGCAATAGGTTGTGTCGCTATATTGATTCAGTGCTAATGCATTAGTGCCGACAGTCACCGTGAGACAGGTTCTGCCGCACTTTTGTTTGTTCCTTTTTGACGTCACTGCAATATAAATGGTGAACTAGTATAATATTAGATGCATATTAGACTGCAACTTCTGCAACAAGCGGACGTACCTTCTTAAAGAGCCCGCTTCCAATCTACTGGGGAATTAATCTCATTTGGTGTGCTAAGTTTTGTGACATCGATGAAAACAAAACAAGCGTTAATACCTACTAAAAAGAAACTTGTCTCATTTTGAGATTCTGTTGTCCGAGTGAGTTTCAAATATTAGTTGTCAATGCTCGCGAATCATATAAGCATAGATTCTTTTCTACACAGCCTTGCACGTAAACATTTGTATGCATCTTAGTCAAATGTAACAAATGTCCTGTCTATAAAACTGTCCATTTCGACACAAAAGCAACAAGCGCAATATAAACATGCGCACCTAAAGATGCGGTGGGGATACAGCTTTGGCGCTACTCTATAAATCTATTGGATTTTCTTCTTTCAGGTTCGATGTCTCCAGTGCGTCTCCTCACCAATGGAGCCAACAGCCGGTTTGTATTAGGACGAAGGTAATATCTTACGCCACAGCTACAATCACTGTACTATTCTATTAGGTCTTTCAGTTCGGCCTTTCAGCTGCCACCATACAGAAGTTCTTCATTTGCCTTCCATTTTCGCAGAATTGACGTGCAAAATTGTCGCGCTTAATCTGTATGCTTCGCAGCTAGAATGGACTTCCTGTGATCGCTAGGTAGGGGTCCGAAGGACTTATGACCTTAGTAGAAAGTGATCAGGTGAGAAAACTCAACATTAATGAACATAACGCACAGCCTACCGATTTTTAACTGTACCGCGCGAGCGTCGACTGGCTGGCAGTAGCGCATGCGCAGAAATGACTGGATGGTAATTTTGAAACTATAAGTCGGGCCCAACTCCGATGTCGCCTATTCAAATACATATAGAACGCAGAAACACTTTTCTCAGACAACTACCCGGCCCAGTGTAATGAAATTTGTTGCATTTGAGAAATAAAGTTCAAGTGTAGTGAATCTTGAATTGGAATTTTGATTTAAGGCTGGAATTTCTTAAATAAAAATTTTGAGAATTGGTAACTTTGAAAAAAAAAAACAATAAAGCAGGAAGTTTACAAATTTATAGCTTTGCATCAAGAACAGATATCACAGTTCTATGAAGTCCATCCTTTAGAGAAACCAACGTGGAGAAATCTGATATTCAACTTTCTTTCTTACGTAAATTTATTACATTGTTTACGAGGGTATTGGCAAATGCCACTCAGAATTTGGCGGTCCATTGAAGAGCCATGTGTAATATTTTCACGTTGTACTGACCGTCAAGCACACAGTAGCAAAACTGTAAATGGTGAAACTAACTTTTCCTTGGTGAACTTTTGTCCACAAAACAAAGCGACAATGAAACCACAACGAAGACATCGAACACAGTCGGTGATCGTCAGAAATTAGATCTGCGGGGCAAGCGCGTCGTATTTTATACATGAGTAATCGAAGGTTTCGGAGCAATCGCTGGCACCCGCGTGCCTCCCAGAAAGTACTACGCGACTCGCGTCGCGTATACAATCAGGTTACAAAAGGTTAGGTGACAACAGACAACGAATAGAACCAGCGATAACATTCGAAAAACGTCCGATACATGCAGGCGCGTACTGCGACAGCTGTAATGTTTACCATTTGTTAGCCGGTGAAAAGCGGTCCCCCGAGAACGATAAAGTAGACGTTTCAAAACATCAAATTTTGTCCGCTTTCGATGTACTAGTAGGCGCCATTGACAATATCTTGATATCGGTATTCATTGCTGAGTTACGCAGTAGTAAACCATATAATTTTGTTTTCTGAAAGTGTGTCCTATTTTTTCTCTTAAATGCAACAAGCTCCATCCAATTAGTGCAGTGGTTGCCGAGGAAAATTATTTTTGGTTCATTCCACGAAAAATCAACATGGGTAGAAAAATTCATTTCTTCGATTCCATTGCATAATTTTTATATTTTATTTGCATATCACTCGGTTGAACCCGAGATAAATAGGCTTCTTTATCAAATGGATACTTTGGGAGGAATAAAATACTGAAATTCATCAGTGTGGAGGCGCCATTCTCATGCTGCAGGCATACTCGCAAATCCACAACAATGGGAAATATAAAACATTAACATACAAAAAACACATTTTTTGTGCAAAACGCACACGTAGAGAAAAGTCAGCGAAGATTGCTTGAGGCTTCTGAGCAAAACGGAAGTGTTTTAGAAAAATTTCTTAATTTGATACACTTTTCAAAAGTTCCTATATTTACCAATTCTTTACAATTCTCACGCTTTTATTTTTGTCACGCTCTTCTTTCCGTCTTTACTTCCCCTTTCCCTTCCACTAGTGCAGGGTAGCAAACCGGACGTTTTAAGTCTGGTTAACCTCCCTGCCTCCCTCTCATTTGCATCTCTCTCTCTCTCTCTACTACTAAACCAATGCATGCAGCTTCTTGAAATTTACTGGGATGTGAGACCTTAGCCTGTGGAAAAATTGTGCTGAATATTATTGCTTTATCACAAATTACTATTTCTACGATTGGCCTCGCATGTGAAGTTTAGTCGAAAATGCACAGTATTTAAAAGCCAAATAAGAACACCCTGTTCAATTTTTCTCAAAATCTCGTGAACAGCAGTTCAAAGTCACTGGAAAAAGAACATTAGAAAAGATGTGTTGCATTCTTTTGTCTGTAATCACAGTATAGATGGTAGAATGGAGAGCTTGGGCCAGGATGCAGTAAAATGCTTAGAAGAAGGGAGATTCGGCTAAAAAGTTGCAGTGACGTTTCGCTTGTGAAAGTGGGTGACGCGCGAGCGCATGGGTGCTATAGGACACACAACGCTATCGGCCCTCGGTGGGCATAGACGCCTGCAGTGTTTGCATCGCAGGTCATATTGACACGTGTACTTGTTTGACTTCATCGGGTGACCGTGTTTTACCGTGTAACAAATGTTATCGCTCAGCGCAGGACGCGTCTGCATGTATCGGAAGTTTATCGAATGTTATCGATGGTTCTATCCCTTGTCTGTTGTCACCGGTCCTTCTGTAATCTGATTGCATGTATGCGCGATGCGAACTGTGTAGTACTTTCTGGAAGACATGCGGCTACCAGCCGTTATCCTGGAACATTCGATGACTCATGTAGGAAAGCCGACGCGCTTGGCCCACCGACCAGGGGCCCTATTCTGAAAAGATCCACTGTTGCCTCGACGATAGTTCGCCGTCAGGCACGTGCTGATTGGTTGCTTTAGCAAAAATGGATGAGCTACGTCATCTGATTTTGCTCAACCAGCCAACTATCACCGAGGTGGGTCGTTTCAGAATACTGCACCTGACTTAGACGATTGCCTACTGTGTTCACCACTATCGTTGTGCTTTGAGCTAGCCTGTTTTTATGGCCACAGGTTCGCCCAATAAAACTCGCGTTTCATCATTCGGAATTTCGCTACTTTGTTCTGTACCGTCACTGCTATGGGACAGTATTGAAAACGCTGCTCGCGTGGCCGCAGCAGCCAGCGGAGTAGAACGCCCCTTTTTAAACATTCACTTATTATCTAATTTATTTAGCATGGTGTCGGTGCGCCCAAGGAGGCATGAACACTTCACACTCGACGACCGCGGACACTCACTGTCAAAACGCTGGCGTGAGGAATCGCGGCAGCAGCAGCGAGCGAAGTGACCTTGCTGCTGTCTGTCGCGTGGACGCAAACTGAGCGGTGAGAACCCAGCGCAGGCAAAACTAAAAGCAATCGGCTCACTTATGGTGTTTTTCACTGGTCGATTCGGAGCAGGAGTTCTTGCTCCGCGGCAATGAATCCGAATTTCACTGGTCGATCTGGAGCGGGTTCACGCGTTACACTGGTCGTTTTGAATCAACTCGCTCCGCTCCGGATCGCTCTCGCTTGCTCCGCCACCGACACGCTGATTCGGGCGGAAATAGCTTGCGTCACTTCCGTCTTCAAGGGAAATCGGTCCCGGTCGGTACCCACAGCATTGTGTTGCTTCGCAAAACGGCTGCGTTCGGTTCTGCTGCAGAGCTCGCGTTTAGCGATGAGAGCTCGGACGACAGCCATTACGAGGTGGCGCAGGTGCTGTGGGAAGCCTTCTATGCACATTGTTCGTGCACAATCCTTGCGGGCACGACATGCGCATGAGGGACTCTCCGACTGCCGTGGTCCAATTAAGCACGGGCGACGGCGAGTTTGGTTGCCGTGGAAACGTACCGAGCGGAAGTCGGGCATGGTTTCCGGAAGAGGTTTGTGTCACGCGTCCGCAGACTTCCTGCGTGATCCACCGCGCAGCGTTTTTGCACTCCGCTGGCCGATTCGGATTTGTGAAGCCCGAACTTTCGCTCGAGGAATTCGGCGGCCGCTCCAGATCGACCAGTGAAAAACGCCATAGACTATGCCTCTAATGCATATCGCTTTCAATATGAGGCCCGCATGACCGAGCGCGGTCATAGTACAGCGACCCTCCTCCCTCCCTTCCTCGGTGCCATGCGCGCGACGCAATACGGTGCTCTTCCTCCCTTGCGCCCAGCGGCTTGAGCCGTCATCGTAGGCTCACCGTCGCATGCTTTTGCTCGCACACGCAGCTTACGGCGCGGGAGGACTATGTTATCACGAGACGAACCGGTACGTATGCATCGCAAGGAAAACCTGTAGCAACTGCCAGAGGAGGTCAACCTCCTCCGCCACTTCCTCCTCCGACTTCCTATTTCCTCCTCCAACTTCCTCCTGCGCTACGCTTCGCCTCGTTTATCCATCCCTACTTCGCTTAACGTCACCTCCCCAATCCTCTAGGTGTTGGTACATTGCCGTGCGCTCAGCCCGCTCCTTTGTACTTTCCCCGGCGCGGGATTCTCTTCACCCCCAGGCGCATTCCTCGTTCGCTTGCTCCTCGGCTCCAAACACGTACCATAACTGCCTTTCTGTCGCAATCGTGGTCAAGTTTAGGCAAGTCAGAGGCTTAGGCGTGTTCGTTTTACCCAGTTGTCCCTTTTTTTGAGCGCATTGCCACATCCTAGCGAAGCGCTCATTTCTACCAGCTGTATTGTCATTACTACCAAAATAATGTAGCATGCGTTTTATAGTTCTTTCTTCATGCTCTGTGAACGGCTGTTATCGAGATTCTGAAAAAAATTAACGATGGTTTTTTATTTGGCTTTTAAATATTGTTAATTTTCGTCTGGAAAAAATGCTAATTTGTGCTACACCAACAATATTAACACACTTACTGAACAGGTTAAGATCTCACCGCCCGCCAAATTTCAAAAAGCTACACGCATTGCTTTAGTAGATAAAAATTCGTAAATATAGGAACTTTTGAAACTTTAGCAAATTAAGAAATTTTTCTAAAGCACTTCCGTTTTGCACAGAAGCTTCAAGCAAGGTTGGCTGACTTTTCTCTACGTACACGTTCTACACAAAAAATGCATTCTGTGTAGCCATAATATTTCGTATTTCACATTCTTGTGAATTTGCAGAATGCCCAGTCCATGAAAATAGCGGCTGCAAACTGAAGAAGTTGAATATTTTATTTTATTTCATTTCATCATAATTAGTGCAGAAGGAGGTCCCGGAGTTACAAGAACTGTCAGGGGGACCTCCTACTAGTAATTTAACAATGCAGGGATTAATACATTATGGTAACATAGCAGCGACAGACATCAGAAAATGAGAAGTTAATGAAGCACATAAACAAATACAAAAAGGTGATTACAATAATTGCGGTTCAAAACACAAGCCAATAAAGCTGATACAGCGTACGAACAAATAAATGTGTGGTAACTGACACGTTATGAAAACTAAGGAATGACACATATCAAAGAACACGAGGTTAATATAACAGATAATTAGAAACAAATATATGCTTAAATACGCAAAGTGCAGAGGTTATATAGACAATGCGACAAACAAATTTGAACGCCTAAAGAAGGAGAAAGAAGACAAAAGGAGATATAGAATAAAAATTAATAGAAGCTATTGATACATTAGGTAAATGCAAATCATTGAAAACTGGAGAATAAATGTGTACACAATATGTACTTATAGTAATGAATCAGTAGCCAGTAGTGTCGTTAGTAAATATTTCTTCGTACCTCTCCTGAATGTTAATGTTGTGCGGCAGGCTTTAATATGGGGTGTTAGTTTGTTCCAGTATTTATTAGCCGTAAAAAGGGAAGTAAACATTACCTAATTAGTGCTTATTCGAGGGAGTAAATAATTGTTGTTAGAGGAAAAGCTCGTATTGTTAGTGTTGGTAAGAGCAGAGTTATTAAATGCATCTAAAATTATTTCATGATTTATTGTGCGGTATATTAGTTTCGACTGAGGTTTCGACTGTCGAAACCTCGGCAGTCATGGAGGCATTACGGAATCAGGGTGTAGATGAGCCATATGTAAAGATACTGGAAGATATCTATAGCGGCTCCACAGCCACCGTAGTCGTCCACAAAGAAAGCAACAAAATCCCTGGCCACCTGGCCAGGGATTTTGGCCATCCTATATCCACTGGCCACCCTATATACACAATGCCTCATGACTTCGACCGTACCGAAATCTTGCAAGAACGCTAACATAATCCTAATCCATAAGAAAGGGGATGCCAAAGACTTGAAAACTTATAGACCGATCAGCTTACTGTCAGTTGCCTACAAACTATTTACTAAGGTAATCGTAAATAGAATCAGGAACATCTTAGACCAGGCAGGATTCCGTAAAGGCTACTCAACAATAGACCATATTCACACAATCAATCAGGTGATAGAGAAATGTGCGGAATATAACCAGCCCTTATATATAGCCTTCATTGATTATGAAAAAGCGTTTGATTCAGTTGAAACCTCAGCAGTCATGAAGGCTTTATGGAATCAGGGTGTAGATGAGCCATATGTATAAAATACTGGAAGATATCTATAGCGGCTCCACAGCCACCGTAGTCCTCCACAAAGAAAGCAACATAATCCCAATAAAGAAATGCGTCATACAGGGAGATGCGATCTCTCCAATGCTATTCACAGCATGTTTACAGGAGGTATTCAGAGGCCTGGAGTGGGAAGAATTGGGGATAAAAGTTGATGGAGAATACCTTAGCAACTTGCGATTCGCTGATGATATTGCCTCGCTTAGTAACTCAGGAGACCAATTGCAATGCATGCTCACTGACCTGGAGAGGCAAAGCAGAAGGGTGGGTCTGAAAATTAATCTGCAGAAAACTAAAGTATTGTTTAACAGGCTCGGAAGAGAACAGCAGTTTAAGATAGGTAGCGAAGCACTGGAAGGGGTAAGGGAATACATCTACTTAGGGCAGGTAGTGACCACGGATCCGGATCATGAGACTGAAATAACCAGAAGAATAAGAATAGGCTGGGGTGCGTTTGGCAGGCATTCTCAAATCATGAACAGCAGGTTGCCACTATCCCTCAAAAGGAAAGTGTATAACAGCTGTGTGTTACCAGTACTCACATATGGGGCAGAAACCTGGAGGCTTACGAAAAGGGTTCTGCTGAAATTGAGGACGACGCAACGAGCTATGGAAAGAAGAATGAAGGGTGTGACGTTAAGGGATAAGAAAAGAGCAGATTGGGTGAGGCAACAAACGCGGGTAAACGACATCTTAGTTGAAATCAAGAAAAAGAAATGGGCTTGGGCCGGACATGTAATGAGGAGGGAAGATAACCGATGGTCACTAAGGGTTACGGACTGGATTCCAAGGGAAGGGATGCGTAGCAGGGGGCGGCAGAAAGTTAGGTGGGCGGATGACATTAAGACGTTTGCAGGGACAACATGGCCACAATTAGTACATGACCGGGGTAGTTGGAGAAGTATGGGAGAGGCCTTTGCCCTGCAGTGGGCGTAACTAGGCTGCTGCTGCTGCTGCTGCTGCTGCTGCTGATGATGATATTAGTAAAACCAATTTGAGCTGGAGGATGTAACGTAATGTAGTATTTTTAAGGAACTGAAAATTGGTACTGCATGTGACATGTAACTAGAGAAATTGATGATCCTCAAGGCTTGATTTTGTAAATGTTGTAGATGTATTATGTGCGAGCAATATGTGTTTCCCCAAACTGAGATGCAGTATTGCACATGACAATGAATAAATGCGTAATAAAGTGAAGTTCTAACGTTTTGTGGAAAATACGAGCGCGTTAGAATAAGCACTCTTATTCCAAAGGCAATGCTTTTTGATACCATGTCAGCATGCAATTAAGTTATACTTAAGTTGGGGGTCAAGTTTGACGCCAAGGAAGACAACTTCTTGGCGTCTTAAAACATCTTATAGTATCGATTTGGCACAGAAGCCAAGTTCACTTTCATGCTAGTGAGTGACATGCGCATAAAATATGAAATGTTAAGTGGAATCTAAACTATACATTTTTGGACCAGTGTTCATCTCTCGTAGAGTTACCATTCTCATTTGCCATGTATTTAGGTAGGAGCCTTCGAGCTATAGCTTTCTCTTAAAGGTACATAAGGAGCTTCACATATCCCAAAAGGCCTCACAAGAAAAGTTGGAGTTTCACCCGAATGCGAAGCATTGACATCGATGGCGTAGTTTAGCGTTGCGCTAAACTACGCTAAGTCCCCGCGCGGTGTTCTGACAATGTGCGGAGGCGACATGGCACGACGAAGCACGCAGGACAGCTGCTACTGCCCAACTGGAACAGCTCCTTGGCAGGTATCAGATGTGCCACAACGTTGGCGCGGGATGAATGTAGGTGATGACATTACTGGCATCGCACCCCGATGGCGCACGAGATCGAAGTATAATTGGCAAAGCTGCAGGCCTTCAGCAGCGCTAGATTTATCTTGGCGTTTACTGTCCTTTCCCCTGACGGCACGCAAGCACACGCCTGTTCAGCAAGAACGCAGTGCTGGGTGCGCACAAAGTTCACACCGGTAGTCAAAGACAGAACCTGAGGGTGATTAATATTTTTAACTGCATTGGAATAAGATGGAGCGCCAGCTAGCGCGGTCATACCCTTCGTGAGAGTAATAATAATAATATTTGGGGTTTTACGTGCCAAAACCACTTTCTGATTATGAGGCACGCCGTAGTGGAGGACTCCGGAAATTTTGACCACCTGGGGTTCTTTAACGTGCACCTAAATCTAAGTACACGGGTGTTTTCGCATTTCGCCCCCATCGAAATGCGGCCGCCGTGGCCGGGATTCGATCCCGCGACCTCGTGCTCAGCAGCCCAACACCATAGCCACTGAGCAACCACGGCGGGTCTTCGTGAGAGTGACTTGGCTTGGACGCTTCTGCAGCTAAGCCTAGTCTCCACCTCTGTATACCTCTTCTAACCATGCAGACGAAGGCCACGCATTCCCGTCGATACCATGACAGCACGAAAGTGGCGGTGGGAGCGTCTCTTCAGTGTGCTGATTGCTATCGCAATAGAATGGCTCTTGTAAATAGTTCTTAGAGGAAGGAAAGAAGAGCTCACGCTTATATTAGGTACAAGAGAGGCTGAAAGTTCAAAGCCGCGTGTTCTAGCATGGGCACAAAAATAATGCAGGCGGGAAGTGCGCTGCCATATTAGCCTTGGCGAGCCTACGACGGAGCAATTCTCATGCATAAATTTAAAGGCCACGCAGAACACTGGGAACACTGCTGTTAAGGTGGAAGCCATCTATATGTACTGCAGTCACCATAAAGCAATCATTAACGTGCACTGGCTTAGACAGGCAATGCCACAAGGGGCCTGTGCCTCCCCTTCCCCCTCCATTTTCGGAGCTCCTCTGCGACCAGCCGAGCGCCCTCTCCCCCTCTCCCTCCCCGAAAAACGTAGGAAGATTAGACCAGCGGCTGTCAGTCGAAGCAATAAATAAAGAAAGCGCTAAATGGACGCAATTACAACAAAACAATCATATCGAAAACGATGAAATAGTGCAATCGCAAACGCGCTAACATAACATTTATATAACGGTTTTTAGTATAATTTTCTTCCTTTCAAGAAAAAGAACCTTGTTTCTGCAGCAACCAAAATAATTCGAAAGCTTTTTTCTAAAGAAAGAAACAAACATGAATAAGAACTGTTTTTCTTATTTTGTTCGCTAAGACAATTCAAAGGCACTTCTGCCACATGTGACTGGAGCTCCAATACCTTAGATCTATGCAGAGCGTCCGCGTTTGCTCCAAGGTCTCACCTAAGATAATCGTCGAACGGGTCGTCAGGTCCGGAACAGGCCCGTGCCCACTAAATATAACCTCACCCGGCCATGTAAACCCGGGACCGTGCAGGGCTCAGGAACCGTTAGACAACAGGCTTTCATCAGCCGCCCGGATAGCTTCAGTAGCTTTTATTATCCGATCGCTGAGCCAGTAGTACAGGTGTGGTCGTCGCTTTCGTAACAAGACTGTTTTTAACACTATTCTTTAATATTGAAAGTCACCTCTATAAAATTGCTATATACACGGTTCCCACAGCAACATGTTAACTTTGCGTTCCAGTCAGAGTGGGAAATTATACAGTCAAATTTATTACAGTCCTATATTTCAATGTATTCATATCCTCTTCTTTTGTGCTGATGGGAACTCCAGAACCAAACCTGGCATCCTATAAAGTAGTTGTCTGCCAGCGTTTTCGTCCCTCGAACGAAATTGATATTCGGAAAACCTATTGAATGAACCATCATGTGGTCAATACAGGAGGTCCCAACGCGAGACAAAAGAAGGCCTTCTCGTGTTGCCTCGTAACAATGCACTCAGCGCCTTAATCAGTAAGGTGTTCAAGCAACTGGTAACAACGGCTCACTCAGAGCTTAAAATTTCTATGTTTATGTCTCCAATGAGGCATACGCTCGAATTAGAAGGTAAAAAAATTAGATTTTGTTTTGGTTCATTCAAAAATGTTTGCACATGTTCGGAAGGGGGACGATATATCGCAGCTAATAACGATAACACGTTCGAATATTCCCAAGCGAAAGGCGAGGCTTTCTGCCTTCGTGAAGAAAAATGTAAGTGCAGTTGCTCATTTAGGCTGGGTGAATACAACTGTACCGCCCTCTCTCCTGACCGCTCTCGTAAAAAAGTATTCTGGGTAATTAGGTAGGCAAAATTCTGACAACATATCATCTTGAATATCAATCTCTGATAGTGTCAGTGCATCCACCAAGGCCAAGTCGTAAGCCCCATCGATAAAGAACTGATCCCAGTATTTTCTTGTGCTTCTCATGTTTGTGCGAACGAATCAAGAAGAAAACTTATCACTGTTTTCGAAGATTGATCCTAATGAACCCAAAACCGGGAGAGAAATGTAGTTCATCTCCGTGGATTGAAACTATCTCATCGATGTCAGGGACTGAAGCGATCCTGATCACAAGGCCTCCGTCGTTCTCGTGCAAATATATTTGCCTTCTTTACCCAGACGTATACTTATAGCTGTTTTCTTTGCCTTTAGATTGAGTTTTCCAAAAAAAGTTCTTTGGTAGTTTGTGAGCTGAAAAGGTTAATATATAAAGAGAGCAAGGACAAAAAATGCAGAGAGGCCAACTAGACAAGCCCCCGGTTTGCTACCCTACACTGGGGGTGGGAGAAAAGAGAATAGAAATAGACAAAGAGGGAGAGAGTGAGCCCTCAGTGTGTGGGAGGATGCACAGGGACACTATAACGATCTCTAAAGACGGTGCACTTCATGTAGTTTATTAGTGCACGAATCGCTTTTGGTGCCAGCGACGGTTGTGGCGACGGTCCGAGTATCAAGCTTGGCTCGGAGAATCTATTTAGTGTTACCTTCAGAGAGAGGTGTTGTACGTGGTAGCAAGGGCAGGTACACAATAGGTGCTCGAAGGTTTCCTCGCACTTACAGGAGTCGCACATCGGCATCTCGGCTATTCCGATACGATAGGAGTAGGCATTCGTGAACGCCACTCCCAGCCACAAGCGGCACGGCAAGGTTGTTTTGCCGCGGGAAAGGCTAGATGGCAGTTGTAACCGTAGCATGGGGTCTAGTTTATGCAATAGGCCATTGAAGGCACTTGAACTCCATAAATTTTGCGACTTTTTGCGTGCAAGCAGGAGATGTTTCCGGGCAGCGTCGGACCTCGTCAAAGGTACTGGACGCATCTGCCCGGTCTGTAATATATGTATATAAAATACACCGAGATCATTGATCTCACAAACCTTACACAATGATACAGAATCTACAAAATAAGAAAAAGAAATCCTTGCTGTTTTGCATGTGAAAGTCATGACCTTCGTCTTAGTAGCACTCAAAGTGAAGTTATCTTTCCTCTCTTTAGAAAAAGAAAACAGGTCAGACTGCAGGATGCCACAGTAATCAACAATATGAATTTCTTTAAAATCTTGATATCATTGGTATATATAGAAGGCATAAAGAATTCCCAGTAGCGGAAAGAACTTTATTAACCAAAATTATTATATGAGTGGTCCTAATAATGAGTAGTGCTAATTGACGCGTGCAAGAAACATAAAGAAACAACACAAAATTGCAGGACGCTTAAGCTTCGCCTTCAAGAGTGGAACGCGACAGCGTTCCCGTCGACTCGCCAAGGGGTGTAAGACAATGGGCTACGGCGCAGCGACTACGCGCGCCGCATCGGACGCGGTGAGCGTCGAGCAACGCAGCGTTCGGCGCGACAACGAAATGTGCGCCTAAGCAAGCGACGCACGCCTGAGCCTTAGAAACAGCTCGTTTCTAAGGCAACACCGCGTTCACTAGAGGCGTTTTTGTACAGCTTTGAAGTATCTTTTTGCACCGCAACTGGAAGTGTTGTCAGCTGGACTAAGTGCCTAGGTTTATGGCACTGCAGCTGGACACAGGTACCCGAGTATTTTGGCAATATGAACTGGAGCGTTACCCCTGGAATATATCTTGGGGTGCCATTACAACATTATCGTGACAGTGCCGCGTATTGGATCGAAGCAGTAAAAAGAGTTAAAGATCAGACAGAAAAGTGGGGCGGGCATAATTTTTCGCTGTTTTCAAGAGCTAGTGCTTGCAATTTGTTTTTAGTTACAAAGGTGTATTATGTACTACAAGTGCTATGCATGGCAAGGATTTCGGTGCAGAAACTTCACAGTGTGTTTGCGGTATATATATGGGGATCCACTTGGGAGGGAACTAGCCGGTGTAACTTGTTTCATTCGGTGAAGAATGGAGGACTAGGATTAAGACATTTGTTTTTGAAACAGATTGTTAGTAGGCTCTTTTTCTTAAGGGACCAAAGTGATATATTTCTGCGTACTGTTATTCAAGTGAGATTGAGTTCTTCTTTGCCTGAGTGGGTTGTCTCATCAACAAATGAACGTACTCGAACACCAACTGGCTTTCTGAGGGAAGTTGTTATGTCCTTTTCTTTATTGAAAGTGCATTTTTCGAATGAATTTTAGACTTCAGTGACGCGTAAGAAACTTTATAGTGATCTGGTTGATGTTTTCTTGCCGCATCCTGTTTACCGTATGATGTATAACTTAGGACCTGAACTCAATGTGCTGAAACGCGTTAGAAAAATGCCGGTTAGATCTTCAGCGAAAACCTTCTTTTTTCAATTGCATTCGGGCACTCTCCTTGTGAAGCCATGGCACAAAGCAAGGGCTTCTTTGTTCCATGGTCTGTTAACTGCATCATATGCAAGAAACCTGAAACTACTGAGCACATCTTCTTGGATTGCCATGACTCAGTTTTCTTGTGGGATGTTCTCAAACGAACTCTGAAGAAAGACCTGCCGTTAAGTCCTTTCGGTATTCGTTTCTTACCGTGTGCAGACACAGGGGAAGTGCCGGCTGACTTGATAATGCTTTTGTGTATGAGCAGCGTATGGAAAACGCGTATGGATGTCAGGAATGCCCGCATAGATGAAAGGTCTGCGAGGGAACACCTAAATGAAAGTCTTAGGCACACGCGTGATGTCCTCAAGCACATGATTGAATCACCAGAGTGGTTTCTGGAGCTTGACACTTTGGTGTCTGTGATATCCTCTTTGAGTGCCTTTTAAATATGTACAGTCTGTCGAAGTGATGTAATATTAATTTTCTGCACCAAGTGACCTACTTTGTACGCGTTTGAGTGGTGTTGAAATCAAGGTAATAAAGAAAAAAAACTCGTCGCTCAGTGGTACCGTCTCCGTCTCACACTCCGGACACCCTGGTTCGATTCCCACCCAGCCCATCTTGCAAGTTGTTTTTTTATTCATGAAGTGCCTGCTGGGATTTATCGCTCACGGCCAGCGCTGCCGACGCCGACACCGACGCCGACGCCGACGACACCGGCTTTTCTGCGACACGAGCTCCTTAACGCTGTCGCGTTAAAAGTTGTAAAGTGCATCAATCCTTAATGCAGACTATTAGAGTGGCTGTGCCCCAAGGCTCTGATTAAACAGAGATGTAGGAAGTAGAACATACCTGGGAGAAGGATTATATTATAAAAGATGATGTCAGAATAGGTAGCGAAAAATAAATCTTATTTATATGATGTGGGAACCACCCAGAACTTCCGATCATTAATATGTCAATCTCCTGAAAAGATTCTATGTGACGGAGTTAGGTTGTCTTACTTTTACCATGCGTAAAACGTGAACAAGGTGACTGCAGGAGCCAACGTTTCGACAAGTGGGCTTGTCTTCTTCAAGGTGACGTATGCTTTCCTCGCCACAGTATATATAGGTGGTGTTCTTCGAAAGGGGAGAGGGTGGGAAGCGGGAGGATGCGTCCTCCCACCTCACCCTGCATTCACCCTGTTCACGTTTCGCTCATCGTCTTGAATCTCCATCTCCCGCATTCCCCGTCTTTTCTCTGTATTTGTCCATGCGTGTAATAGGAGAGAGCCAGGGCCATTAATTATCTCTTGAGAAAGACAAACGTACCTGTAAATTCTTGTTCTTTTTTTTCAGTCCTGCACTCCTAGTAGCGTCTTAACTGACTGCGGACCGGGCTGTCGGTGTACTTACTACAGACCACCAGGCCCACCGGAGACTCAGAAAGGACCAGCGGAAATGACGTGCTCAGGAGCTTGATAATATCATTTACCGCTGCGCACTAGTATATCTATAAAAGTTATCAGTACTCTGATAAACGAAGTGTTCGCCTCACTTCCTTTTGTTTCCTATGTATGTATGTATGTATGTATGTATGTATGTATGTATGTATGTATGTATGTATGTATGTATGTATGTATGTATGTATGTATGTATGTGTGTGTGTGTGTGTGTATGTGTGTGTGTATATATGTATGTATGTATGTATGTATGTATGTATGTATGTATGTATGTATGTATGTATGTATGTATGTATGTATGTATGTATGTATGTATGTATGTATGTATGTATGTATGTATGTATGTATGTATGTATGTATGTACTGTCACGTAGTAGTGATGGTTAAAAACACAGTAGGAAAATGGTTGCTTGCTGGGCTACGCTCTTAAACAAATTTGCTCCCTTTGGGTCGTATCTTGCCACACAACAATAATCGCCGTCTGTCTTGTGCGCATTTCCTTTCCTTAACGCTGCGAGACCTGTGCTCTGTAGTCACAAACGGCACGCGCGTTATCAGCATGACAGAGCGTTGTCGACAGAAAAGTTGCGGGAGACGGCGTTTGCAAGAAACGCAAGCAATATAGGTGACGATTATTGTTGTGGGGCAAACATACATCTCAAAAGGTTTACATTTGTTTGAATGTAGTTGGTTCATTACAATTTTTGGGACAGCGCAATAAAAATAAGGAATGCACGACGACAGAGACCGAGTGAAAAGAGCACTGTTCACGATACAGACCGAGTGAAAAGAGCGCGGCTGACGATAGAGACAGCGCTCTCGTCACGCGGTTGCTATCATCGTGGCTTTCTCTTTTTCGTGCTGTTACATACGTTACTGCAGCGCATCTGTGAATGACGAAACTTTTTTTGTGTGGCGAACGTGTGCCCCCCCCCGCCCCCCCCCCCCCCCTAAGAAGAGAGAGGTTACGCTGAAAGCAAAACGATAGAGAGGAACAAAGTCGGTGATCGTCGAAATCTGATCTGCGGGTCAAGCACGTCGGCTTTCGTACATGTCTTCGAAGTTCCAGAGTAATCGTTAGTGCCCGCCTGTCTTCAAGGAAGTACTACGCAATTCTCGTTGCGCACACAATCAGATTACACAAGGTGCTGTGACGGCAGACAATGGATAGAACCATTTATTCATTTATTTATTTCACATACCCTCAAATGCCAAGGCATTATAGAGGGGAGTGGGGTACACGTGAAAAACAATAACAACAATTACTACAAGTTTATAATATGCAAGCGACATCTGCAAGGAACGTGATAATTAAGAACTCAAATAACAAGAATAATATGGCATTAAAATTATATAAACATAGCGACATCTGAAGTGGACAAAAGGAAATTCGGCGCGACAGCGCTTGCGCAAATACAGCGCATGGGGCCACGTACATGGCCACAGTTAAAAAAAAGCAAATAAAGTTCGGCCGAAAAGTGCGCTGTCTTCGATTGACTCGATGTCATCAGGAAGGTGGTTCCAGTCGTTCGTTGTATGTAGAATAGATGAATATAAAAACCTGTTTGCATGACAAAAAGTGCCTCTTTATGACGATGATCGACTCGAGATGACAGATAAGTAGGTGCTAGAACGAGCTCACTCCTAAGGATATGACGATGAAGTACTTTATGAAAAAGGCATAAGCGAAAAGCCTTTCTGCGCAGTGATAAAGATGGTAGACACAAGTTGCTTTTCATAAAAGTTATGCTAGAAGCATGATCGTAGTTTGATTGAATGAAACGAATGGAATTATTCCGATCCATGTCAAGCGAATTAACAACAGTAGCATTGTATGGGTTCCAAATAGCAGCAGCGTATTCCAAATTACATTGAACTAGCGTCTTATACAATAGTAGCTTCATTGATGAAGGAGATTTCCTAAGTTTCGCCGCAAGTAGCCTAACATACGATTTGCGTTATTGATTATGGAGTCGATAGGACATTTCCAGGATAAGTCAGATGACATAGTTTGAAATTCTGGGGATTTACGTACCAAAACCACTTTCTGATTATGAAGCATGCCGTAGTGGAGGACTCCGGAAAGTTCGACCACCTGGGGTTCTTTAACGTGCACCTAAATATAAGTACACGGGTGTTTTCGCATTTCGCCCCCATCGAAATGCGGCCTCCGTGGCCGGGATTCGATCCCGCGACCTCGTGCTCAGCAGCCCAATACCATAGCCACTGAGCAACCAGGGCGGGTGATGACATAGTTACACCTAAATAATGGTAGGACGAAACTTGTTCTAGCTGGACGTGGTTAAGCATATATGCAGGCAGACACACGTCGCGTCCTGTAACAATCATCAGCTTGCATTTCTTGGGGTTTAGTTCCATGAGCCAGTTTTGAAACAAGCGGCCATGTTATTTAGATCAGTCTGTGGAATCTCCTGGTCCTTATCATCATGAATCTCACGATACAGTACACAGTCATCGGCGTGTAGGTGAACTGAAGATGACACACAATTGGGCAAGTCAGTTGGGTGTATTAGAAAAAAATAATGGGCGTAAAACATAGCCCTGCGGAACTCCTGATGCTGCGTTAATTAAGGGTGAATCATGATCGTTGACAGAAACATACTGTCGGCGATTGATTAGGAAATATTCAAGCCAGGCAAGTACTTTATGGTCAGGGTTTATAGACGAAATCTTCTGCATAAGCAGCACATGAGTAACCTTATCAAAAGCCTTCCAGAAGTCTAGAAAGGCGCAATCGATACAAGAAACTTCCGGTACACGCACGCGCCTCCTGCGCTGAGTCATAACGTTAAGCATTTGTTAGCTGGTGAAAAGCCTATCTTATTTTGTTGTAGCACAAGCTTAATAAGGAGAACAAAAAGGCACATCCGACACACACAGCGCTAACTTTCAACAACAGATTTATTTCCCGTTCTCGTCACTATATATACATCCTCTAAACGTCATACAGCACGTGTAAAATTTCGGTAAGTATGAACAAAAAAATAAACTAGGAACCACACGTAAGCAGTTTCTTGACTCGCACATTCACAGACATGTGCACGTTCGGCGCAAAAAAAAGATATTGAACTCTTTTGAGGATAATGAAATGGAAGGTTTACTGACGCATGCATCGCCGAATGTTGATATATGTCTAGCTAATATAACCGAGCGCGTCATCTCACACCTGCTCCTACTCATGATGAATATTTCTTTAAATCTTGGTCTGCAATTGCATCTCTGGCAATGCATGGCAAGAAATCCGTCAACGGCCAAGCTGTTTACTTTGTTATTGTGTTCTCGTAGCCTGTAATTTATGCATCTGCATGTTTGACCAATGTAGGATCGTCCACACCAGAGAGGAATGCGGTATACTACAACCGCGATGCAATCAATAAATTTGTTTTTATGTTCTTTTTCACGTATGGTACGTACGATTCTTTCTGGCCTTGTGTTTCTATACAGGCTGACCAAGTTATTATGCGCCGAAAATACAGCGTTGATGCCGCTCCTTCCAGCAATCTTCTTTAATCTATGGGAGAACCCGTGTATGTAGGGGAGGACAGCAACCTTTCTTTTGTTAATCTCAATGCTTGAATCATGCAGCTGCTCCGAACTGATTTGCTGTGCCTTCTTAAGCAGTCCTTCTGCGACTGACACAAGCACGTGGCTCGGGTAACCAGCGCAGCTTAAACGCGAGGCTTGCCGTCCGAAGCTATCGTGCATTAGGTGTTGGTATGATTTCTTTAGTGCTTCGCTGAAACACATCTTCGCGATTCCCCTCTTCACAAACTTTGTATGCGCGGAATGAAGTGATAAAAGTGGCTTAATTCCCCTAGGTTCGTAACACCAGCAGGTTTGTCATTGGTGAGCACAAACTTGATGTCAAGAAATCTAATCCTCCCGTCATGGCATTTCAAAGGTCACTTCTAGTGGGTTAAGGCAGTCACGAATAGCGGTATAAACGGGAGCACTTCTTTAGTAAAACAAGCGGATGTGCAGTCAATAATAATTAACTAGCCGCCAACATACCTGAAAACCTTTACAACCTTAGATTCGTGAAGGCGCTCTGACAGGTCTCTGTCCAGTTTGGCTAAAAGCAGATTACATAACACTGGTGCTAGGCAAGAACTTATACACACTCCTTGTTTTTGGAGATACAGGGTACCTTTATTTTCGATAAACGTAGACGACTAATAAAACCTAAGCAATTCCAAAAAATTCTCAATGGATATACCTGCTTCTGTACTAAACCTAACGGTACCATACGTATCGATGCAATTGTCAGTACAGGTTAATAATTCTGATTGTGGCAGAGAATAATAAAGGTCTTTGACATCTGCGGAGAAGGCCTTTAAACGTTGATTTTCATGAGCTCTACAAAATTTAAAACCTCCTCGGAACTTTCTGTCAGGAAAGGGTCACTGATGTCTAGCAAGTTTATTTTTTCTTGTAGGTATAAGGCGACAGATTTCTGCCATGTGTCCCTCTAAGAAACTATCACCTTAATGCTGGACTTTCTTTGTGAGCCTTTGCGCTGAAAAACACAACAAACTAAGATATGCCGTACCAACAAGCCCCTACAGCTATCCTCGTGGTGAAAAGCGGCCTCCCGAGAAAGTATACGTGTCAGTATATGTATGTATGTATGTATGTATGTATGTATGTATGTATGTATGTATGTATGTATGTATGTATGTATGTATGTATGTATGTATGTATGTATGTATGTATGTATGTATGTATGTATGTATGTATGTATGTATGTATGTATGTATGTATGTATGTATGTATGTATGTATGTATGTATGTATGTATGTATGTATGTATGTATGTATGTATGTATGTATGTATGTATGTATAGGTAGGTGGGTATGTAGGCAGGTAGGTAGGTAGGTATGGATAGACGGACAGACGGATGAGTGAGTGGTTGGATGAAAAAATGTATCGATGGACGCATGCAACAACTTTAGTTTAAAGCCGCCTCAACGAACCTCTTTATAAAAAAATGACGATTTCAGTACCGTTGTAATTATTGTTCCGTGAAGGCTGCAACTCAGTACCTAGTCTACAAGCGCCGCGAGTAACTACGTCCAGCTGTGCCCAGTTCAGCGGCCACTTCGAAGATAAGTAAAAGGAAATTACAAACCATTGTATAAATAGTAATTCCATATGTACGCCAGTATTCCGCTTCAACTGCTGCGTTGTTGGCACAGTTGCGGCATTTCGGGGTGGTTGCGCTCTAATACCACACCTGGGCCCTTGATGCTGGGACGCTGAGCAGGCGCGGCGTACTGGAACGCGCTGGCTACTGGTGCAAACAGCTCAAGGGCCCTAATTTCGCCGTGGCTGGACACCGTATATACTTTTCGAATACAGAAAGCAACACAAAGCGTTTTATTGCAATAAAAAACAAAAGATGTAAAGGTGAAAGCGCCCCGACCAGGATTCGATCCTCCAACCTACAGATCCCAAGCCCGGTACTTTATCGCTACGCTACGCCACGCCACCTCTTTTCTTTTATTACATGGAAAACAAAACTGAAGGTATATTACAAAGTAGACACAACTACACACTTAAAACTCAGGCAAATACACACATGTATCTAACAAGTGCATCCAGTCTGGCGGAGGTTCCTGCGCAGCGTACACACTTCTTACATAAGCCGCACTTTCGCGAACCGACGCTTAGAAAGGACATTGACATCATTCCATATTCAATTAGGTTTCTACCGTTTAAGGTTGCGCGTGGTCCTCCCTACGACAGGTTCATAGTACTTGGTTTATACAGCCTATGGAGATGTAGACTGTGTGATCGTCATGCCGAAAGCCTGCGGCCACGCCAGTACTGAACATGCACGGATAATTTGCCATGTCAAAATCGAGAAGGAGTTTTAGTTTCGCAGGGATACGTCTTGCACAGACATGGTAGATGCGCTATCGCACAGTAACTAAGCCTCACACCTGTACTAAAAAGAAAATTTGCTGTCCGTATTCAGTAGCATGCTCGGAAGTGCTGCAACATCGATTTTCATTGGCGATTGGTAATTTAACTTCGAAAAACGTCCTAAATGAACCGCCAACCCAGTATGCTGTATGGACTGTTACTGCCGATTTCGATAGCCGTTTCTTATTCTTCACGCGAGGGATATGCAACGTTTTCTTAGCTAAGTGATGCCTTTCAGTCAACAAGTCTGACTAATATATCTTCGTCAGAGAAGCACAGGCTAGTGCTGCGAGCCTTCGGCGACAGTACATATTCCTGTATTTATGACGCGTCACACGGCGGTCATCGCTTCTTGTGCTGGTACTGTAGACATGAAAAAATGGTTTAAGAACACCGATGCGAAAGCTGAAGTATAGAGTGATTTATCCTTGTTAGGCTTCTTGATTCCTGACCCTAGATGCGCTGATAGCGTGCAGACGGACTCGGCGGATACGCTATGCCTAAGCTTGGGTGGGGACCCATCTCGGCGCGGGTTGCTGGCGAAAGCTAAAATGTGTGTATTTGAGCCTCAAAATCTTTCTTTAGTACAATAGGGAAAGTTATCGTTAGCTTGTTAGCTTTGTTATCGGTGCGATAATATCAGTCAGCGGTAGGCTTCGAACTCGGGGTCCGTTCGCATGCGTCTTAACAACTTCTGCATCTCATGACCACCCACAACACTGCGACAACGGCGACAACTCCCAGTGTTATGTTACGTGCGAACTACTAAGAAAACACGGCGCCCTCTGCGTTTGCGTGGTTTTGTTCATGAATTTAGTTATCCGCCCAGTCAAAAGCGAAAATGCAAAAAACGAAAGTTATCTTCAGTGTCAAATGTGCATGAATATACAGGGCAGCTCATGGCCCTTTATTCCAAACTGCGACACGAAATAGAGTTTTATGACCCCAAGATATAGCGTTATTTAAGATAAAAGACTAGTATCAAGCGGTGAAATCGTCTTGCCTACTGGAACCAGCGCGGCACAGACACAACCAGCGCAGTTTCCAGTGCGAACCAGCGAACTGCAGTGAGAACCAGCGCCTGTGCAGCATAAACTAGTGCGCCCCAGCGTCATGGCATTGGAACCAGCGTATCTTCCAGTGTGACCCGTGACCCAGTACTTATCCAGCGTTCTCACTGGTGTCCCAGTGAGTCCCAGCGAGCGCGAGCGTAACCAGTGCGATCCAGTGCCAGAAAAACGCGCCGGTTTCACACTGGAAGGCACTGGAAGAGGCTGGTTTTTGCAATAGGGATGTTTGTGACAATTTAGAACTTGACAGTGGCGCCATTAAGAACATTCATAGGATAAGCAGGAAAGCAATTGACTGGACGCGACGTGAAGTCCAGAAAATATTAAAGGCACGAAGCAATACACATGTATTAAAGTGGGAACACAAACTAAAGAAAAAAAACGCGCCATTTTCTATAGCCGAAGATTTTTTAAGGATTTGTGATTTTACTTCACAAAACCATGATATGATGATAAGGCACGCTGTAACGGGGAACTACGGATTATCTTGGACCGCCCATAGTTCTTTAGACCACCACACAATGCATGGTACGTGAGCGTTTTTGCATTTTGCCCGCATCGAAACGGGGCCGCCGTGACCGGTAATCGGACACGCGACCTCGTGCTGAGCAGCACAACGCCACAGCCACCACGCCCCCGTGGCCGGTTTTTCTAAGGTTCGCGATGTGAGAAGGAAGCTGGGGCCAAGTGCCAAAGGGAGCCCGTGATGCTCATGATCGGATTTCGCTGGCTTTCGATAAGTTATACGTGAACAATGTCGCCTACGCCTTTGATAAGAATGAAAAGAAACAAAATACCCACAAAGAAGGGACGATGGAAAGTCAACCCGGCTATTAAGGTGCGATGCCATCTTGAAGTCGAACATTTTTATTTTAAGGCGTAGTGGCTCATGGGTGTGCGGGCGCAATCCGTGGTGGAAGCAGAAAAGCGGCGATCACTGGCGAGGGGAGCAAGGAGAGGAGGCGCCATGCCAATATCGCTGTGCGAGTGGGCGCGTAGGATAGCGCGGACATGCGCGTGGGCGGGCGCGCAGATCGCCGACAAACCTAGCAGCCGCTTTGATTGCATCCCATGCTCGCGGCCACGGTGGCGTCCGTTCGCAGAACAGTTCAGACAACAGCTACAGAGGCAGTCATAGATAGGCTTTCGCCTATCGCAGTTTAGCTCAACAAGGTGCCCATATATTTTTTTAGAGAATATCTTTATTTCTTGTGTCCTTTCTGCAAAATCAATTTCAATGATGCCAACTTGCTTATAGCTGTATAAATATTTCGTAGTTTTTTAAGATCATCATTTTGCGCTCAGTGTTAAATTTACATCTCACGCCTACAGCCCATCGGCTCACCAAAGCATTTTGTCTTCACCCTCTCCCTTTCTCGCTGGATTCCGACCCGATTTCTGATAAAGGTAAAGCGTCACTAGGTTCAGTGCAGTGGTCGTTATCGCCATCATCATCGTTATCTATGACCCTGTCTCACACGCAGAAGAAGACAATGAAGAAGATGGCGGACGCCGATCCCCTTGGTTCTCCCTCTCCTAAACTTCAAGAAGAAAAAGTGCCTGCAGAAAGACGTTTGAAAGGCAAAATCTCATCGCAGAAAGGTGCTGACTCTCCTAGGTCACCAGGCAATAAATCGGCGGGCCAGAAAACGCTGCCAACGTCGACAAGAGACTCAACCGCGAAGTCCCGCGCACCTGTCGACAAAGGTGGCCCTAAGTCCCCTAAACTGACAGGCTCACCAAAAGGGACCTCGAGACTACGAAAAGGTTCACCACAGGTATTGGGGCACCAGACACCAGCTGCTGCAGTGTCAGCGAAGCCAGCGATATCTGGCCGACCAACGGTGAAACCTGTGGGCCCACTACTGCTCAAGTCTTCACCGATTGTTTGTGATTCGCCGCAGAATCCGGTTGAGTCCTTGCCGAAGAAAAGTGGGACCCTCGGTGCCAAGTCCGACGCGTCTTCACCTACACGGAAAGCTTCTTCCTCAGAAGTTGGGACCTCAGCTGAACCCGGTGGCAAGGTACAAAATGAAGCTTCACGGAAACGCAGCGTGGTGCCGAAGCCTACTAGTCCGCCGAGTACAGGCGGTTCACCGATACCAGGCGGCTCTGCGAGAGACCCCGGATCGCCAAGGCTAGTAGGCTCACCTGCGTCCCAAGGTATGAAGCAATTTCGTGCATGGAGTCATCGTATGCATAAAACCTAGAAATTTCTGTAAGCGTAAGCAGTCGTACCCAGCGTAGTCTGTCTGGCATTGCACATGCCCTGGTAATGCAAGTACTATCTTAGCCAGCCGCCCTGCCTCGCGTAAAGGCAGAACGAGCGACGACAGAAGAGTAGCCTCTGAGATTGTGCCGTGCTGCCGTAATCTTGGAGGCACCAGTGCCAGTGCATAAGCTGGACGATGTCCCAATCATTGACCTGATTCTCCCTCTCCAAATTATGTACCCCACGTAGTTTCCCCAAGTGGGTTGCTTAAGAAACCAACCCACCTCCTGCAGGTGTGCGGATTCAAACCAACCTGCTGGGATTTTAGATAAGACACACAACAAGTTTCAGACCTCAAGAACCAAGTCGATCTGTCTTTGTGAAGTGTATGTTGGAAGCTACAAAGTTGCTTTGTAATATGTCTACTTAGACGCCTATCGCAATAGACACTATTGACTGGGGTGCCAAGGAGGAAGGCTCGAGTTTTAAATAGTTCGGGATCTACGCTAACTCAGATTGCGTGTTCAGATGAACAAGGTAATCGTATAGAGAATTCAAATTCAACCCTCTGCGCGCCTGCAATTTCATTTGCTTATCCAGATTCTTTCTTCAGTTAGAGTCACTTGGACGTTACCTCACGGGCGGCCGAAAAGGCAGCCACGTGGTCGAACTGTGGGTGCCTTCTTTCATTTGTCTATCGTCCCATTGAATGCATTACCTGTGCAAATGAGTTACGGAAAAAAAGTTATAGTTAAGGTGTTCGAAATAGAGGAAAGGGTGGCGCGACAATACACCACGTTTGGACAGATCACTTTCGACGGTGCAGAGACAGACAATGTCTGAAGGAGGACATTGAGGAGGCCTTTGACTTGGCCCAGAAAGGCGTAGCAAGCGGCTTGCACCGAGCGTGTAGCTAGAGAGCGGAAGAGTCGCAATACTGAGATTATGGGTTGATAACAATAAGCGACACTGGCACGTATCATAGGCCAGTCTACTGTCAGCGTTCGAAATGAGAAAATGGCGTGCCCAGGGCACGCTCGTGTTGCGATACTTGACTTTATCCGGACACTTTGTTGTATTATGTTATCGCGCGTTCCGCGCTACCTTTGTTTACTGACTGCCGTCAACCAAGCTCATGCGAGCGCGAACCTCTGGGCGTCCTATTTGGCACCTCTAGGTCAGTAGTCAGACAAAAAAACACGCTAGAATCATTCCTAAATGAAAATCGCACTGAATCCGGACACTGCACATGTCATTAGCGAAACTCACCGGCCTATCGAAAAAACTCGCTTCAAAAATAAAGGCTTTGTGAATTCGATCCCAGAACCTTCTAATCTCGCGCACCCGTTTAAAGCAGACGCACTTGATTTGGATCCTCGCCACCAGCTATTTGCCCAGCGTGCGCTCCGTTGCGGCTTTAATGACAGGGAAGCTGATGTTAAAGGCCGTGGCGAACGAACACTTGAGGCCATCATGCGGTAAGAACCGTCTGAGCGCCATAACCGTTCTTCTTTCGTTCGTTCGGCCAATTCCGTAATATGCGACAAAAGACGGCTGCCCTCTAGAAGTACTGCCTGGTTGTTGTGATTACCTTCAATAAGAGCCATCATATGGTCGCTTATGTAGCACGGCAATGATGACTGTTTAGTGCATAAACAGATTCTTACAACAGTCGTTCTGATGGCATTTCAGGAGTTAAGTTTGCCTGTTCATAAAGCTGGCATCGACAAGGCAAGGTTGGATGAATGGTGCTTTGCGCGTGCACGACACATTGCCTTATCTGTTTTGTTTGGCATTCATCTTTCTGTCATCCTACATATATATGTGTAAGCCCTTTCATGCGTTAATTTCCATAGAAGTAAGCGCTTGTGTTTAGTCGATTTGGCGCTGCCTGCTACAGTAGAAAGGTTAACACAGTTTGCCCATGAGTACAACACTACTAATATATTTTCGAGTAGAACTCGTTGCTGGGCGAGTTGGTTGGAATATAATGAATGCATTATCGTGCCAAAAAGGAAAATGAAGACTTGGGAGGGAGTCTGTCGTTTCATACTCTCCCTCCCAATCTTTATTCTTCCTTTTGGCGCAATAATGTAGTCATTAATACATTTTCGCACCTTTCCTGCAATATAAATCACTTGGAATATTACGTCTTCCCCATTGACCATACATAGTGGAGTTATTTTCCACAAAGACCCATAATCATTGACACAAAAGCTCTACACAATCCGTTAGTCAACAGAGTGAAAGTTTAGCACCAAGGTGCTTTCGTTCTGCGTATAAACGAACGCTGCATTGCAAAGACAACATCAATTATCTCCGCGACAAAGTAACGCCGATTTATTAAAGAAAATTCAGCGTAAGCGTAATACGTATTCTTGCCAGAATTCATGGGAATGGGAAAACCAGCCTGAAAAGAACGAAAACAAAGGCCAGCAAAAACCGGCATATCATACCGTTGTAGTTGGCGCCCTAATACCCGCGATAAACAGAACACGCTTGCGTATTGAAACAAGACACGCCCGCAGCATGCACTGAACTTATACTTCCTGCTTAAGAGGAAGCTTTAGCTCGAGTGCTCCTATCTAAATACACGTAAAAGGAGAATTCGTTTTTCTCGGTAACCACTGCACCAAATTTGACGAGGTTTATTGCATTTAAAAGAAAAACTTAAAATCTAGTGACTGTTGGTTTCCAATTGTTGAGTTAGGTCGTCAATCTTTTATTAAAAATTGGCGAAAATCAAAAATTTTCAAAAAACGAAACTATCAAGTTTACAACTCTGTAACTCAACCACTAAGAATGATAATACAATTCTGTGAATTGCATCTAAAAGTACATCCATAGCGGACAAAATTGATATGTTACACATGAATATAAAAAAATTTAATCATAGGGAAATACAACTTTTGTAAAACCGTTGTAACCAACGTAACAAATTCATGTAAGATGTAAGATGACATATTGAATTTGTCCGCTTTGAATGATCTAATGGATGCCGTTTACAGAACCGCGATATCAGTTCTTGATGCATAGCTATCAGTTTGTAAACTTCGTGCTTCTATTGTTTTCAGACGGTCAAATATTTGAAAATCGTTTTAAGAAAATTCAAACCCTAAATCGAAATTCCGCTTCCAACAGTCACTAGAATTTAACTTTCTCTTTCAAATGCAACAAATTTCATCAAAATCGGTCCAGGGGTTATCTCATAAAAACGTTTTTGCGTTTTACATGTATTTGAATAGGCCGCGTCGGAGTTGGGCCCGAGCTAAAGCTTCCTCTTAAGTGCGGCGTTCCTCATGTGCTTGATGCGTTCAGCTCGGACTTGTACTTGCAGGTTCGACGTCACCTGGGCAGCCTGTTAAACTAGGGGGCGACCTTTCTCCCGCAGCTCAGCCCCACTCGCCAAAACTGGAGGAGTCAAAACGCAGGCAAGGTTCACCAAAGTCAACACCCACGCCGTCCAAACCAGAGGCGGGCTCACCAAAAGCCGAGCTCGATAAGACACAAGAGCCCGGGTCACCTTCGCCGAAATCAGAAACGCACCGTCGACCAACAATCTCGCTAAAGGACCCACGCCTGCGGCACTTTTGGCGCGCGTTCAGAGCCCACTTGCGACGAGAAAAACAATCGGGCAGCCCCGCTGAGAAATCACCCAAAAACAGTTCACCCAAGCGCTCGCCAAAACTGTCCATGGTCGAGGCCGCAGCTTCAGCAGCAGGGTTTCCTACTCGGAGACGACTGCAACCCACCGCTGCTGAAAGGCGCTCCGGCTCTTCATCGCCAGCTTCCCCCATCGCTTCCCCCACGCAAGCTAAACCGTAGGAATACAAATGCGCGCACTTCTGTTTATAGAGCTCCAGCCGTGAATTCCGCAGCAAATGATGCAATATGGTTCCTTGTGTGCAAACGGCTTCAGAAAACATATAGATAACAAGATGACTGCCTTTTGAGTGCCTTGTGGTCGCCTTGTGATCACCCTGCCGCCTCATTTTTGTTCTTTGTATTCATTGGCACTCCTTGCGTGGCATGACAGCATCATTTATCGCAACTATACGTCCTGTAAGATATTTTCCCTTACCGGTCGCTTTCAAAAGCAATGCTTCCCAGGAGCGATTGCCCAATCGAAATACGGAAACCACAGGACATTCATCACGGTGCCTTTAATGGCACAGTTTTTCTGTTACCCATTCCTTTCACTGTAGCGCTGGGTTTGATAGGATCACAGGGCTGACTCATTAACTTACGCGTCAGAGAGAGAGTTGGAAACGACAAAAATAGGTGCATGGCGTCGAAGGTCATGTGCACACATTAAGAATTAATTGTTAAGCTCACGACATGTATATTCCCAATTCAGAGTTTCAGGACGCCCCCTCTCCCCTAGTAGGGTAGCACAAATCAAAAACTGTAACGCCTGAACGAAAATAAATATGATGAACGCTTATTAAAAAAGTTACCACAATTTTTATTCCCAGGTGCACGAAGCCGCTATAAAAACAGATTCAATTCGAAAGTCTATAATGAAAATTTCATGGAATCGCAACAAGTACCATGGTCGTGGGAATTGTGCGCGACGTTCGTCACGGAGATCTTTCACTTAGGCCAGTTAAAAAATCCTCGAACTGTTTTCTGTAAAACTTTAGACTGCTAAAAGACGGCCACTACGACGTAACAACCATTGCTGTTCATTAAATGCGACGCTCCTTCCTTTCGCAGCAAAGTGCTGTCGCCAAGTCAAAGCAAACGTGGATCGCCGAGCAGGTCCGCGAAAGCCGGACAACGCAGGAGCCGGTCCTTGTCCCGATTTCGAAGATGGCAAACTCCGACGGGCGGCGAGTTCGCTTCGTCTTTGATAAATTATGTGAGTGACACATTCAAAAATCCAAATTTATTGTGTGCTTTCGCTTCTGGTCAGGCCAGAGACCGTAAGGGTGGCCTTAGGGCGCTTTACTTCGTATAATTTCGCAACGCGCCCTCTGAGATCGGCACAGAAACATTTTCGCATTCACCGGTATCCGGACGAGGTTGCCGAGACGTGGAGCCGAACTCGCTATTTCATGGCCGGCAAGAGAACGTCATAACCATTCAGCCACCACAGCGTGTATATCATTCGAGATGTTTTTTTTTTTAAACTTCGTTATTTTCGTTTATTCTTGAGATAGAAGTTTCTTCCCTGTGGATGCGGTGGCTTTCACACATCGATTTCTATTCGGCATCGCGCCACAATGTGCGTGCTTTCCGGTTAGCCCGCATGATAAAGTTACTAACTCGCAATGGCTTGCGTCTCTTGCTCAATGCCCAGACCAGGAAAAGTTATTTTTCAACTGTGAAACCTTCTTTCTGGGATCCCTTTGTAGATTCAAGATTTTATGTGCTGGATGGAACATTTATGCCTTTTATGGACTAACAGTAACAGCGCTCATCAATCGAAATGCGATACTCGGAGACCATGGCTGCCGGAAGTTTTGCGGCACCACTGGGCGTTGAAGACGCCGATCCGACATCGTTTTGTGTCGCATGAAAGCGATAGTCTCTTTGAAGTAGACTGACAGCAAGTGGCACACTGGCACGCCGCTGACAAGCCCAAGGATAATGGCACGCTGTGCGGTCGATGCACGCGCGATATCACTAAAATGTTGCAGTGGTGCACATCACGTTTACACTCTTGGTGCGTACACTCTGCGATCAATTATTATAAGCGAAGTATACACAGAAGCAAAAATAACTCCTATGCACAATTATTACTCGTAAATGCGCAGTTCATATGATGTAATAGTCAACGTCAAATAGGCAAATATAGTCAATAGTCAATAGTGAAATATATATATATATATATATTCAGCCACCACAGCGTATATATATATATATATATATATATATATATATATATATATATATATATATATATATATATATATATATATATATATATATTATATATATACCGTCAATAGAATAGTCAATAGTCAAATATATATGCATATATGCATGAGATAGGGTTCAGGCGCTCGCGTCACATGAGTAATTCAGGGCTGTACCTAGGAATTCTTTTCGGGGGTGGTATCCGGACAGGCCGCCATTGGAATCTGAACCTGGCAACGTTTAACGTTAGAACGCTATCTAGTGAGGCGAGTCTAGCAGTATTATTAGAGGAATTAGAGGGTAGTAAATGGGATATAATAGGGCTCAGTGAGGTTAGGAGGACAAAAGAAGCATATACAGTGCTAAAAAGCGGGCATGTACTGTGTTACCGGAGCTTAGCGGAGAGGCGAGAACTAGGAGTCGGATTCCTGATTAATAAGGAAATAGCTGGTAACATACAGGAATTCTATAGCATTAACGAGAGGGTGGCAGGTCTTGTTGTGAAACTTAATAAGAGGTACAAATTGAAGGTGGTACAAGTCTATGCCCCTACATGCAGTCATGATGACCAGGAAGTCGAAAGCTTTTATGAAGACGTGGAATCGGCGATGGGTAAAGTCAAAACAAAATACACTATACTGATGGGCGACTTCAATGCCAGGGTAGGCAAGAAGCAGGCTGGAGACAAGTCAGTGGGGGAATATGGCATAGGCTCTAGGAATAGCAGAGGAGAATTATTAGTAGAGTTTGCAGAACAGAATAATATGCTGATAATGAACACCTTTTTCCGCAAGCGGGTTAGTCGAAAGTGGACGTGGAGGAGCCCGAATGGTGAGACTAGAAATGAAATCGACTTCATACTCTGCGCGAACCCTGGCATCATACAAGATGTAGACGTACTCGGCAAGGTACGCTGCAGTGACCATAGGATGGTAAGAACTCGAATTAGCCTAGACTTGAGGAGGGAACGGAAGAAACTGGTACACAAGAAGCCAATCAATGAATTAGCGGTAAGAGGGAAACTAGAGGAATTCCGGATCAAGCTACAGAACAGGTATTCGGCTTTAACTCAGGAAGAGGACCTTAGTGTTGAAGCAATGAACGACTATCTCATGGGAACCATTAAGGAGTGCGCAATAGAAGTCGGTGGTAACTCCGTTAGACAGGAAACCAGTAAGCTATCGCAGGAGACGAAAGATCTGATCAAGAAACGCCAATGTATGAAAGCCTCTAACCCTACAGCTAGAATAGAACTGGCAGAACTTTCTAAGTTAATCAACAAGCGTAAGACAGCGGACATCAGGAACTATAATATGGATAGAATTGAACAGGCTCTCAGGAACGGAGGAAGCCTAAAAACAGTGAAGAAGAAACTAGGAATAGGCAAGAATCAGATGTGTGCGTTAAGAGACAAAGCCGGCAATATCGTTACTAATATGGATGAGATAGTTCAAGTGGCTGAGGAGTTCTATAGAGATTTATACAGTACCAGTGGCACCCACGACGATAGTGGAAGAGCGAATAGCCTAGAGGAATTCGAAATCCCACAGGTAACGCCAGAAGAAGTAAAGAAAGCCTTAGGAGCTATGCAAAGGGGGAAGGCAGCCGGGGAGGATCAGGTAACAGCAGATTTGTTGAAGGATGGTGGTCAGATTGTTCTAGAGAAACTGGCCACCCTGTATACGCAATGCCTCATAACCTCGAGCGTACCGGAATCTTGGAAGAACGCTAACATAATCCTAATCCATAAGAAAGGGGACGCCAAAGACTTGAAAAATTATAGACCGATCAGCTTACTGTCCGTTGCCTACAAAGTATTTACTAAGGTAATCGCAAATAGAATCAGGAACACCTTAGACTTCTGTCAACCAAAGGACCAGGCAGGATTCCGTAAAGGCTACTCAACAATAGACCATATTCACACTATCAATCAAGTGATAGAGAAATGTGCAGAATATAACCAACCCTTATATATAGCTTTCATTGATTACGAGAAAGCGTTTGATTCAGTCGAAACCTCAGCAGTCATGGAGGCATTACGGAATCAGGGTGTAGATGAGCCATATGTAAAGATACTGGAAGATATCTATAGCGGCTCCACAGCCATCGTAGTCCTCCACAAAGAAAGCAACAAAATCCCTATAAAGAAAGGCGTCAGACAGGGAGATACGATATCTCCAATGCTATTCACCGCATGTTTACAGGAGGTATTCAGAGGCCTGGAGTGGGAAGAATTGGGGATAAAAGTTGATGGAGAATATCTTAGCAACTTGCGATTCCCTGATGATATTGCCTTGCTTAGTAACTCAGTAGACCAATTGCAATGCATGCTCACTGACCTGGAGAGGCAAAGCAGAAGGGTGGGTCTGAAAATTAATCTGCAGAAAACTAAAGTAATGTTTAACAGGCTCGGAAGAGAACAGCAGTTTACGATAGGTAGCGAAGCACTGGAAGGGGTAAGGGACTACATCTACTTAGGGCAGGTAGTGACCACGGATCCGGATCATGAGACTGAAATAACCAGAAGAATAAGAATGGGCTGGGGTGCGTTTGGGAGGCATTCTCAAATCATGAACAGCGGGTTGCCACTATCCCTCAAAAGGAAAGTGTATAACAGCTGTGTGTTACCAGTACTCACATATGGGGCAGAAACCTGGAGACTTACGAAAAGGGTTCTGCTGAAATTGAGGACGACGCAACGAGCTATGGAAAGAAGAATGATGGGTGTGACGTTAAGGGATAAGAAAAGAGCAGATTGGGTGAGGCAACAAACGCGGGTAAACGACATCTTAGTTGAAATCAAGAAAAAGAAATGGGCATGGGCCGGACATGTAATGAGGAGGGAAGATAACCGATGGGCACTAAGGGTTACGGACTGGATTCCAAGGGAAGGGATGCGTAGCAGGGAGCGGCAGAAAGTTAGGTGGGCGGATGACATTAAGACGTTTGCAGGGACAACATGGCCACAATTAGTACATGACCGGGGTAGTTGGAGAAGTATGGGAGAGGCCTTTGCCCTGCAGTGGGCGTAACTAGGCTGATGATGATGATGATGATCATGGGTATAACGGTAGTTATCCTGAAATACTTCCATAGACTTATTCATGCGTGTGAATCAATTACATCGCTGACATAGGAAGAAGAAAAAGAGCACGAGCTTCAAGCTGGGGGGACACCACGATGTTTAGGGACTTGCCTGCTCCGCAGGCCTTTTGTATGTAACCTGTAAGCACGTAACCTGTAAATAGACGGTTCTCTTGGGTGATTTGTTCGGCTGTGTTTTTGTGGTGTTTCCTACTGGTTTGCCACGTTCACGAGGGCGTCTTTAGTTAGAAAGGGGGAAGCCTTTCTCCCAAGGCTACCCGGAAGCGGCCATGCGTCACCTACATCGCTCCAGGTGGAAGACATCGCCAGTGGAAGCATCAGGTTCCACGAGTCTACCGATAGCTCCACCGAATAGGCAATGTAATCAGTGGGTGCATTCACAGTTTTGAAAACTACGCCGCAAATCACCACGGTGTGAGTTGATGACGACTAAGGAGGTTCAGTCCTTTCTTATAAGGCAAATGTCTACATCAGCTAGCGAACACATTCCCAGCCTTAATAGACAATTATTAACAGAATTGTTCTACCCTATAGCACCAGACCAGATAAATGAAGTTCGCATCAACGCCCGCAAGAACGTACTTACGGCTGATGCGACAAATGCGACCATACTAGAGAATCTGAAGGGTGTTCAAGCACTTGGCAGCATTCCGGTGCGTCGTTTAAAAGTGTATGGAAAAGATGCCTCAATTGGCGTGATCTCTGACATGTACTCTCAAATCACGAACGAGAATTTCACCAGACTTTTCACATCAACAGTTCGGATATTGAGTGTTCATCGCTTCGGACAGTCAGGTTGCATTAAGGGGGTTTTTGACTCAACTTATTCGCCAGCGTTTGTAAATGTGGGTTATGTAAGGAATCCTGTGTGACCGTACGTGCCAAAACCTCTACAGTACTACAGATGCAAGCAAGTCACGTGAGTGCAGTCTCCAAGAACCTCATGACAAATCAACGGTGGGGCGACATTGACCAAATAGAAGACTGTCAAGCCGATGCACCAAAGTGTCTCAACTATTCTGGATCACATGGCGCAACCTCGAAGTTGTGTCCAAAGTATGTACATGAGATGCGGATACTCAGCAGGATGGCGAGAGACAATTCTTCGCGCAGAGAGACCGCTGAATCCGTGCCCTGATGACGACGTCACTCAGGACAAAAGCGCAAGCGTGCCTGCAGTACAACCAGAGAACATGAACGGCAGACTCAACAAGCGCCCCGCATCTCGTCCGCAAAACCGTTAACAGAATCCCGGAAATGTATAGAAAGACCGAGCGATCACTACCGGTATATCGAAGCCGGCTAAAACACAGTGACTGGCCCCGCGCAAGATGCCGCTGAGATTGCCAGTCCTTCCCTGCCATCGATGTGTCCTCGCAAGGATCATACGGATGAAGGTTGTACTATTTGTCCTGCGGACAAGCTTGATGGAGCCAAGGTCCAGAGCAGGCTTCGACAACTGTTGAATACAATGCGTAATGTGCTTTCTATTCTACGCACACCATTAGCGTTGGCTGCGTTACAAATTATGCATACCTTAGAAACGCTTCTCGTGGTTCTATGGCAGCATCTCAATAAGGCGCTATCAGCAGCAACTTGTTCTTTCGAAGAGTGCGTGCGTCGATCTGTTGTTATGCAGTGGAACGAGTGTGTGTAGTCTGCGTAGAGACGCCTTTCAGATTTTGGAAAACGCATACTCAGTTATGACTTCCCTTTCGTGGTCGTTTGCGAGCCCCAACACTCTATCTTCCTTCCCACTATCAAGGTATTTACACATTTGGTCACAGAAAGATTTGCACAAGCAAAGTTCTGTTGTGCATTTGTCATGACATGATGTGCGCCCGACATATTGTCACGGAACATGTTTCTAATTTATGTATCTGTGTGACAGTAAGGCCTAACCAGTGCGTGTTTTCGATCTTTAGAGGCTACATACCACCGAAATAGACTTGATCGCCTACACCTGAGTTCTGTCGTCCATTGGTGCCCTGGACCCTATATAATCATCGGATCCTTTGACGCCCACCACCCATTATGGGGCAAAGTTAAGACGAATAGACCGGAGGAAGAATTGGCAAACTTCATCCGTAAGGAAGGTTTCGCAACCATTAATGACGATTCCCTTACATTCCTCATAGGCCCGACATATAGCAGCTCCTTAGAACTTGCATTCGTGTCCAGAAGCCTCCTACCCTCAACATCCCGGTGCACAGATCTGCAGACTTTTGGTAGCAACCACATACCTACGTAGGCACAAGTGCAACGGTTCCTTCAAACTCCTGGACCTCGTATTCATTGTAGCAACTGGAGACATTATCAGATATTGGTGGACAACGCCTGCTCAAACCAATCTTTGCCGCATGATCTAGAACGTCATATTACCACAGCTCTTCATGACACGACAAGACTCATATGCGTATCGCTACCTAGAAGCTCCATCGAAATCGAGTATGAAAAACTACGAGCTGTGCGTCGTCGCGCTGAGAGGAAATACCGAACAATGAAACTTACCTCAGACCGTGCTATCTGTCGCCGAGCTCAACGACATGTCTGTCGGCACCTTGATAAACTGGGAACTACGCGCTGGAGTTGATTTTGTACTTTCCTAGATCCTCGTAAGCAACTTTGTAAAATATGGCAGGTGATGCACAACGCACGATTTGTCCCTCATGAAAAGTACCCATTCCGGTCTCTCACAGTGGTACAGTGTTGTGTGGTGGAGGTTGCGGAGGACTACTGCAATGTGATTGTGGCTGTAGGTTCTCGTCCACATTCAGCAGTCGACCGACAAGCCCCACCGACCATATATAAGCGGCTTGACGTTATGTTCACGATGCAGGAGCTAGACGCTGCATTGGCTTCACCTCGAAGATCATCAGCGGCTGAACCAGATGGCCTCACATACACTGCGCATTGCGTGCGGGAAGGCGCACGCACTCTTCTCTGCTCCTTCTTCCCTGCGCCGTGGAGCTCACGCACTGTGCAGCAGAAATAAAAAACCAGTCGTAGCGCTTCTGAAGCACGGCAAAACACCTCATGCCATATCCTCCTACAGACCCGTTGCCATGGCGTGCTGCTTGGGCAAGATCATGGAGAGAATGGGGCTGACGAGGCTAGAGTGGTTTCTCAAAAAGTACAGCGTTTACCCACACATGATGAATGTTTTCGCAAAGGAAGATCCTCCACTAACAGTGTGATTGACTTGGTGTCAATCGTCGAACAGGATAAGAAGCGCCAACGCTTGTAACGAGCACTCTTTTTGGACGTCAAAGGCGCATATGACATTATCTTGCATGAAGCCGTTCTTGACGCACTTGAGCAGCTAGGAATTGGAGGTAGGATGCTTCATTGGTTAATGAGCTACCTTACAGGCCGTACCATATTTATGACGACGACATACGGGGAGACCAGTCGTCATTAAATCAACTGCGGCGCTTTTGAACGAGGCGTACTCAGCTCCCCGCTATTTAATTATCCATCTTATTGGAGTCGCCAATATATTGCTAGAGACTACCAGCATGAGCGTGTGCGCTGAAGTTATCTGCATATGGGCTTCTGGTGTTTCGCGGCCATATCTTCGTGCAAGACTTCAACGTGCAGTGTGGGTCATCTCGAAGTATTCGCAGCAGCGAGGTCCACAACTGGCGACAGCGAAGTGCGCGGCCCTTGCAATTACACGCAAGGCGATGAATCTCTACCCAATTACTACTAATTGCTGAGCCATACCGTACGTAACGCACCACAGCTTCCTAGGAGTGATACTAGACCAAAACTTGCCCTGGTCTAAGCAAGTGTCGATGCTCAAGTCGAAATTAAGCATCTGAGTACGCATGCTTAAATATATAGCAGGCATGAGGCACGGGCCGTCAGAGATCATTGCTCCAACTGCATGAAACACTTCTTGTAGGCTACCTGCGATACAGTTTACCTACCTTTACAAGCATACGCCCCTCCTGCTTACCTGAATTGGAGAGCTTACAAGCTCAAGCACTGAGAAGATGCCTTTGTTTGCCATGCTGCACTTCAACAAAGAGCGTGATTGCGGATGTGTACCTCTATCTCTCGTGCGAGCCTTTCAGGGTATATCTTCGACTGTGACCCCGCCATGCACGTGAATTTCTACTGACGATTTGCATTGCAGTCTACGTTCAGACAGCATTTTCTCGCGAAATCTTTCGCGTCATGAGAGCGTCCTTCCCTCAGGCTTTACTACGGCAAAACGAGCGGCCGTAGGAGCCTGGACTTTGTCAAGACCTGCGGTGACCATAACTTTTCGTGGAGTCAGGCAAAAATCATAGATACCCTCATGTAGACTCAAGCAATTTATTTCATCCCACATATCTGAAGAATATGCTGCTTCCATATATATATATATATATATATATATATATATATATATATATATATATATATATTTATAGATATACATATATAGTTTTCTGCAGATTCATTTTAGACCCACCCTTCTGCTCTGCCTCTTCAGGTCAGTGACCAGCATTACAATTGGTCCCCTGAGTTACTAAGCAAGGTAATATCATCAGCGAATCACAAGTTACTAAGGTATTCTCCATTAACTTTTATCCCCAATTTCTTCCCAATCAAGGTCTCTTAATACCCCCTGTAAACACGCTGTGAATAGCATTGGAGAGATCGTATCTCCCGGCCTGACGCCTTTCTTTATTGGGATTTTGTTGCGTTCTTTATGGAGGACTACGGTGGCTGTGGAGCCGCTATAGATATCTTTAAGTACTTTTACACACGGCTCGTCTACACCCTCATTCCGTAATGCCTCCATGACTGCTGAGGTTTCGACTGAATCAAACGCGTTCTCGTAATCAATGAAAGCTATATATAAGCGATGGTTATATTCCGCACATTTCTCTATCACCTCATTGATAGTGTGAATATGGTCTATTGTTGAGTAGCCTTTATGGAATCCTGCTTGGTCGTTTGGTTGACAGAAGGCCAAGGCGTTCCTGATTCTATTTGCGATTACCTTAGTAAACACTTTGTAGGCAACGTACAGTAAGCTGATCGGGCTATAATTTTGCGAGTCTTTGGCGTCCCCTTTCTTATGAATTAGGATTATGTTAGCGTTCTTCCAAGATTGCGGTACGATCCAAGTCATGAGGCATTGCATAATGTTTGTTTAAATGTTTGGCGTTGTGTAATCTTTGCGTAAAGTAATGTTTAACAGTCTCGGAAGTGAACAGCAGTTTACGATAGGTAGCGAGGCACTGGAAGTGATAAGGGAATACATCCACTTAAGGCAGGTAGTGACCGCGGATCCGGATCATGAGACTGAAATAACCAGAATAATAAGAGTGGGCTGGGGTGCGTTTAGCAGGCATTCTCAAATCATGAACAGCAGGTTGCCACTATCCCTCAAGGGAAAAGTGTATAACAGCTGTGTCTTACCAGTACTCACGTATGGGGCAGAAACCTGGAGGCTTGCGAAAAGGGTTCTGCTTAAATTGAGGACGGCGCAACAAGCTATGGAAAGAAGAATGATGGGTGTAACGTTAACGGATAAAAAAAGAGCAGATTGGTTGAGGGAACAAACGCGGGTTAATGACATCTTCGTTGAAATCAAGAAAAAGAAATGGGGGGGGGGGCATGGGCAGGACATGTATTGAGGAGGGAAGGTAACCGATGTTCATTGAGGGTTACGTACTGGATTCCAAGCGTAGCAGGGGGCGGCAGAAAGTTAGGTGGGCGGATGACCTTAATAAGTTTACAGGGAGAACATGGCCACAATTAGTACATGACCGGGGTATTTGAAGAAGTATGGGAGAGGCCTTTGTCCTGCAGTGGGCGTAGCCAGGCTGATGATGATGTGTGTGTGTGTGTGTGCGCGCGCGCTAGGATATTGTAGCACTATTTTCATGAGTTGTGGAAAACGCGGCGTTTTGGTGTCAGTGTGCACTTTGCAGTCGATAGCCGTTAGATTACCTCAAAAGTATAGGAATGCGATAAGAAAGACCCGCTCTAAAAGGAGTACTACACAAATTCGCTGGAATAAGAATTTTTATTCAGAGGTATTTCTAGTGTACTTATGGCGTCCAGTGGCGAGTGATGTGCTAGGTGGATTACGTAAATAATTGGTAGTCCCTCAGTTCAATTCAAGCAAGCCTGTTTAGGGTTCCGACAGTTAGGTCGAAACCTTTTCTTTGCTTCCTTCTTCGCGTGGGGCAAGCAGGTGTGTCGCGTGCTTAGCATTAAGAAAATGTAGAGTGCATGAGCCAAGATCAAAGCCATCCGCTTTTGAGCAACATTCGCTCCTTATGTTCATGCAGATCCAGCGAACTGGCTTATGTAGCATTAACGAGGAGAAGGGGAAGACAGGTGCGCAATTTTTGTTAGTCACACTTAACCATAGAAAGCCAGAAAAAGCAGATAGACAAGGAGTGATTTGTTTTTGTTTACTTGAAATGTGAAGATATTACAAGGTGAGGTGAAATGAAAGTGGGCGCAAAGCAACTTGCCGGCGATTCAAGTTGCTTTTACGTCATCATCTGCAAATTATTATACAAAACGGCATTTCACCCCACAAAACAGAAGTGAGCGTTCTCGCATTCGAACAGTAAGTCACAGCTCCATATTCGCATAAATACGATTTGATCTTTGTATCCCTCAATCATATTCGGATGGTAATATAAGACGTCATGATATTTAATGGTGTTATTATACACGTGGAACACCTCCATATTATTAGGAGCTTCAGTGTTACTGGAGGTCTTAAGTTCTTGCTGCACTCTAGCTGTTTCATAGAAACGCCACAATTGCGTCGCTTGTCAAGCAAATGCTTGAAAACTTCATATGTTCAAGCTACGAAAGAATGTATAGCGTGTTTCACTCTTATAAGCATCTCTGCTTGCGGTAACAGTGGATGACGGCTGCACGTTGTATAAAACACTTTCACTTGCACGCCGCATGCAGGGCTCCGCTCGAAGCAGATTGGCGAACAGTCCATCGAAGAAGTCGCCACATTCTCTACGGACCGTCCTAGGCGTCGCCACTTTCAGCGTTATATTCGCCCTCGTCCTTTTAGGCATCATGTGGCGCATCATCTCCCTCTTCAAAGTGGAGCACCGGCCTTCCTTGGAGGCCGTCCTACACAAGGGCAACGCCAGCACGAGAAGCCCGCGATCGAGAGCCGATGCAGTCACCGCCGTCGCCGAGGCCTACTCCGCCCTCGTTCGAGACGCCGTTGACAGAAGTGGGGACCCGTGCGACAATTTCTACAGGTTCGCCTGCGGCGCGTGGACACAGAATCATCCTGAAACATCCTCGCTCGTTGATAACCTTGTTTCCTTCATCGGTGCAGCTTTGTCGAGGATGCGCGAAGCAAACGCCACGAATAAGGAACGAGAGCCGATAAGCAAGGCTGTCGGCTATATGGAGGCATGTCTCGCTCCTGAAGAATCCACAGCCGTTTCTGACCTGACGGCCGTGTTGGCTGGAGCGGGACTGACGTGGCCAGACAAGAGTGAAGGCTCGGACTTTCTGTCTGCCGTGTTTTTCATGGCGAGACGCCTGGCATTGCCGGTATTCTTCGACATCGATGTGCGGCTGCAGCGTGGGCGAAGTGGACCTCGCGCACTGGTGTTTCCCTTGGATCTTATCTTCCAGTCGATCTTGAAAAGACTTTGCAACATGATCGCGTCTCTGCACGTGGTGTCCTACCTACGCGTCGCTTACGAAGCACTGGCAGGAAGCAGAGTCAACGAGACTCGCTTCTCAGAGTTCGTGGAGCTTCTTGCCAACGCAACCGACGTCTTCGACGTGTACCTGCGATCCACCGACAAGGAGGAGGTTATGCAGAACGCGACGTTCTTTTTCCAGATCGCAACGCCGTTAATCACGGAAGGCAAATGGAACGCGGTCCTTGAGCAGTACCTGAGGACTTCCACATCTGACGTGGTCTCGCTCATCGTCTTTGACTTTAAGTCGTTTGCTGCGGTGTTTAGCCTTCTCAAGATTTTCGGAGAAGCCGCAGCCACTGACTTGCTGGGCTTTCTAGCTTTCCAGGCGGCCATCTTTTATACAAATACTAATATACGCGGTAGCTTTTTCGGGTCGCTGGAGGAAGCCGCCAGACAACAGAAACTAACCTGTTTCAGGGAGACGTATGCGCTCTTCCAGCACGCCGTCAACAACTTCCTCTTCAACGGCACCGAAGAGCAGGTGAAAGAGGTCGTCGGCGTCGCACGCAGAGTGAGGAGCACGTTTTTCAAGACTCTCCACCGGAACAGCTCGCTATACGGTGATGATGTTCAGCTGCGCTCCGTTGACGGCACCCTTAACGCGACGTTCGCTCTCCTGGACGCGTTCACTATTGACACAAACTGGTCAATGTACAAATCCTACCCCAGCGTGAGTCTCGGGCGTCCTCTGATAAATCACATCTCCTTCGCAGAGCATCTGGCACAAATGCAGGCACGCGTAGAGATGGTTTTGGACTTAGCAGCATCCAATGAAATTCGTCATCGCCCATGGCACTTCGACGATGACTTTCCTGTCGCGCGCCGAAGTTTTGTTCTCACCCCGTTCCATTTGCATTTTCCGTGGTACACCGACAAGGCATCGCGATCAGTTTTATATGCAGGGATCGGTTCTCGCTTGGCGGCGACTCTGTTGTTTCACTGCCTGCAGAGAAGTTCCACGTGTCGCACCGTCCTAGCCGACCACCGCAGCTGCCTGGCGACGAATGGGGCCGGCTACTGGAGAACATTCGGTGAAGAGCTCCAGACAGCCTTGGCGGGCATCAGCGTGGCATTGCGGGCTTTTCAAGACGACGTCAGCAACACAACTGAGTACGCTGCCGAAGCGTCCTCTCCCATAGAAGCGGATGGCCTGTTCTTCGCTTTCGGCTGCTACTTCTTTTGCGGCGAGGACCGCGGTGAAGAGCTCTGCAATGCGCCGCTGAAGCACAGCACTGACTTTGCCCGCGTGTTTGAGTGTGGACGTCACTCTCCAATGAACCCTGAGCGAAAGTGCGCTATCTTCGCTTGAAATGTTTCAGTGACCACCTTGTGTACTTTTTCAGTTTCCTAGTGACCGCATAGTTAGACAATGTGTTCGTCGAATGCACTTTATGCATTCTGTGTGTGTCAAAATAACGCATTAGACTTCTATCTTTCTAAAAGAGAGTGAGATTGAACTTTGACGAAAAGAATGGCTCAGTGGCCTAAGCAGCGGTGCGGATGAATGATGGGAATCATGAAATAAACCCAATGGCGCAATAAATATAAAATGGAAACACTATAATAAAGTTTGGAGGGAAACCGAGGAGCCCCAGTTTTCATTAGCCAGGGAAACAACGGAATCTCGCCAACGCGACCGACGGTGCGATCCACCAACAAGGAGGTGGTCATGCGACATGCGACATATTCCTCCTGAATGGGGCCTTCTGAATAGGACATTATTTATTGCGTTTACCGAAGTGTAGAAATGGTAAGGTAAAGTGAAATGAAAGTGGACGAAAAAGCAAACTTTCGCCAATGAGAGCCCAACTCACGCTGGGGCAGGGCGTGTAGGCTCAGGCGTGAGTTCCGCTTTCACCGACGGTAAGTTACTTTTTCGTACACTTCAATTTCTTTGATCTTACGATTTCTACACTTCAATTGAATACAAAAAAATGGTGTCTCATACGCCTTTCCTGACTATATTACCTGCTGGCTCTGTATGATTGCGTATAAGGGGCTGTTTGAGCTTGAGAATGTCTGTGTACCCAAAGTAAATTGGCATGTTTTTTGTTTTTCTAAATGTTTTGGTGAACACTAAGAAGTTGCAACAGGCCGAGCTTGTTTTACAGTATTTTATTCATGTCTGTATTAGGTAGGTTATTGCAACTGGAGCCTAAGATTGATAGCGTCTTAATACTATAGTACCTTATGCGTAGAAGCATAGGACTACACAACTTTGGAGATGTGTACGAAAGCCTTTTATCTAGCCAATAAGGATTGTCTGTTGTGTGTATTCTGTGTGACGTATGTGTCTGTGTGTGCAGATCTTATTCTTATTACGCGCGTTTTTTATAGTTTAATTGTTGTCAAGAAAAAATTAGAACTGTACCATTTTCTTAAGTTTGTTAACTAGTTCTTTACATTGATGATGTGCGTCAGTTATCGTCGCAATAGCAGCTTCCACGCTTTTGTACTTTTGTTGCGTAGGCAAAAAAGATGGCGGCCGCCCCGGAGAAAAACGAGCTAAAACATAAAGTAAAACCGCATCGCCGGGAATGTCCCAGTTGCGTTCAAACGCAAGAAGTGTCAAAACGTATTCTTATGAAAAATATCGTAATAAGAAACGTAAAACCGGAACCGACAATGTTTGATATAGATTACGGTTTTGCGTCACGGGCTCTGTAAGCAAATCACGTAACCTTATCCCAGTTCCTTTCCACTTGTGCAATAGATAGTCCACGTGTGTTAATGTCTGCGGAAGAAGAGCGCGCCTACGAAGAACACCTTCGTGAACAGAAGAATATGCGCAGTGATGGCAGGCGCACATAATACGGACGAAGGTCGTGCCGCAAACGCCAAACGTACGCACCTTTGGTTGGATCACCTCTACCGACTCCACTCCCATCGTAACTGTGCGTGATTTCAGCATACATGTATCTCGGCCAGACGGAAAGTGGTTCATGGCGTTTCTCTTGGAAAGGTTCGGCAGTCAATCTTAGACAAACATCAGTGTGCCCACGACACGTCATCGGTCCCGTACAGACCTCACATTGGCTAAGAGCCTTTCCGGTGTCGCCACCGAGCCACTGGCCGTATATCATCGCGATCATAAAGCGATTGTTACCCTGCTGATCAAATAATAAAAAAGGAAATACAAGAAGGAAAAGCAAAATGAGAACGCAATTTAATGTTACAACAAAAAAATTGGGAAAAAAACTAAATTTATTGTGGCATGTGTCTTTCATTTCCATCAGACACATTTATTATTAACACATCTATCACCATTTATACAGCTCCGCTGGTCAGCTATCCTCATAGAGTGGAATGGCTCTGAATTTTTTAAGCAACATCAGAGTTGCGCCAACACAGCAGTTAGTGGAACCAACGCAAAAACTGCCCTTAAGACCCTCTAATCTACTTTAGGCTCCGACAATAAAGTTGCTATTCAAGCATGTCCTTAAAAACTAAGCATTATTTCATGTTTCAGTGACTTCCATGTCATGGTACCATTGTCTATAACGACTATGCAGCCAGACTAAGAACGCTTTGTTACTGAAACACTGCATACTCTTCTAATCATTTTCCGATGGAGGAGGAGGCAAGAAAACATTTCTTGCTCGCTCACGCAATGACAGGCCTTTCCGAACATTATGTAATTACCTATCTACCACCTGTCTTTATCTGCATTCTTTGAGCAGTACATTGCAATCGTTTGGCTGCTGTAAAGAAGTTAATGGCTGGGGGATAATGAAAATTCAAGCAGAAACTCCACTGGAGTTGTCTATGTAGGGGTAAGCATTGCTCCATTTGCTCATCTCCACGCAGCTAAGTGCCATTATCAATCTTATCAACTTTGATTTAAACTGTATAAGCACTGAACAAATTTAATGGTCGTTATCAACCGCATCAGACGAGATCCGACCCTTGTAAAGCCTTATCGGTTGTTATAAAGCTTATCGGGCTTGATCTGACACTTAACACTTACACGCGGTTGTCAACGTTATCCCAATTGATCCGATCCTTATCAACCTTTATCTGTTCTTATCAAACTTATGGGGCATGATTCCTCCCTTATCAGCTATTATAGTTCCTTATCAACCTTATCAGACTTTTCCAGCTGTTATCAACGATTATCGGTTCTCATCAACCTAAGCCCTTATCGCGCTTTATAACCTGTCCCACCCGCGTCATCCTTATCCGCGTCATCCTTATCAACTCATTGGCTACTTATCTCTCAGTGTTACGCGACGCGAAGTGTATGAGCTTCGGAGATCGGTGGCATTTCGGTCGTTGAAGCAACGGCTAAATGGAAGGCGCATCCCGCGACCACTGAAACGCAACGGGGATGAGGAATGTTTGCCATTAAATTTTCGCAAAAATGGAATTTGTATGGGTGTTATGCAGGGGCTTTATAACGTAAAACTATTCCAATCTATTTTTCGTATAATAATTTTTTTTCAATTTATTTATTTATATTTATTTCAATCGCTTGAGGTCAAATTTACGTAACCATCGACACAACCATTGCGCGGTAACCCGCAGCGTTGTTCAAAAAGCTCAATCAAGCGCACTTCTCGCTCGTAGGATGTAACTTTCTTTTGCTTTCAATGCGAATAGCATTCGCTAGATTGGTCAGTTTTTCTTATCTAACTAGCTGAGAAGAGGTCGGAGCACGCTTAAGTGCAGAGAGGTTAAATAGGGCCGAGTCAGCAACGCGAAAGTAGATAACCGGATGAGGAGGGTTGTGCCGGCGTCTGCGATTGATCCGCTTCCGCTTGCGCTGGTTGGTCGAAAAGTGAGGCGGCGTGCAACGGAAGTCTAAAAATGTCACTAAAAATGATCCTCACCAAAGAAGAGTTGACAAGAGTGGTTTCGTATACATGCCGAAATGTCTGGATAACGTTATACTGGCAATCAATTTTTCTTTATTATACGCAAATCACGCTCCCCGGCCGCTCCGGGTATTCAGTGCCACAGCGATCGGCGGGTAGCCATCTTCTATTACTTTCGGATCGGGGTAGTTTCCGGATTTTCAGCTAACATTTCTGTTTTGTTCTGCACGTTAATGTGCCTTCAACGCGTACACGTAATTTTAACGCGGCGAGTTTTCACGGCTTTTTGATGTTACGTGACGGACAGGCCAAGTGGGCGCAACGCGAATACGTTTGACCAATTGCAATTGGTGAAAAGACGCCTTTATCGCTAATCACGAAAAAACCGTTAAATCAGAAATTATTATTATTATTATTATCATTATTCTTTCGTTCGGTCTAATCATGTATAATCAGTGTTCACATATATAAGATTGGGCGTCTAGGCGGTTTTCGTGACGACGCGTGACAGACAGGCGCAAGGGTCGAAAAATTTTTGACCAATAGTGGAGGGCTGGTTGCAGAACTGCAATAGAAAAGTTTGAAATGGCTTTGCGTTGTAGCGCCCCAGGATCCGCCGAATTTATTGAAGCTCGGTATCTTCACGAGCGCTGGCGACGCCCCAAGATGAAAGAACTAACGGTACCAAAACAGTTTGTCTTTCGGCACTCCTCCAGCTTCATTGCTTTACATAGAGTCACTACGGGTGGCTATCATCCCTAAGGCGTTGCCTTATGGGTGGTCGACAAGCTGTAGCTCACGTGATCATACCGTCGGCGCATAGTCGGTGCCTTCTTTCCCATATTTGTCGTTCCACTGAGTGCATTACATGCACAAGCAAGTTGTAAAATAAATGCATTGAGTACAATAATATTAGTTGCCCTGACGTGGTTTATAAGCGCTTTAATGTTTGGAGATGTACACTGAATATGTATTAGACGAAAATGTAATTTTAATACGTTACGCGTTACACCATGAGGCAACGCTCCCACTCCTATTTCCTGTTTGGACTGGTTCACTACGGGCTTGGAGCGGCTCGCTAAGTGCTTGCGCTCGCATTTCCGAGCACATATTGGTGTGTGCCTGGTTTTGGCACTTAGTTTCACGATATACGAGTTTGACGCGAGTTCGCCTGTCAATCACGCTCCGCTCGAGGCATGTAACTCTTGCGCGCGCACCCACCACAGCTGGGCCACGCCCAGCATATTATTCGGCAACAGCGACGGGGCGCTGAGCGGAGAGGCATATCTTGACCACCGAAATAAAACACGCACAACGCACTGTCGTCGGTAATGTACTGAGGGCCATTATTAAAAACAAAGTGTCCACTGTCGCTGGCTTGTGCATTTCTCGTCCCGGGTTGTGATGGCCTCCCAACACGGTTTCATTGCCTGCATTGTGGAGAGGTAGCGCACAGCAAATAATTATCGGCACGTCACTGTAGCTGCTTGCAAGGCGTCGATGCGCCGAGGGGGACGACGATGCTGAGGAGTGCGTGGTGTTCTCCGACGACGACGTATCGCAGTTGTTGTTCGCAATGAGTGCTCTGTCATCGGTCAGCATCGAGGACCGGTCAGCTTCGAGGCCAGAATCGGTCAGCGTCGAGGACCGCTCGCTTTTCTAGATCCATTGCGATGACATTTCTTCATCACACTTACTCCGCACTAAACAGTTGCAACAAGTTACTCTACTCCTTTTCTGAACTCCCTCTCTACTTTTCATGAAGCACACAGGAGCCCTCACCTGCCAAAATGCGATTGCTGCGGAGTAGTAACGATGTCCGCCTGCGATCGCTGTTAGTTCCAGCAGAGGCAATCGTCAAGCACCACCCGCGGTGGTTGCTTACTGGCCACGGTGTTGGGCTACTAAGCACGAGGCCGCGGGATCAAATCCCGGCCTTAGATTTAGGTGCACGTTAAAGAACCCCAGGTGGTACAAATTTCCGTAGTCCCCCACTAAGGCGTGCTTCATAACCAGATCGTGGTTTTGGCACGTAAAACTACCATAATTTAATTTAATCAGAAAGCATCTTGGAGTGCAGATATACTGCGTACATGCGCACACAAGCAATTTCACAGGGCAAGTGATGACAAGCAATCAATTGTGTCGTCTAGCCCCTGTCACGATCCACCCGGGTTCCTGAACACAAAGGAGGGCTCGAGGTACCCTCCGATATTGCCATTTTTTGGGCGTGTTGGTAAACTGAAAGCATATTTAGCGCCAGCAAACAAGGAGGGAAGGCAGACGACGCCACAATGCGCATTGTAGCGCATTGTGGTGTCGTCTCTCTTCCGTCCTTGTTTGCTTACGCTAAAAAAATATGCTTTCACCCTCCGATGGACGGACGCTCCGCAGCGTGGTGGTGCTGAACGATGACTGACCGCCGAGCAGCCGTGCTCGTCGGTGTTTATTGCGGTGCGGTGAACAATGTTGCCGGCCGAGCGTAGCAGGCCACCAAGCCTAGCGGCGAACGAACGTTATGCCTGAGGGGGCGTCACATGCTTGCTACACCCCCTTACCCCCAGTTTGTTTGTTAAATAAAAAACAAATGTCCATGTTCAAATTATGAGGCTCTGCCTCCACCCTAGCTGGGCCGACGCTGCCTGCTATCCAGGCGAGTAACGGTCCGGTGGCCTGCGCCGTCGAGTACTCCGCCTGGGCACCGGTGTTGACGGGTCGGGTGTGGCAACGCCGGGTGCTGCCTGAGCCAGCCTCGCTCCAACCGGAGGGTCCGTAGTGGTCAGCCTCGTGAATGGTGCTGGGCTCGACACCGGTCCAACGGGTGCCACACCACTGGCTACGGTTGCTGCATCCAAGGTGGGTGGTGCACCGCTGAAAGCGACTGGTGCTGCCGCTAGTCCTCCTGCGGGCTGGAACTCAGAAGTGGCAGTCGAGGGTGCTGGCCAGGTCCCGAGACGAGGCTTGACATAGTCGGCCTGTGTGTGCCACATGGCCCAGTTTGGCATGCGCACGAGCAGCGATGAGGCGCTGGCAGGAGACACCACCTGTCCGGCAGACCAGGGTGGGCCAGGACGGAAGTTCCTGGCGAAAACTGGAGCTCCAGACTCTGGCAAAGGCCCGGGACGGTACCCTTGGTCAGCAGCCAGCTTCTGCTTCAACTGCTTCAAAAGTACTGTGGATCGGAGGTCCGGATGCAAGACGTCCAAGGGTGTCTTGACCATCCGACCCAGCAGGAGCTCACAGGCGGCACGGCCAGTGACATCGTGGGGCGTGGTCTGGTACTGAAATAGTATCCGGGCAATCTGCGCCCAGAAATCACGTGTGACTCTTCTTGAGTTTATCTTTGATGGTTTGCACCACCCGCTCGGCGGCACCATATGAAGCAGGGTGGTACGGCGGAACCATCATTCGGTAGATTCCGTTCTTCGTCAGCCAGGCCAGGTACTTTGTGCTGGCGAAAGCAGGACCATTGTCGGACACGATGACATCCGGCAACCCCTGGGCGGCGAAGACCTGTCGTAGCGCTGCAATGATCGCGCCTGCTGATGGAGTGGTGACAGGTAGAACCGCCACCCACTTCGAAAAGGCGCCCACCACCACCAGGAAGTGATGACCCTTGGAGGGTCCCCCAAAATGCACATGTAGGTGGGACCAGGGTCTCTGTGGGAACGGCCAGGGCGTGATCTCCACATGACGCGAGGCTCGCTGATGCTCCTGGCAGATTTGGCAGCTCTGCACCAAGGGAGCAATTTTCTGGTCCAGGCCAGGCCAGGCCACCAAACTGGGACCGGGCCACCATCTTGGTCTTTTCTATGCCTGGATTACCCACGTGCAGCAACTGCAGAAGCCTGGACCGGAGACTGTGGGATCACCACCATCGAACCCCACAGTAGGCAGCCCTGCGGCAAGCTCAGCTCAGCGGCGTTGTGGCTATAGGCCTGCTGAACCAATTCCTCTCCATGGGACACCGCCTTGACCACCTTAGACAGGACTGGGTCCCTGCTGGTCGCTTGAGATACTGCAGATCTGGAGAGCACCTCCGGGTACGCGTGTTCCAGCATGAACACTTCAGCAGGTTCTGCAACAGCATCAGGAATCTCTGGCGGGGGCAGGCGGCTCAGAGCATCAGCAGGTCCCAGGTCCTTTCCCGGATGGTAAACCAGCTGGTAACTGTAAGCTGCCAGCCTCAAGGCCCAGCGTTCCACTCGAGGTGATGCCTGCACAGGAACTGCCTTGTCAGGCCCCAGCTGCCCCAACAGCGGCTTGTGGTCCTTGACCGCCTCGAACTTCCGGTCCCACAGGTACTGGTGGAAGTGTTCGAAACCAGACATGAGGGCCAAACCTTCCTTGTCCAGCTGGCTGTAACGTTGCTCTGCAGCTTGAAGCCGTCGAGAAGCAAACGACACAGGGCCTTCCTGGTCATCTTTGTCCCGGTGTGCCAGGACGGCTCCCACACCGTACGGCGACTCATCTAGAGTAAGGACGACAGGCTCGGCAGGATCGAAGTGCGCCAGCATTGGAGCCATGGTGATTAGCTCTTTGCTGTGCTGGAAGGCCCGGTACTGCTCGTTCTTCCAGACCCATTGTTGAGCATCTCGAAGCAGAAGATGGAGCGGCTGTAGATGCTGCGACAGGTTCGACAGAAAACTCCTGTAGAAGTTGATGAGACCCAGGTAGCTCTGAAGCCCCTTCTTGTTCTGGGGCTTGGGTGCCTCGAGCAAAGCATCAACTTTGCTGGGAGCCAGGGCTAGGCCTGCCTGGGAAATGACATGTCCCAAGTACTCGACGCTGGGGGCTAGGAAGACGCACTTTTCCAGCTTATGCTTGAGGCCTGCGTCTTGCAGTCGTGCCAGGACGTTGTGCAGGTTCTGCAGGTGGTCCTCGTCGTCGCTGCCAGTAACCAGGATGTCGTCCTATTACACCACCACGTGCGTCACGCTCCTGAAGAGGTTGTCCATCTCCCTCTGGAATATGGCTGGGGCCGAGGCCACGCCATACGGTAAGTGCGTGTACTGAGAGTCCCAAAGCTGTTGATATAGTGCCATACTTCCGGGAGGCATCCTGGAGCACCAGCTGCAAGGTAAGCATCTCTGAGGTCGAGCTTGGTAAACTTCTGCCCACCGGACAATGCTGACCAGAGATCTTCAATCCGGGGCAGCGGGTACTTCTCGACCGTAGCGGCGGGGTTGATCGTAGCATTGAAATCCCAGCAGATCCTGACACTGCCATCTCGCTTGAGGACTGGCATGATAGTAGCGGCCCATTCAGGTGTCTTTACGGGCACCAGTATGGCCTCTCGCTGTAACCGTTGCAGCTCCTGGGTGACCACGTCCTTCAGGGCGAACGGCAGTGGGCGAGGCTTGAAAAAACTTGGCCGGGCTCCCTCAGGTACATATATGCCAGCCGTCTTGCCGGCAAATGTGCCCACCCTTGGCTGCAGCAGGGACGTGAACTCAGTCAGGAGATTGGGGACGTCTTGCACCACATGCAGGCTGGCTTCTTGGTACTCTGGCAGACGAACGCCCCGTGCATGAATCCAGCTTCGGCCCAGCAGCGTCGGCGACGACCCCTTCGTTAAGTAAAGGGGAAGGGTTGCCTCCCTGTCTCCAAAGCGAACGCTGACCTGTGCCGGACCCTGGACCTGGGAGAGTTGCCCGGAGTAGCTGCGCAGCATCACGCCCGAAGCCTCAACGGACACGCCGGGGAAAGCACGCTTGAAGAGTCTCCCGGCCATTACCGACACGCTGGCCCCTGTATCCAGCTCCATAGAAATGGGGTGCCCGCAGATTTCGACGGTCAGCATGTACGGTGGCACAGACGACGGTACAAAGCCTGTGTGCCACATGTCGAATATCAGCGGGTCCTCGGCCACGACGTGGAGCCTAATAATAATAATAATATTTGGGGTTTTACGTGCCAAAACCACTTTCTGATTATGAGGCACGCCGTAGTGGAGGACTCCGGAAATTTTGACCACCTGGGGTTCTTTAACGTGCACCTAAATATAAGCACACGGGTGTTTTCGCATTTCGCCCCCATCGAAATGCGGCCGCCGTGGCCGGGATTCGATCCCGCGACCTCGTGCTCAGCAGCCCAACACCATAGCCACTGAGCAACCACGGCGGGTGACGTGGAGCCTGGCCGCGGAAGAAGTTGAGCCTGTTGCCGCACACCTCCGCCGCGTACCCTTGCGACGGCTACCCTGGCCGCGGGCTTGTGTGGTACCAGGGCTTGAACCAGGCTGCTGTTTGCCGTTCGTCCTCCCCCTTCGGCATACACGTGCCAGGTGCCCAGTTTTCCCGCACGTAAGGCATTGTGCTTGAGAGAACTGGCACTGTGAGGGGCAGTGGGCACCACCACAGCGATCGCAGGTACTGCCCTTCGTCGCCAACTCGTTGACTGCCGCTTCCGCCGACGGTGGGCCAGTCGCACGGGCAATCTCGCCGGCGTCCTTGGCGGCAGCTTCCATTGCCAGCGCTGCCTTCACGGCGTCGTCCAGTGAGGGGTCGGGAAGTTCCAGGAGTCGCGTCTGCATGGCGGGGTTGTTGATGCCGCAGACGAAACGGTCCCGGAGCAGCGAGTCCAGCTGGTCCCCGAAGGCGGAGGCAGTCGCTAACCCTGGTAGCGCAGCAACGAATTGCCCGACGGTCTCTCCTTCCCGGCGGGTCTGGTTGTTTAAGCGGAAACGCTCCATGAATGTGGACGGTGCTGGGTTGAAATGCGAGCGCAGTATGGCGAGCAGCTCACCCAGCGTCTTAACGTGCGGCGTGGCTGGCTTGAGAAGGTCGAGCAGCAGGCTGAAGACGCGGGTCCCGCAGCTGGCCAGGAAAATGTCCCGCTGTTTGGCCTCGGGTGTGTCGTTTGCCCGGCAGAACACGTGGACTTGCTCCTCGTAAATTTGCCAGGCGGACCCATTTCCCTCGAACGGCTCGAGCCTTCCGTACAGCGGCATGGCGGCAGCAACGGGGGGTGGTGTTACGCCGCTTGCGGCGGCGTGGGACGATCCGTGGGTACTCATCACCAGTGTCACGATCCACCCGGGTTCGTGAACAAGGGGGCTTCGAGGCACCTTCTGATAGACGGACGCTCCGCAGCGTGGTGAGGCTGAACGATGACTGACCACCGAGCAGCCGTGCTCGTCGGTGTTTATTGCGGTGCGGTGAACAATGTTGTCTGCCGAGCTTAGCAGGTCACTGAGGTTATCGGTGAGCCTAGCGGCGGTTGTCACATGCTTGCTACAGCCCCACGCTCTTCTTCGCAATGTATCACAGAGGCTTCGCGCACACAGATAAACTGGTACATATTCAGTGTGATGCGTCACTACGCACCCTAGAATATCGTTGCGCCGTAGTGACAGCCGTTGCTCCCATTTCTATGGTTAGAGCATCGTTCTTAGTCAGTCAATCGGCGGCCTTAATAGCATCAGTGAAGCTCCTGCGGTGAACAGTCATGCCTCGGGGCAGCGTTGCCATAACCCTAATGGACAAGGAATGGTGAGATCATGATCATGTCTTACTTTATCGAGAATAGTACTGCAGCGCCCCTAGCGACTGTTCACCTTATGAACTCCCTCGTGTGTGGAACCCTGTAGAATGTATCCGCTTGTTAGTTTTCGCGTCACGGTCGCCACTCACAGTAGAAAGTGAAATTTAATCATTCGTTCGATATCTCAGGACAATGAGTTGGCGTGCTAGTTTATCATTATATCCGTTTAATTAATACCTAATATATCATATTATATCACATATTATGATATCATAAATCACAGCATTATATCACATCTGTTTGTCATTAGATATTTATAGAATTGAAAACGAAAAACACGCTTTCTGAAAAATTTTTATTTTATTTTATTTATTTTAGTTTAAAGTTTTCGACTTAGGGAAAATGTAGGTGCGAGAATGCGGCGCATGTGCCCTGTTCGCATTCGATGTAGGATAGAACGATAATGCCCAAAAGAGGAGGCACCTCCTTGACGAAACGGTGAAAAGCGTGGCAAGAGGCTCACGGCAAGCGTGCAGGTAAATAGCCGCACGGCCACGGTATTGCTAAATTTCGATAATACGTTGACAACAATACACAGCGCTGGGGCATTTCGTTGCGTCGCCGTCTGTGCTTGAAACACGGAAGCCGTGTGCCGCGCTGGGCGCGTTTATGTTATCAGACATGGCTTTCCTCGACATATTTTTTGCCTGATGTTTTTGCTCGTTCACTGACTGCCATCGACCAGCCTCGGGTAAAACTCGTGCGAACGGGAAGCTCGACGCTTCCTGCATAGCATCCAAGTTGGCTCTACATGCGGTCCCGTAGAGGCTGCTGTTATTCCACCATCACCAAATATTTCAACAAAGCCTACAAGGAACTGTTCGCCTTTGGAACTTGTTTTGTAGTGCCGGTACAACCCATTGCTATGGTTGAGATATACAAGATTCACCTTCAAGAAGCGTGGGTGTTCGTTTCAAGTGGGTGGGACACGTCCGTAGGCAGCGCAGAACGCCGAGATGCTTGCAGTGCCACCGATTTGCTTACTCGGCGGACGCCTGAGTGTCGACCTACGCCAATAAGCTTCGTTCTGGGCAATATAGTGCAGAAGAGCCACGAGTGGACTTTCTCATGTATGCTACAGAGGTAACCAGTGCCATCGGAGATGGTACAGACGCCATCAGGGAGGAAGAATAGGAGTCTCCAGAGCCAATGTCTCCAGCCGAACTAACACTAACGAAGCTACAGACTATGATATCTGGGTTTGCGCACATGGCCTAGGAAGCCTCAAAGTTCCCTGATTACCATAAGGAAGAAGAGGCGATGGACGGCAGTCAGAAGAACCCTTCCAAAAGCGCGGCTTGAATTTGACTTTTCCTGTAATTTTTTCCTGTGGTGCTACCGCACTAGGTTGCACCCACAGAAACATTTGTGAAGCCCTCTGCATGTTTCTGCGTGAGACAAAAACAATTGCATAGGAGAATTTTGTAAAGAGAATGCAATGTTTAGATAATTGATCATTCATATCTGTGACAGTACACACTTTAAATCCCATTTGCAAGACGCTTATTTCACTTCACCTTAATTTATTAAAAAAACTGAGCAGAGCTTTTCCACCGTCAGATTCATGGCCGATTCCCCATAATTGGTTGCGCCAGTTCAATAGGGAAAAAGAACAAGAAGTCGGGCAAAGAAGCGAAGCAACAGGGAGAACAGTACATGCACCCGAGAAAGCGCCTTCTAGTGCTTAACGAGACCTCTCCCTTGGTGATGCTTTGCCGAGGCACTATTGTCAGCGTATTCTGGAGAGTGCTACAACGAAGTACAAAGGGAGAAAGACCACAGATTCACCTGTGGCCAAGGGCGATAAGAAACACAAGCTTTAGGTGAACAAAAATCGCTACCGCATTCATCGTCACCTTACGTGTAGCGACACCCAACGTGTGTGGGTTGTGGAATAGAAAGCATCAGCCGCAGTTACCCGACGCATTTAGCAGGATGACTTTAATTTTTTTTTGCAGTGCAAAAACCAAGATTTCGTCTACTAGCGATACCAAACTTTCGCTAGAAACTTTTCTGCCAGATGACGAGGTACGCGTTAGCCAAGCACGTGGTGCTTCCACGGGATGTTTATGTTAGTTTGGAAGCAGTTAAATCACACTTCAATGTCGCTACATGTTGATAGGGAAGGTCACTTTATATGTTGTCGCCACTCTCTTTGTTCCCGTAGATGGCTGTTTGTTTGCGTCTGTGCTCCCTTAAAGGGGAATAACAGGAAGGCTTTCTTCGTCTCTTTGGCTCCGTTTCTAGACATTGAAAGATTTGGTATTGTTGGGAGAATTCAACTGTGTTTGTGATCCTAGAGATCCCTCATACCTAATGAATCGCTATGACGCAGGTGCTGCTTTGTTTCAGCAATTAACGGATGACCCCACTCTAATAGACGTTGGAGCGTACACGCCTTCCTGAGTGTGTGTTACACACTTTCAAGGCATCTCTCATGCTCGACTCGATCGTTTATATGTTTCGACAAATCTTTGGTCTCACATTCACTACTCCATGAAGCCTGTATTTGTCACAGGCCACTCTTTAGTAGCTGTTTTATACAGTCGCCGAATGTTGCGCAGGCTTTCTCTAAACTGGGAATAGTGGAACCTTAACACACAAGTTTTACGAGAGGAAGATATTGTAAACAAAGTGAAAGAATTATTACTCGAGGTAAAACAAAGTCGATCGCTTGCACTGTTTGCTCAACCGGAAATGTTAAAAGGAGAGTAAAACATGAGGCGCGTGCTATTTCATGCGAGTTGTCTAAAAGAAAAAAAAATCCTGCAGAACATTAGCTTTATGATTTGCTTCACAAGCTGCAGGCTTTCGAAAGGCAGAAGCCAGAGTTCTATAGCTATGAGTTAAATACAGTTCGAGCACAAATAGAGAAATATGAGACTGAAGTGTAGAGGAGCAGTGGTGCGTTTACGCCCAACTCGTCTCATAGATGAGAAACCCACAAAAAGGGCTCTCAGGGAGAAAAAGCGGTACGCATTTCGAAGCAAATATTACAAATAAATCTGGTGGTTCAGTATAGACAGAAACGTCGTAAATAGTAGCCAGATTTGAAGATCATTATAAAAAATCTTTTCGCTGCAGTTAAGCTTTAGAATGGTTACGAAGAGAAAGCTGATCAATTTATTTCCGCTATGCAACACACGCAAGATTATGATCGAGTCATAGTTGATGGGTCAATAGCTCGCGAAGAAATTGTTTCCAATTGAAACTCAGCAGAAAAACAAAACGTCTGGCCCTGATGGCATTAGTGCTGAAGTGTATATGCAATTTCAGAAATACCTGTGTCCTTTTTCTTGAGCAACTTTTCAGGGAGGCTCATAAACATGGTGAGCTCCCTCCGTTTGTCTATCAGAGCAGCACAACCTTAATCCCAAAAAGCACTGATAATGAAGCAATAAAGTGAGTAAATGGATATAGGCCGATATCATTATGTACCATCCATTATAAGATATTTGCAAAAGTACTTGCAGATAGTTTACTGAGAGTTGTAGCTAAATTAGTAGGTGACCCTCAAACATGAGGAATTCGAGGACGGTGTATGCAGACACTCATATCGAACGTTCAGTCTCTGAGTACAAAGAGCTTGAGTACATAGAGCTATTAGCATGGATCAAGTAGTTTAGCGTTGATAGAACTTAGCTAAATATATCACTTGTGCATAACCTTTTCCCTGAATCTATGTGCCGAAAGCTGTATCTTTCTCTATTTAGCCAAGATGTCCTTTGCTGTGTCCACAGAACGTGTAAAACAACAGCAGCGAAAACATTTTCCTTTAAGCGGCACGCTCCCAACCTGCTCCGAACAAAAGGACTGCAAAGTGTAGACTTTGCTACCAACCTGAAATAACATAAGATTGCTTTATTCTTTGTCGTAACACATTTTCTTCTTGAGACATTTTACAAAGAACTATCAAATCAGCGCATGCGCAGCCAGTCTCCCCTCCACCCTTCCCCCACTTCTCGCCTCTTGGTTCCACAGAGCCTTCCTCCTGCGCTTTCCTCCTCACTCTTCGTTATTGCCTTTATTTCATCTGCCACTGCACTCTGCGTTCTCGTTCATTCTTAGCGGCGCTCGTTCGCTCGGTTACGCCGACGCCGCCTGTACTCGCCGAAGGCACGGGCTATTGAGAGCTATACTCTGAAAAAACTTCCCTCAAATCTTAACAGTATCCGGTGCCATCATTTCAAAACGCAATCAGTAATGTACCTTGTGATTTGTTTATGTTATTAGGACTCTGTTATCGCGGAGAATCCGCGTGATCGACAGACAAGCGACAGACAGGGTCTGTCTTTCGAGAAGAACCTTCTCAAGTGCGTAGTGTGGTCGGAGCCTTTTATTCCGTTCCTGAGTGGACTTCGAATCTGGACACATGTGCTCGCTCGCCCGATTTTCGTACTTTCATTGGCCTGCGCAGAGTGTGTACATTTGTTTTTCCACTGTGTGAAAATATAATGTGACTGATTTTATTTACACACTACTCATAATTCAATGTAATAAAGCCAAAAGCTGTGGCTGGTTAGCCTAGTAGGCAAGACACTAGGCTTTGGAGCGAGGGGTAATCGGTTCGAAGCGTACCACAGCGAACATTCTTCCTTTCGAATTTCTTGTGTTGATACATGAATTTGCTCATAGGGATTAGTCTGTCGTGTCAGACCGACGGAGGAATGGGTTTCGTTGTTGGGTCGGCCTAGCAATGCTTACGTACTTCAAAATTCTGAGCCTCAGCATGAACGTTCCTGCGTCGCTTCCGTTAGGAGCTTGTACGGTCTGCTATAGCCATCGCAATGTTTACATGTATGTATATGAATGCTATCACCCTGGACTGACCCCACTTACCTTCGTATAAGTTAATTGGGTTTTGTTTTTATATTTAACGTATTTCATTTTACATTTCCAAGATGTATTAAAACCGTCTGAAAGTGAAATAACGCGGATTTTTCCAAAATATCGGTTTTCTTAATGTCTGTGATGCATTTTCTGCAAACCATCCGACTTGGCCGATCTCCACAGTTCTGCGTCTACCGCATCAACTCAAAACAAGTCAGATCAGATCATTTCGTTTGTGGGAAGGAAAGAGCAATAGCAAGAAGGGCAGCAGCAACAACAACTACGGTGAAGACTATACACACGAGATACACATTTGAAACAAGAAAAACAAGATAAGTAAGCTTTAACGTATTTACAAAGGAATTTTAATTTCATTAAGTTATTTCTCAACGCTGAGACGTTACATAAATAAGTCGATAGCGTTGAAACAAAACAAAATACATTAGAATAGCTTAGCAACGTTACAATAAACTGTTAGCAAGGGCTTTCTTGAATTCTTTGGTATCGACCATCGAAACGATCAAAGCGGGAAGGTTGTTTCAGTAGGCGCTTTCTTGTGGGAAAGAAAGATTTGAAATGCAGATTAGTGTGGCAATGTGGGAAAATTAACGCTTAACTGATATGATTGTTTGTTGAAGAAATGTAAAATAGGGGTAACAAATGAGTTGCCTAAAACAGGATTATACTTATACATTCAATAACAGGCACGAAGACGCAAGATCTTTAGACAAAGTGATAGGCTAGGCAAATCAAGGTTGGATTCAATTAATGTGGCACTTGCTGTGAGCAAGTAGTTGGATAAAATAAATGTGCTGCACGGTTGATAATGGCTCCTATTCTGAGATTAAACGAACTGACACGAGAAGAACAAGTTTATTGACTGGAAAACTTGGGCCACTAAGTGCGTGGCGCTGGGTGTGTGCCGCACCTCAAAGAACGTCTTTTGTGCCAACTATGATGGATGTGTATATGCAACTGTGTATGTGCACCTCTTCAACGAATATCTTTGACGCCAACTTGGATCCCAAGGTAAGTTCCAATGGATGTGTGCCGCTTATCAATGACAAAACATTTTGAAATGTCACCGGCCCTGGGCAGCGTTGAACTCGCGTCATGTACAATTACACAATCTCGACTGAATATATATCTACGCCCGCACCACGAGCGGATTTTGCCGCGGCGCCAATAGATGGCGCAGCGTGTTGAATGTAGCAAAGATTAGTGCATATCGATAACCATGGATGTACATGAAAAATATCACCTAGGCGGCGATCACAAACGCATAACCTTAACGCTAGGGAAGATTGCGATGCAAGATAGAAACCAATAGCAACATAATGCTTAAAAATTACGCAGTGGCGTCTAATTTGACGTTTTTTACAATTCTGCAGTATCCAGGTAACCACAGAAAAATGATTATGTGACGTTCACTCGTCTCACTTGTGTGTGGTGCGTTCATTTCTTATACTAGTTGAGTGCGCTTATTTGAGCTCGTTTTGGGGATCTCAAGAGATGAGCGCCAGTGTGTGAAAATTACTCTTTTTTTTTTGCTGCAGGCTGATAATATACATGTTGCAATGCCATCCGCATGGCTGTCAGCTCTGTTGCAGAGGGCGACGTCTTATGTCAGAGCTTCTGTTTGACGAGTAGCCCAGTAGATGGTACTCGTATGCCTATGGCTAATGATCCATGGTTCACAGAGCCGTCTGTCTAAATTTGAATGCTATAGCTATAGTGCAATATCATGTCTTCTATTGTAAAGAACAGGAGGGCAGGAGTAAGCATTGTGGGCATTTTGCAACTCCTGGGACTGTTGTTGATACGTCCGACGGAGAGAACTGGCACGCAGAAAGTTCTGCTTGAGCAAGGCCCTGAACGATTTTCCTCGAGGTGAACGATTACCCGAGCGAGCAGGATCCCTGCCAAAGAATGTCAATAGCATGAGATTACTAGCGAAAAAAATAATTTGTAGATGTTGTTGCGTCCCAATAGGGGGGGCTGGCCGACATAGAACTACATAAAACGTTCCCATTGGAGATTTGCATTCCGAGAGTCCCAGACATGTTTCTAGGGATGCAGCTTGCATTCACTTGATATGCTTCTGGTTAGTTTAAGGCAGTGGCCGCTGTTCTGGAAGACTGTGGCATGGCCCTCTGTTCAAAAGAGCGGTAGGACGCACGAGGCTGAACAGCCTCGCGTGTTGCCTGTCGGCACACGCAGAATGTCCAGGAGAGATGAAAGCTTACTTTCAGTCGAACACGTGGGATCTCATGCATGCACAGACTGAATTTTAGTCCCAAGAACGTATTGTCTAGGCGTAGGGAGCATGCAATGGACTCCAGACAGATATACGCATTGACTGCGCTTTGCAAACACATCCTTAGCACAGAGTTATCGGAAGTCGCAAGATTAAGAAAGCGCTGATTTGCTCGGAATTAAAGATCTGTCCATTTCGGTTATCAATCTAGAGTAAGAAATATGGCAGCCCTGAAAGAAATCTCACAGCCGTCAGCGGCGTTCCTATAAATTTGTTTCTTTTCTTCGCGTTTAAGAACCGCCCTAGTTATACTGGCAGCGCGGAAACATTATTGTTTCAGAGTGAGCACATTGCAATGCGTACCGCATATTTTTCTACCCCGATTCCTGCCAGGTATTACCTTGAAAGCGAAACGAATTCATGCTTCGTTCATGTATATATTTATAAACAATCTTAGTACTGACGCTATGAATGTACTCATTGTGCTGGGTTCGAGCTCAGCGCGCGAAATATTCGTATCTTCCTCGTAAGATTGAGAAACTGAGTTTCTGAGTTTTATGGATGCTACTTCCAACTCGTAATGCGCGTCTAAGCATGGTTATCAATTCGCCGCCATACACAAACAACTTGCTTAATACCGCATTGCACATATCGTTAAGAAATACCTTTTACTGCAGTAGAATTGTAGAGAACAGTCACAGCCCTTCCTACTCTGGTGAAAGAAGGTCGATTAATTATTGCATGTTTGACATTTTAAAGGAATGCGAACGCATACTAATATAAATTCTGGAGTATTTTACGTGCCGAAAGCATGCTATTATTTCGAGGTGCGCCGTAGTGGAGGTCTCTGAATTTTTTTTTTACCAACCGGCGTTCTTTAACGCACACCTAAGCGTACGTACACGAGCGGTCCTGCATTTCGCCTTCGTCGAAAAACGGTCGCCGTGGCCAGGGATCGAACCCGTGACCTCGAGCTCAACAGCGCAACACAATAGCCACTAAGCCACTAAGCCACCGCGACGAGTTTTCGAATGCGTATTCTGAGACACTTCGCATTTTCTCTTAGGTATAAGAGACTACGACAGAATAGAAAATGATCGATAATGTTAGCAGTACCGGTTCGCGACAACGCACTATAGCGAAAAAGAAGAAGTGCCACAAAATTTTTTTTGCATCGTGGCCAGGTGTCGATGCGCAGAATAATTGGCTTATGAAGGGTTCAAAATGTCAAGTATGGTTGTGCACCTAGACCTAGGGGCTGATATGTAAGCTGACGGAGGTAGCATCAAGAGGATAGTGTCGCTAATCGACGCTCTCGCCATGCTAGCTGCCCCTTTTTCTACGGTTGCAGCCCTTGTGGCAAGGTACGCTGAATAATATAAGTTTTAATCATACGGCACTAGTAGGTTAATTGTACATGAAAGGAGTGGACCTATACTTTTGGTGAGAGATGACCACAACGACAAAAGTGCCCATAGCAATGGCAACTGAAAACATTGGTGAATAAAATTTTCATCGTGCTGAAGAAGTCACCAGGAATTCTCGTAAATGAAGAGGAAACCAGTAATTATAAGGTGCAGGCAAACGATGGAGTGGACAGGAAGATCGCTTGTGCTTTCTACTTGAGGGTTTATCCTGTCCTTTTCCTTCCTTGTGCACGAATTATTTTTACTGGTTTCTAGCTGATTTAAAGTATGAGCCAAATCGCTCCACAAGAGACCCTGCTGAACCGTCACAAATTCTGCGGCAAGTATGGGGTTAAAATAAGAAAATTCAATCTATAAGGGCCAGTCAAGCGCAGGATAGAAGTGAATGTAATACAGCGCGGAAAAGCGCAGACTGATTGCTGGAAGTAAAGAAATAGGAATTGGCGAACCGGTGCACGCCAAAAAAGAAAGCGCAACCCCACTTTATTTAAACATTCATTAGCCACAACATGAAATATGTGTAGGCGTAGGTACAGGAACACTGGAATGTTGGAAGATCAGTGCAAGAGACATGCACGTTTCATTTCGTTAACTACCCTTCTCAATATTCAAAGATATGTAGACTTAGTTGATGTGTTTAATGATCTGCGAGGATGTGAGAACCAGCGTATGCGCAGAGAACCATCTGTGCAGCACAGCTGTAAATTCTGGAGCGGAGTGCCTCATGGTAATATGCAAGAAGAAAGGGGGCTAAGTGAGGGACCTGATTTTTATTGGTCATATCATAAGAAGTCAACAAACACAGACACCAAGGACAACATAGGGGAAATTACTTGTGTTTAGTAAATGAAGAAAAGAAACGATAAATTAGTGGAAATTAAAGTGGATGAAAAACAACTTGCCGCACGTGGGGAACGATCCCACAACCTTCGCATTTCGCATGCGATTTTCTACCAATTGAGATATGGCGGCGCCGTTTCCCCACCCGCTTTCTTGGATATGCATGTTTCCTAGTAGAACCCTGTGAGTGTTAGCCAGCGCCCCCACTCACAGACCTTGGTGGCGGACGTGGAACATTCTTTCCGCCGCAGGCGTCACGAGAACGTGATTAATGAATAATGAACGAATAAATTAACGTGAACGTGGTCCTTTATTACGCACAAGTAATTTTCCCTATGTTGTCCTCGATGTCAGTGTTTGTTGGCTTCTTATGTCATGGTAATATGAGTATCACGGGGTCAAGGTTAGTGCATCCAAGTATAGTATCTGGCTTCTGTACCACTGTCCTATCGTTATCACCCATTCGTCTTCGTTTAGTGCAGATAGTATTCAGTGCAAATCGAGAAATGCTGCACGTCACCTTCGTGAGCTTCATTTTGATCCGGCTGTATTAAACCATGCTTCCTAATTCTATCATTAGTTGTCGAAAAGATTATTGTGGACCAGAGTGAATCGGATTGAAAACTGGTTGTAATACAACGGTATTAGTGCATCTCACTCAACATTGAGATGGTTCTACAGTTTCCAATTATTACTTATGGCGTCTCACTGATGTTTTGCCTGATGCGCTATCATTGTGATGGTACAATTTCAATGGCGCAACGATAGCGGTTAAGCAGGCAAAGATAGTGAAATTCCCCTGGCAAAATGCAGCAGTGCCATCCCAACTCAGGCTTGCTTGGTGATTTATGCTTTTGTTTCGGAACATTAAAAGAAAAAGATGACCTCTCAAATTTCAGTTTGGCGTAGCAGAGGGTGGACTCCCTAACAAACGAAGGCGTTGTTTTGGTGCGCTGTAACTCCATCGGGACAAAAGTGCCTTGTGCTTGTTGAGACCAATGCGCGTAGATCGATTTGCGAAAATATGGAAAGTGGATTGCTGGCGAACCACTTACAGTAGCTGAACACATTCTTTTGACAGCCATAGTTTAGATGACTTGAAAGCGCTGTATCGCATATCTTTTCTCGACTGAAAAGACACAAACTCTACCTGTCGATGTCCTCCTGTGATCTTTTTTCCTTTTGTTTTGGTTTTGTGTACTGAGCTTGTATAACCTAGTATTCCGGCTCCCTCATCCTTGCCTGTATCCTACTCTATCTTTGTTTTTGTTTTGGTTCTTGTGTACTGAGCTTTTGCTATGTTGTATCCCTGGTCCCACTCCTGCCTACGACTTTAAGAATAGACCGGAAGTATATAATAAATAAATAAATAAATAAATAAATAAATAAATAAATAAATAAATAAATAAATAAATAAATATCGACAATAACGTTGAGTGGCATCACGTGGAATGTTACAGCAAACGTCTCACAGTGTGAGGTAGTCATAGGTGCTTTATTCTTTTGTTTAGTTAGCACAAGGTATAAATAAACTTTAGCTAACATCATAAATGAAAGTGCTCATCATGCGTAACTATTATCGAGACAGAGAGAGAAGAAAAGGATAAATGAAATGCAGGGAGTCTAACCAAGATGGAGCTCGGCTGGCTATCAAGTTCGCCGATATTGCGATTTATATAAAATAATATCCTGGCAACACATTTAGTTATTCGGCTTGAAAGCGCAAAACGATTCCTCGCGGCATATAGCGGGCAGTTCTGTGTCGTCTCCATGATAATGAATTTACTGTTCAATTAGGATCGACAATTTGTAGTATCACGATTCAGATTGCATAAAGATTTGATCAAATAAAACCACGATGAGTTGTACCTCTCACTGATATATCGCTTCTAGATATAATCGACCAAGTGTAGGTCTTGTTCTTGCCGATGAGCGACAACTGCTCGAAATTAAACACTGAAATTCGCCACAACCTCGCATGTGGCGGTGTGGGCCTTTCGCGTGACCGGTAAGAACCACAATTCATGAAAGAGCTTCACCGCTATGTTTCTTATGTTTCACGTTAGATATATGAGCGAAGGCAGCAAAATGGTACGGGGGCAAAAATAGTTGTCGACACAGATAGAAAAGTCAGACCGCCCTTTCTAACGTAACGCAACTAGTAAACGATGCCAAAATGCATATATTACAGCTGTTGGTTTTGAAAACTTCATCATTGGCCTATACCTAGAGATGTTTCCAACTGTTAAAACAATTGGCGACAAACTGCCATCAAATATTGGACATTTATCTAAAGCCGATATTATCAGGTCAATTTTACATGCAGTTAAAAACACCATGTCCATCATAACAGCTTCAGAACTGTAGACGGTGGAATATCTCTTCCATCATAGGAGTAAAGTGCACTCAAGGAAGTCTTTGCTTTGTGATCGCTTTGTTGTTCCTGCATCATGTTCACCGTGGTCCATTCCGGAGTGCCGGCATCTTCCTGTCGCTGGATCAAAGTCGTCTCCACGAGACTCCATAACGATCATCGAACTTGCACGATGATAGGAGATGGCTCGTCGTTAATTACAATCACTGGAAGGGAAAATAACGGTGCCATGGTCTTATAAGTGACTCATATAGAACTTGGGAAGGGAGGCTATTCTCTCTTTCCTTGAGGAAAGGAGAAAATATAAATATAAAAATGATTCCTCCTTATTATTTGCCGTCTGAAGCGCAGCTTAATGTATAAACGCAACTTGTGCAGCAGGTGAGGCCAACGAGGAAAATGCCACGCTTGCGCTTAAAAACTGAATTCTGAGGTGAAATAGCCACTCACTATGTATGCTACTTTTGATTGATACCTACGGAACACATTTGTACACTTCCGCCTGCAACAAGGCGCACGAAATTAGAAGTGGCCTGTGTTTTGCAACATATACAAAGAGCTTATGAATGTGAGAATGATGCTTTGTTGCACTCTACTACGCAAGTCGCGTGTAATGGTACGCGAAATGTAGTTCTATCAATATTTTTTTTTTGATTCCTGGGTTGCCACAGTGCATAATGTTGGAATGAAACAATATATAAGAATCATGCATAGACAGGTTCATGAAGAGCCGCAATATCAAATTATGAACTGTCTTGTCGATGAGTCATTCTTATTAACCTTCAGGTTCGTTACGTTGAAACTTCTCACCCCTACGTAGACTTTCGCGGACGGACTCTGTCCCAGGTCACGTACAGAGTAGATGACGGTCATTTACTGCAGACACGGGAACGATGCACTTGTGACACTGGACATTCTCTTCATATGGTTGACCCCAGGTACAAGCAATAGATGTTGTAAAGGCTGCTTCGGCCCTCGAAGTCTTCCTTCCTCCTTTCTCCGAATGAATTGGACAATGTGTGTGACGGCTACTTGTCAGAAGGTACTTGTGACAAACAGTGTACTTTTTTTATTTGAACATCTTTTCAAAAAAGCTCACAAACTTGCGCGCATCACGATGTAATGATGGAAAGATATAGCGCAAGAAATCAGGAAAAAAGCAAGGACAAAGGACAGAGCGCAACGTTATCAATGCCTGCAGACCAATCCGCCCGGCAATGCATGTTACCCGAATCACTTCCCGGTATACAGAATAATTATCGGCCCAGGCGGATAACATTTGCAAGGAAAAGCAAAGCAGTCGATCCATTAATGAACTATTTGGCCATAGTGAAATTCTTAGCTATAAACTTCAGGGCAGAAATTTATAATAGAAAGTTGAAGAGGCTTGTCATAAAACCTAGTTCTGTGTTTAGAGACTGAAAAAACAAAAACAAGAAACATACATAATTATCGTCAAATTGTTCGTTTAACTTACCTGATTACGCACGCGACAAGCGGAGCGCGGCTAGCGGTGAAAATCCCCATGTGAGGCAACAGAGTGGCATAAACTGAACCTCGGCTATACGGCGTGGTAAGGCGGTCCATCTCGCCCATGCTGCTTATGGGACTCTGCATTGCAGCGGCAGGTATGCAGAGCGCAATGCAGCCTCAGATTGTGGGAAGAAGGGGAAGGCGACATCAGTTTCATTTACGTCAGCTTTTTACGTCACAGAGAGGTTTGATGGGGCCACCTGTGTTCTTTTTGAATTTAAAAGATAAACACTTGCCGTAAATTGCATGATGAGGGAGGTAATGAATGCACTTAGATTAGTTGGTAAAGAAATAGCTTTGTTTTTTCGTTGCAAATCATGTCCGCTTGGGCAGGCTGTAATTTAGGCTGTATTAAAGCAGGCTGTAATAAATTTAGACGTGTATAAGCAATTTCTTTTATGCAAAAAATAATAAACACACTGCGCACCTATAAAAATCACCTTCTTCTCGACAAAGGACAAGTCGTGTGCTGCCAATTTCGCGTAACTCTGCGAGGACAAGGGAAAAGCGATTGCTAAAATGGGTAGCTAAATACCTTTCGGTGGCTCTTTTTTGATGACAATTGTGGACGCAGAGCCTGATGATGGGACTATTACATTCGTTGAATCCGATGATCCCGTTTGAACAACTATAGTTTCACCTGGTATACAAAGAGTCAGAATATAGAGGCACCAATTAGCGGAAAGTTAAATAATGCTTCTAAACTGGCGATTGAACAAAGATCAGGAATTTAGACTTGTCCCTCAAACACGAGTGACAGCAAGGCATTCACAATATTGAGCATTCTTAAGGCAGCGAATCGTAACGCCTGTGAGTTACGAAACGTCGCCTACACGAGGGGCTCTAGGTGCTCCGAGGCCACTGTAGTGGTCTGCCTCGGCCTATCCGCCTCCAGCCACATGTACACACGCACTCACCCACGGAAACGGGCCAGATATTTCGACTGTGCATATCCACGGAAACGGGCCACATTTTTAGACTGCACATACCCACGGAAACGGTTTACATTTTTAGACTGCACATATCCATGGAAACGGGATACATTTTCAGACCCACGGATACGGACCAGATATTCAGACTGTACACATCCACAAAAACGGGCCACATATTTAGGCCGCACATACCCACAGAAACGGGCCACATCTTTAAGCTGCACATACCCACGGGAAAGTGCCACATTAATTTAGACAATACATACCCACGGGAACGGGCCACATGTTTAGACTGTACATGCCCACAGAAACGGGCCACATGTTTAGAATTTAGACTGTACATGCCTACGGGAACGGGCCACATTTTTAGACTGTACATGTCCACAGGAGCGGACCACATTTTTAGACTGCACATATCAAACGGAAACGGGCCACCTTTTTAGACTGCACTATCCCACGGAAACGGGCCACATTTCCAGACTACATATCCATGGAAACGGACCACATTTATAGACCCACGTAAACGGGCCAGATATTTAGACAGTACATATCCACGGAAAGGATCAACATATTTAGACTGCATATACCTACGGAAACGGGCCACATCTTGAGGCCCTACCTACCCAAAGAAACGGGCCACATTTTTGAAGCTGCGCATACCCACGGGAATGGGCCCCATCTTGAGACTACATGGCCGCGGAAACGGGCCACGCTTATATATTGTAGATACCCACTGAAACTGGCCGCATTTTAGACTGTACATACCCACGGAAATGGGCCTCATTTTTAGACTGCACATACCCACGGAAACGAGCCACATTTCTAGACTACATACCCGCGGAAGCGGGCGGCATTTTTGGACTACATTCCCATGGAAACGGGCGACATTTTTAAGCTTTACATAGCGACGGAGACGGGCCACATTTTTAAGCGGATCATACCGAGGGGAACGGCCCCCATTTTTAGACTGTACATACCCATGGGAACGGGCCCCATTTTTAGACTGTACATTCCCACGGAAACGGGCCACATTTTTAAGCTGCACATATCAACGGAAACGGGCCACATTTTTAGACTGTAAATTCCAAGGTAAATGAGCCACATTTTTAGACTGTACATTGCCACGGAAACGGGCCACATTTTTAAGTTGTACATATCCACGGAAACGGGCCACATTTTTAAACTGTAGATTTCCACGAAAACGGGTCACATTTTTAAGCGGCACATACCCACAGAAACGGGTCACATTTTTAGACTGTACATACCCACGGAAACGGGCCACATCTTTAGACTGTACATTCCCACGGAAACGGGCCACATTTTTAAGCTGTACATATCCCCGGAAACGGGCCACGTTTTTAATCGGCACATATCCACGGAAACGGGCCACGTTCTTAAGCGGCACATACCCACAGAAACGGGCCACATTTTTAGACTGCACATACCCACGGCAACGAGTAACATTTTTAGACTGTACATTCTCACGGAATTCGGGCCACATTTTTAATCTGTACATATCTACGGAAACGGGCCACATTTTTGGACTGTACATTCCCACGGAAACGGGCCACATTTTTAGACTGTACATTCCCACGGAAACGGGCCATATTTTTAAGCTGTACATTCCCACGGAAACGTGCCACATTTTAAAGCTGTACATATCCACGAAAATGGGCCACATTTTTAAGCGGCACATAACCACGGGTACAGCCCACATTTTTAGACTGTACATACCCATGGGAAAGGGCCACATTTTCAGACTGCACATTCCCACGGAAACGGCCACATTTTTAAGCTGTACATATCCAGGGAAACGGGCCACATTTTGAGGCGGCACATACCCACAGAAACGGGCCACATTCTTAAGCGGCACATACCCGCAGGAACGGCCCACATTTTTACACTGAACATACCCACGCGAACGGGCCTCATTTTAGACTGCACATTCTCACAGAAACGGGCCACATTTTTAAGCTGTACAATCCACGCAAACGGACCACTTTTTATGCGTCACATACCCACGGGCACGGCCCACATTTTTAGACTGAACATACCCACGGGAACGGGCCACATTATTAGACTGCACATTCCCATGGAAACAGGCCACATTTTGAGCTGCACATATCCATGGAAACGGGCCACATTTTTAGACTGTACATTCCCACGTAAATGGGCCACATTTTTAGACTACATTCCCATGGAAACGGGCAACATTTTTCGACTGTACATTCCCACGGAAACGGGCCACATGTTTAAGCTGTACATATCCATAGAAACTGGCCACATTTTTAGATTGTACATTCGCACGGAAACGGGCCGAATTTTGAAGCTGTACATACCCACGGGAACGGGCCGCATTTTAGGCTCTACATTCCCACAGAATTCAGGCCACATTTTAAGCTGTACGTATCTACGAAAACGGGCCAAATCTTTAGACTGTACATTGCCACGGAAACGGGCCACATTTGTACCCATATTTTTAAGCTGTACATATCCACGGAAACGGGCCCCATTTTTAAGCGGCACATACCCAAGGGAACGGCCCACATTTTTAGACTCTACATACCCACAGGAAAGGGCCACATCTTTAGACTGTACATTCCCATGGAAACGGGCCACATTTTAACGCGATAGCGTTAAGGAGCTCGTGTCGCAGAAAAGCCGGTGTCGTCGGCGTCGGTGTCGGGTGTCGGCGTCGGCGTCCGCGGCGTTGGCCGTGAGCGATAAATCATGGCAGGCACTTCTTAAATAAAAAGCAACTTCCAAGATGGGCTGGGTGGGAATCGAACCAGAGTCTCCGGAGTGTGAGACGGAGACGCTACCACTCAGCCACGAGTTCGATGCTTGAAATCGGTACAAATGCGCTTTTAGTGAACGCGGTGTTGCCTTAAAAACGTGCCGTAGAATGTTATACTGCGGTGTATATCGGTAATTATGAGCACGTAACTTACAGAAGTCGCATTTACACGAATAGCGAAGTACGTTTCCGCTACATTTCTTCTGCGCTTACCGCACACGCAGAGCCATCTTGCGGCAAACACAGAAGACCCCTCCTCTTAATGTACGGCGCTGCCCTGACAGGTGGCGCGCCATGCGCGCATTGGGGCTGTGCTGTGCGCGGACCGGTGCCAGGCGCGTTGCGGCCCCGACTCCCTCTCCCCTGGCGACGCTTCGCCGTGCTCCCACGCGGGTTGCAGAATCAAGCGCCGTTCCTTTCTTTAGATTACTATCTGTCTATCTCTCTGCCCGTGCCGATCACGACGTTTAGCTGGCGTAGATCGTTTCCCCCTCCGAGACACCGAGTTCTTTAGTTCGTTCCGTTTGCTCAGGCGCACGTTTCGTTGCCACGCAGAACGCTGCGTTGCTCGACGCTCTCCGTGTGATAGGTGGGCGCAAAGTCCGATGCCATCCCTGCGCCGTAGCGCTTTGTCTTACACCCCTTGGCGGGTCGATGGGAACGCTGTCGCGTTCCACTCTTGAAGGCGAAGCTTAAGCGTCCTCCAATTTTGAAGCTTTACATATCCACGGAAACAGGCCACATTTTTAAGCGGCACATACCCCGGGAACGGCCCCAATTTTTAGACTGTACACACCCACGGGAACGGGCCACATTTTGAGGCGGCACATACCCACAGAAACGGGCCACATTCTTAAGCGGCGCATACCCACAGGAATGGGCCACATTTTTAGACTGTACCTTCCCACGGAAATGGGCCACCTCTTTAAGCTGTACATATCAACGGAAAGGGGCCACATTTTCAGAGAGCACATACCCATGGAAACGGGCCACAATTTTAGACCCACGGAAATGGGCCACATATTTAGACTGTACATATCCACGGAAACAGGCCACATCTTTAGCTTGCATATATCTACGGAAACGGGCCACATGTTTAGGCCGTACATAGCCACAGAAACGGGCCACAGTTTTAAGCTGCACATACTCACGGGAACGGGCCACATTTTTGGACGGCACATACCCATGGAAACGGGACACATTTTTAGACTGTACATATTCACTGAAAAGGGTGACATTTTTAGACTGTACATGCCCACGGAAACGGGCCACATTTTTAGACTATACATAGCGAGGGAAAGGGGCCAGATATTTAGACTGTACATAGCCACGGAAACGGGCGACATTTTTGGATTGTACATGACCCCGGAAACATGCCCCATTTTTAGACTGTACATACCCACGGGAACGGGCCAAGTTTTTAGACTTTACATACCTACGGACACGGGCCACATCTTTGGACTGCGCACATCTATGGAAACGGGCCACATTTATAGACCCACCGAAACGGGCCAGATTTTTAGACTACACATATCCCTAGAAACGGGCCACATTTTGAGGCGGCACATACCCACAGAAACGGGCCAAATTTTTAGACTGTACATATCGACGGGAACGGGCCAGATTTTTAGGCTGTACATTGCCACACAAAGGGGCCACATCTTAAGCTTTACACACCCACTGAAACTGGCCACATTTTTGGACTGTACATATCCACGGATACGGGCCATATTTTTAGACATCCCATACCCACGGAAACGGGCCAGATTGTAAGACTGCATATCCATGGATATGGGCCAGATATTAAGACTGTACATATCTGCGGAAACGGGCCACACTTTTAGACTGCATATAACTATGGTCATGGGCAACACTTTTCGGCTGTACATACCCAAAGACACGGGCCACATTTTTAACCTGCACATACTCACGGGAACGGGCCACATTTTTAAACTGTGAATGCCCACGGAAAGGGGCCGCGCTTTTAGACTGTACATACCCACTGAAATTGGACATATGTTTAGACTGTACATACCCATGGAAACGGGCCACATATTTAGACTGTACATGTCCACGGAAACGGGCCACCTTTTTATACTGTAGATATCCATGTAAACGAGCCACATCTTTAGACCCACGGAAACGAGCCAGATTTTTAGATTTTGCATATCCGCGGAAACAGGCCACATTTTTAGATTGCACGTACCAACAGAAATGGGCCGCATATTTAAGCTGCACATACCCACGGGAACGGGCCACATTTTTAGACTGCGCATATCGACGGGAACGGGCCATGCTTTTAAACTGTACATGCTCACGGAAACGGGCCACGCTTCTAAACTGTACATACCCACTGAAACTGGCTACATTTATAGAGTGTACATACCCACGTTAACAGGCCACACTTTTTACTGCACATGCCTACGGAAACGGTCCACATTTCTAGACTGTACATACCCACGGAAACGCGCGACATTTTCAACCTGTACATGACCACGGAAATTCGCCACATTTTTATACTGCACATACCCACAGGAACGGGACATATTTTTTCATTCCACATACTCACGGGAACGGGGGACATTTTTAGACTTTACATACCCACAGAAACGGGCGACATTTTTAGACTGCGCATGCCGACGAGAACGGGCCACATTTTTTGACTGGACATACCCACGGACATGGTCCACATTTTTAGAGTGCAGATATCCATAAAAACGGGCCACATTTAGAGACCCACGGAAACGGGCCAGATTTTTAGACTGTACATAGCCATGGAAATGGACCACATTTTAAGACTGTGAAACCAACTGAAACGGGGCACATTTTTAGACTGTGCAACCCACGGAAACGGGCCGTATTTTAAAACTGTACATACCAACGAAAATTACACACATTTTCAGACGGTATAAGCGAATGGCTTTAGGGTGCTCAACCTTCGGGATCAGCCTATGAAGGAGGCTACGAATGGTAACACGGTGGCATGCCGTATCCGGAAAATTGGGGGTAACTCACAAAGAAAAACGCCGTCTATAAAGAAAGCACGACAAAGTATAATCATGATATGCACAGGGGGAGAATGCTGATGTTATCGTCGTAAATCGGTAAGAGCTTGTCGACAAAACCAGCGGCACGAAAAAGGAATATGAATATTACAGCTCACCTGTCCACGCTAGTTACAAGGAGGATCGAATCGCTCGCTATTTCTTATTTTTTGTGGTGGCAAAGACTGACCAATTCTCACGAGCTTCTGCGTACGTACTAATGGCGTTTGGTAAAATGTGAGAAAAATGCCAGAGCTGACAGGTGATAGCAGTTCATTTGGCCCCGTGGACGTTACTCTGCTGCTTTGCACTTTATACAAGCTGCTAACACCTAAGTCAGGCTAAATCTGCTGTCGCACTCACTGTAATGGCAACTGCAAAGAAAGCAGTCCCGTGCTACACAGTGACGATAAATTGTAATTGCGTTGTGCGACTTTTATAGGCTTTACGTTTAAATGCTCGAGGCTATTTGACCATACTTGTACAAAGCTTTTGTTAAGCTCCTATAACGCCCTTTGGCATGTATGGGAAACTTACCCAGTGCAGTGACAAGCATTGCTGTGAGGATTAGAAGCAGGGATCCCCAAATCATGTTCAATCCAGCGCCTTTCTCCTTATGCTGATTGGCAGCAGAGAAAAAAAATATGTTAACACGCTTGACGTACAGTAATGTGTTTGCGGCAGCGTGAATAAACGAAGAAGCTGATGCCATGGCAAAAATGTGCTTGGAGTGTGCGTGTTATTGTTATCGCAATAAACGAAGAGGTCATGGTGAGCTAAGGGCACCACCCTCCCCATGGAAGAAGTGTCACTCTTGTCGCACTCATGACGGTGTGGTAAAGATCAGATAAAATTAGCCGCAAGAGCTCTACGGCCAGTGCATTTGAACTGCGCGGTTCTCAGAGCTAGCTAGTTTGTTCTCCAGTGAAGCAACCTGAAAATTTGTTGGTTACTGTTGCTACCCCGTTGGACAACGTCTTCTGGAAAAGAAAAACAAGAGTGCTTCGGGAGGAACATAAACATACTTATCGAAAGTATTTTCAAAACTGATGAGAGATAACAAAGCCTGAGCTCACGGTTACCATGACACCAACACAGTCGCACAACCCGAGCACTGAAATGTCACGCTTAGCGCACAACTTCGCACTATATGGCTCACTAACAACGTGTACACAAGTGAAAAGCACTCTTACATACGGTGGTCGTAAGGTATTCCGGTCTACCGGAGGAACAATGCGCCGTTCATATGACGCACAGTCATCGCCGGTCTCTAGAGTCAGCTCCCCATGACTGTACATTTGGCTCTCTCACGCACACAGAAAGTTTTCCGTTGCTTGTCCACTTGGTATTTTCATAACGAAGGCATGGTGAAAACAGTGTACTGTCGGCGAAAAAAGTAAACGGACCACGGCTAAGATGACCAGAGCGGCTGCTGGGCCACGCCGGGGCACTGCTATCTCGCCCCGCGCGCTGACGGCGAGAGTGGCCCGAGTAACACCAGACTTCGCCCTTACTTTCACGCGGGGCCTTGTCACGCTTGATGAATTTCTGGTGCGCCGTTCGGTTGCTCTGGTGCTGACGGTCGCGACGAAGGGGACCGTGCGTTGCCGGTAGTCTAGCACATGGCGTTGCCGCACAGTAGCGGATGGCAGTCGGGCATCAAACCGTGGCACTGAGAAGGAACGAAGACCCATTCTGATTGTTGTTTTGCTTATATACACCTTATCTTTCATATTAGTGCATGTCACCGGCGTCCACCATTTGCGTCCTTCCCACGATGCATGATCTGCGTCACTGCTGATCGCGCTGTATCCGTATTTGAGTATTCCGTCTTTCCGTGCTCGCAGTCAGCAGCCCCGTAGTACCGTAGTTGCGTAGGTGCGTCTAGCTGTAGGCGGAACGCGTGCGCTATCATGCTTGCGTCTTTTAGCAACTTTTCGAATGCCTCTTCATGCACTCTCAAGTGGCGAAGGCCTCTAAGTTACGAAGCGACCAGTTGGCGTACCTGGATCCTTATCGGTGCTTGAAGAAAATTGTAGATTCTTTTTCTTTTGTGAACCGCGCCTTAGAGATTTGAAGGAAGCATTGCCGGACCGCATCATACAGAAGGAAAGGCGCAGCAAGGCTGGCGCTTTTATTCAAGCAACAGTTTTCAATGATTTATTCTACTTGAGGCTAATAATAAGCTGATGCATGGCTGGCTTATCAGAAATGAATGCATGCCAGGAATGTGTGCTTATTAGATGCCTATCCTTGTGCCACTTCTCATGTGCATCGGACTTACAACCATCGTGATTGTTACGAATTGCATATTTGTGAGAGGATCCCTAAACGCTGCACTGTAAACGAAAGCTTGTTCCCTAGATGCTCCCGAAGCGCTGGACTGTGAACGAGACTACGTGACGGATGTGCAACCAACATTGAGTTGAGCTGTAGAATTTTCTTTCAAATGGTTTCTCATTTTTGCACGGGGAATTATCCAGATTTCTATTCACACTAATAATTGATACACTCTTAGCGACGTCTCCAGAATGTACGGGTTGCGGCCGTAGCTGTTCTGTTGCACACACAGGCGAGAAAACAGGATCACATTGCAAACGTTATTTGCAATCTATCCATTCACTATGAAAGAGAAAGGGTGAGGAAAGGCTCGAGAAATCAGACTAACGGAGGAGAAACCTTCGTTGCCGAGAGGAACGAGTCCATTTGCATATTTGACTGACTATATATATATACATACATATATATATATATATATATATATATATATATATATTTGGATACAATGATGAGAGGAGTGAGAATAACTGCGTAGATGAGCGCGAGAAAAACATGTTAGAACTGTGCACTTGCCTAAGGCTAGCCGACAAATAAAGTCCCACAGAACTAAAGAGTCCTACGCCACGGTAAAGATTGTTTGTGAGCATTGACCCAGTTAGCGCCGATGTACTGGCGGGGAATCGGTAGATCCGGCTTCACGATGACGGCAGCAACGAGCGTGGAACGTGTGGAGGGGTCATGGACGGTCGAGGAGAGAACGGCAGGGTAGGCTCGGTGCAGTCTGGCCCCGGATAACCAACAAAATGCGCAGGGCTGCAACTCGTCACGGCCCAGGTAAAGCGGACCGTTGTCTGCAGAGGAAGCAACAGGCACGTGGAGTAGCCCGGCAGAAGGTGGACTTTGGGACCAGAACCCGACGAGCTCTCGCGGCCTGCCACTATTTGTTTCAGTGCCGCTGATGCCACTGATTATGATGATCATGACGTGGGCAGATGTCCTTGGTGCATACTCACGGGGACTGCCCAAGATTCGGGCAGATTTTACGTATGTCCTAAGGAAATAAATTTCTATGTTTGGTGCTTCTCCACGACGAGCTTCTCTCAGCGCTTTTCCCTTTTCCTCATCCTTCGCGTGTAATTTGGCTATTGGCCGAACATGTTCGTTTTTCTTTCCGGTTTTCTCCTTTTTATTTATATCCAGTCCACCAGATGCCAGTTGCATTTTCTCTTTGCGTTCTTCCTCACCTTCGACTAATTTCGCCGACGCACCGCGCAGCACCTCGCGGACCACGCACCACGTGATGAAATCGCGCACAACATGACAGTATTGTACAAAGCGCAATCAGGTTAGATTGGCGTGCAGGGCGAACCCTGCAATTTGGGGCAACCTTACTGACACATCTCCTTGTTTCTTTTATTGAAAAGAAAATGTTCCTTTGATTTGCTATTCTGTTTTTTGTTGTAAAGTGTGCGTTGGCAAAAGGACCCTGCAATTTGGGGCAACCTTACTAACACATCTCCTTGTTTCTTTTATTAAAAAGAAAATGTTCCTTTGATTTGCTATTCTGTTTTTTGTTGTAAAGTGTGCGTTGGCCAAAGGAATGTTCGTTTGTTTGAACCTTTCTGCATGTTCTTGGCCAGTAGGGCACGTATCCAACCATTCTTTTTATGTGAAAATCACCAGCAGATTGAAGCAAATTTTTCTTTGCCTGGAAGAGTGTCGAATTGCCCGTGGCTGAATTATTGGTGAACTTGTGTTGGGTCTTCATTATTCAGCGTATATGGATTATTAGAACATGGTCCGAGTTCATTAAAACGTGCAAATCATTCAATATATGCGCTTGTTTTTTGTTCAGGCGATATATAAATTGGTTTAGCTGACAACTATGCATTGTTTTCAGCATTCCAAGAGGTTTTTGCAGGGTTTGTGAGCTTGATGCAGCTGCAGGCTTCCTTGTAAAATAATAGTCAGAAAATCTCAATTAAGACATTCTAAATGCAGGAATGTCCCATTTTAAATGCGTGAAAATTTTAGGTAACTGAAGGTGGCCTTTTGAGCTTTTAACTCTTGTGCAATGCTCTGCATAGCCTTGAATAAGTACTGACACGTATGTAGGCAGAATAGTGATTGGTGAAGCAATCTTTCAGATGCTGTTATAGTTTACAAGTAAGAGCGAAACTGCATCAAATAGCTGCAACATAGAAAAATCAGCACCACTGTCGTTACTCGAACAAGTTGCAATAGAGTAAAAACTTACTCGGCACTCACTCTATAACCAGCTGCAATACAGGAAAATTAGCAAAACTCCAGTTATTCTCTTTCCACAGAGTAAAGCTGAAGTACTCTTGTGCTACTACCTCCTCTGAAAGAGGCAGTGTTGGGAGTATCTAGAGTAAATGTAAACTAAAAAAAGCGTCGATTTTTGTCAAGCAGCTGCTCCACTGATACAGCAACTCTTACAACTTGAATACGCCTTTTGTTTTTAAAGTGCAGATAGACACGGTGTCAGTAGGCAATAGAAATAGCCATTGCCTATTGAGAAAATGCTTAAGCATTTACATGCCAACAAAAACGAGCAGCAGTGTGATACGCACACAACAAAATATGGAGAAAGATCGCACAGCCCAGATAACCACTGGCGATAGAATCTTCTATTCCATATAGAAGTGATCTTGTATAGCTAAATACACGAACTAATGAGGCGCTTCGCAAATATCTCGGGAATATTGAATGAAAGGTCATCACCAAAACAGCCAGCAGAGGCAGTGAGTGATTGTCGTCACTGCGCTTTTTTTCTCGTGTTATTGCCAAGGTCTGGCTTGAGATTCCTTGAAATCCACGATGTGTAAGCAACGTAACTTGAACGGGCAGTTAAGCTATATATCAACTATATATTGCTGATGTGTAAGCATACACTACCGAATGCCAGTATTTATATGCAGTACAGAACCATGTATAAAAAAAAGAAAGCTATTGAAGCACAAGAAACATATATTTGTAATTGGTCACGATGAATGCGCACTTTTCATTACAGTATATTGGCAAAAGGATGAAAACAAATACACTTCACTTTCAGCAATTGCTTGCCGTGTTTAAACGCACAAATGTATGATCCATGAAATTGAAATTGAATGAAAACTTGAGATAACTCTTTTGCATGAATGATGCTTACGTTGGTGTTTAAAGTACAAATGGAAAAGGAAGTGCTACGTCATTGATTCGATTATGTTTTTCAGTGAACATGAGTGTTGCAAAAGGGAAACTGCACGGGCCCAATGCAAAGACGCGGGCGGCATGATTGAGGGGTTTGATGACACCGAGAAATGTATAAAACAGTAAACGCATACCTCTACATCACAGGAATGTATAGATCGAAGCATCCTTGACAGGTCTTTAAACTAAGTGCCTCGTTGGTTCTTGAAATGCCTATCAAATAACTCGAGCGGCATGTTTCTGGGGCAACAAGTGATCGTGGCAAACTCACCTTCTCCTCCTGGTACTAAGAGCCGGGGGATGTCGCGGGAAAAAATTGATGGTACTTACACTGTTGTCCAACAATATGTGTGCGGACGATGTATGTTAGTCAGGGAGAAAAAGATAGCTGGCCTAGTTTCTTCTTCGGCAGTTATGTCCCTGCGCAAAATACAGGTCAGCTGCTCACTTCTTCTAGTGCTACACCAAGGTGAAACCTTGTGTCAGATAATGCCAGATAATGACGAAAAAAAGTGGACTCGAAAAAGCGCGCTGCGAATAGGTTTCTGTTCCTACAGGGCTGCAGCTGGTGCCGGAGGAGGGTGAGAGAAGGGACGCACAGGATGTGCGAGAGTTATAAAACAAAGACAAAATAAAAGATGAGCATCATGCTTGACGTGCAGGTGACCGGATGGCTTTGTCGCTACGTCTGTTGCATTAGTAGATGGTGCACAGCCTGCCATAAAATGAAGTATAAAATGAGCAATAAGGCTATACACAAGTTGCAGAATGCCCCTGGCTACATGTAGAATAAATCCCCATGCAGAGTTCGCCTGCCTGTTCCGCGAACATGTGGAAAAATCGACTATGCAGGTGGCCTCGCGATGACATGGAGAGAACTGAACAGTGTGTGGATTGAGAGAGCAGCAGCGAGGCACAGGCGTGGAATTTCCCTAGCATTGCATCAAAAGCTGTGCGTCCAACGAGGAAAAATTTGAAGTGCTGCGATACATGCTGTAAGGCCTCTTACAATTGGTTCTCAGAAAGCGAAATGTAATTGAATGTTATATGAAAAGTTCTCAGAGGACATCAGCGTATCTCGGGTTACACTTCGTAAGCCACTTGGGGGACCATTTTTGCTGCAGTGCACAAAAAAAAAGAAGAAGAAAGAAAGTAAATGCGGCCGGACTCCAAGCGTGGATAATGCGCTAGGAATTGACTGGAATTAGGTAACTGCTACATAGAGGCAAATGTAGCAGCTACCTAATTCCCTAATACCTAATATAGAGGCAAATGCTACAACAATAGATTATGAAGCAATACACACACACACACGCACACACACACGTGTGTGTGTGTGTGTGTGTGTATGTGTGTGCGTGCGTGTGTGTGTGTGAAAGCACCTACACACCCTGCAAGAGCCGCATAAATGGTAGAACACTAAAATAATAGAATAAGAAATGTAATTTGTGATATAGTGGGTGCCGCAAATACTGAATTTAAATTTTGCGTATGCTGAAGAGGAAGAAGAAGGCCTCCTGGGAATATGATACAGGGTAAGTAAAAAGGTAAACTATTATTAAATTATAATTTTTACATAAGTAATCGTATATACGGGCGTTTTTTTAGCTGTACCAATCTTTTTAAGGATTACCTATGGCGGGTAGCACAATTCTATTGCTTCATCTACTCGATGAGCCAGTCATTACTTCTACGAGAAATCGAGAGAGAGAGAGAGAGAGAGAGAGAGAAAAACTTTATTGCAATTGCAAAGATATGAAGGAGGGGTGGTCGGAGCCTCTCAGTCCAGGGCCCCACTGGCCTCTGCCGCCTGCCTGACCTGGCTAATTAAGGATTTTTGTCCTGCCAGGTCGGAGCGGGCGAGCTGTTCCTCCCACTGCTCCAAATTCCTACTGGTATTTGGCCTATGAGGGTGCTTAGTGCACTCCCAGGTTATGTGTTTGAAAGTAGGTATGCCACCGCACCAAGGACAGTTGGCCCTATAACGAGTGGGATAGATGGCGTTTAGCAATATTAAATGGGGGAACATCCCGGTCTGTATTTTACGCCAATCAGCGGCCTCTTCCCCGTTAAGTTGTGGGTCAGGCGGCGGGTATTTTCTGTGGACTCCACGCTGATGAGCAAGGATGTCTTTGGGATTTAAATTGGGGGAATTTTGTGAGGGATAGTGCGGGTGGTTGGGGTTAGAAGAGGACGCCGTCGCTCGGTTATAGAACCCTCGAGCTAACGTGTTAGCCTTTTCGTTCCCCTGTGCCCCCGCGTGGCCCGGGCACCAAAGTAGGCGATGATGGTGGTTGAAGGATTTGGGAATTATCGCGAGGCTAGCCGCAGTCACGTGCCCCTTGAGAAACATGCGACATGTCTCCTGGGAGTCCGTGACCACGACCGAGTCCCTTTGCGAACGCTCCGCGTGAGCGAGTGCGATTGCCACTGCTAATATTTCAGCCGAGGTGGGGGATACCACCGTGGCCGACGCGGTAATTTGCTGTTGGCTGATAGCGTTCACGACTGCCAGGGCGTACCTCCTTTGGTAGCGCTGTCCGCTCGCTTCTGCATACACAGCTGCGTCCGTGTAGTACGTGTTGTATCTATGGTTATTAGAGTACGCTGATTGAATGTGTTGTGCGCGTGCTTTGCGCCTTTCTTTGTTTTACTCGGGATGCATATTCTTTGGAATTGGGGCTACTGTAATTTTGGATCTCATCGAAGGAGGGAGAGGTACCGCCTGCTCTGTGAGATAAATGGGGTATGCTGGGATATTCAGTCTAGCCAATATTGCCCTACCAGTTTTTGTGAAGCTGAGGCGCTCCCTCTGTCGCGTCAGGGTGGCTTGTCTCAGTTCGTCGAAAGTATTGTGCACTCCCAAAGCTAACATGCGCTTCGTTGAAGTACATTTAGGCAGGCCCAGAGCAGCTTTGAAAGCGGTTCGGATTATTGTGTTAGCCTGCTTTTCCTCCTCCCTGTTCAGGATTTGGTACGGTAAGCCATACGTTATTCGACTAACCACTAAGGCCTGTACGAGCCTTAGGGTATCGTCTTCTCGCATTCCCGCTTTTCGATACGTCGCGCGACGTATCATTTGGGCTATGTTGTGGGCTGTGGATTTGAGGGTCTTGAGTGTCTGTACTGCTCTCCCGTCGCTCTGAAGCCACAAACCCAGGACTCGCAACGTGGGTACCTTTCGGACACATTGGCCCTCAACCACGATGTTAATTGATCCTCTGGATTTGTAGCCTTTCGCGTGTATCCGGATAACCTCACATTTTTTGGGTGTGCACTTCAGGCCACTCCATCTAGAAAACTTCTCCACCGCTAATACTGCGCTTTGGAGCGTATATTCCTTATCCCCTAGTGAACCTCTGCTCGTCCACAGCGTGATGTCGTCTGCGTAGAGCGTGTAATCTAGGCCGGGTATCCGATCCAGATCGCGCGCGAGGCGACACATCGCCATGTTGAAGAGAAGAGGAGATAATATAGCTCCTTGAGGTGTTCCTTTGTAAGGCATTTTAAACAAATCCGAAGTGATTTGGCCAATACTGATGCTCGCCTCGCGGTTGGAAAGAAACGCTCTTAAGTAATTGTATGTGCGCTCACCACAACCGGCGAGTTCGAGTTCCTCCAATATTGCGGCGTGAGAGACGTTGTCGAAGGCTCCTTTGAGGTCTATTGCTAGGACTAGTCTCTCGTCGTCGTACGGTATATTAGTTAGAATTTCGCCTCTAAGTAGGAGGAACGCGTCGTGGCAAGATAAACCCGTGCGAAATCCTATCATGGAGTCCGGGAACCAGCTCCGTTCTTCCAGGTATCGCTGCAATCTGCTATGGATAACCCTTTCATAGAGCTTACCTAGGCAGGACGTGAGCGACACCGGCCGTAGTGTATCAATCGAGGGATTCTTTTTTGTTTGGGGATCATGATTATTTTAGCCAATTTCCACTCTTGGGGCAAGTCTCCCTTGGACCAGAATTCGCTATTAAAAATCTTTGTGATTTTCGCTAGGGCTACCGAATCCATGTTTCGAATCATTGCATTTGTGATCGAGTCTGGGCCCAGTGCCGAGTTTTTAATTGCGGATTGTGCCACCTCATACACTTCAGCGTCCGTTATATCTTTCTCTAATTTAGGGTTCGCCTCCCCCGCGTATTGTCTCCTCGCGTACGACGACCCCGTGGCAGGTGAGGGTCCTATGTACTTATTCTGAAGCGCATGGACGAGATCTTGGACTGTACCCTCGAAGTTGTCTGCTATAATTTGGAGCTTCTTGTTATTCTCAGTAAGCGTGCTCATCGGGTCTAGCATGCTTCATAGTATTCGCCACGTATTGGTCGTCCCCAGAGTTCCTGATAGGCTTCCACAGAACGTCGCCCATTCATTTTTAGCGAGCTCGTTGGCGTGGCCTTGGGCTTGCTCTGCCAAGAGAGCGATGCGTTGTCTCAGGTGGTTTTTTAGACGTTGTTTTTTCCACCTCTTGGTCAGTTTCCGCCTCTGTTCCCATAGGCTGACCAGGTGAGAGTCTTATCACCGGCACCTCCGCTGTACGCTCAATGGCTTTAGTGGTGTCTCCGTGTGCTCGTCGAAGGAATTCAGTCCATTCTCGCATGTTGGTCGGGGCTGTATCCGACTCCTCCAGCGCTCTCTGGAGTTCTCTATAACGAGGCCAGTCAGTTAATTTAGTCATTCCTATTGTTCTCCGTATGTTGGGCGTGGAGAGCGCTACTCGGATTATGTCGTGATCGCTTCCGAAATTTTCGTCAAAGGAACCCCATTGTGCGTCTCTGATGTTAATTGTAAAGGCACGGTCGGGCGCCGTGTCTCTGCTGACGCTGTTACCGGTGCGCGTCGGTTTGCCGATCTGATTGATTGCCCGTAAGCCCAAGGCCTTTGCGGTGCGCTCGAGTAGGAACCCTTTGGGCGACGTTTTCGCGTATCCCCATAGTATGTGAGGTGCATTAAAGTCACCCACTATCACCGCCTTATCCCTTGTGCCCGCTAAATTTTTTGTTGCTGAGAGAATGTGGCGTAGGTCGTCCCCTTTGCTTTTGGGAGGACTGTACAGATTTGTAATTAGTGTGTGTGCCTTACTTCGTTTCTTTGGCATCACACTGATAACTATGGAATTAGTCTCTCCCTCAGTTTGCGGAAGTGTTAATAATTGAGCGTTTATCGACTTGCTCACCAACGTGGCGACCTTCAAATTTTGAGGATAGCTGTGAATGTAGTATCCCTGCAGCTTGGCCGGCTTGGCCCCGACCTCCAGCAGATATATCGCGTCCGGAGCCATTCCGGAGTTTTTGACAAACTGGTGGAACACTGCTGCTTTCCTGGAGAAGGAGCGGCAGTTCCATTGCCATATCTCTGATTGGTCTGAATTTTGTATTCGTTGTGATTTCTTAGCGTGATTAGCCATTGCCCACTCTTATTTTAAGCCCGTGACGTTTCTGTGTCCGAGCCATCGGATTCTGTTACGCAGTGGCTTATTTAATTTTTGCCGAACCCGTTCCTATCGCAATTGCGCGTTTTTTGGTGGGAACAGCTTTCGAGACTCCCTTAAGCTGTTACGCCACGAATACCTTGTGTTTCTCGAAGTCCTTCGTGCATAGTTGTTGAAATTCCGTTAACCTCTGGGTAACCAACGTCACCATTTCATGCATAAATATTTTCAAGTTTTCCGCGATCATTGTCTGGATCTGCGCTGCCGTTATCTGCGCGTTTTTTGAGATTTGAGTTGTCGGAGACTGCGCGGAGACGGAGTTTACACCTGCCGCCGCTTTCGCTTTGGCTATCTCTTCAGACTGACGCGGCGTGTCCAGCTGTTGTATTGTGCTATTGAAGCGCGCCGCTAACTCTGACATTTGTTTCTCAAGTGATTGTCATTTGCGTTCTTCTCGTGAGAGCTGTTCTCTTAGTCGCGCATTTTCCTTTTCCAATTTTTGAATACGTTTATCATTTTCACCAGTATTCTGTTTTGGAGCAGTGGGAGAAACAACCCTCGCCCAGCTCACCTGCTGTTTTTTAGGCAGTGGCGAATTTGACCGCAGCTAAGCCCTGGAGCTGGAGGGGTCCCTCGAGGTGGTATTGCTCTTCGCTCTGCTTCCATGTGGAGATCTGGATCTCGATCGGTGCCGGTAGAAGTCCTCCTCTTCCGTCGACTCGAACCAGCGCCCCGGTGCCTGTTTGGTGTTCTGTCCCGACCGCTCCCGCGATCGAGACTGGCAAGTCGTCTTCACGCGCTTGGCGGCAATCAGTTTGTTCAGGCACCGACGCGTCTTGTGCCCCGCCGCTCTGCCCACGGCGCACTTCACTTCACATTCGTGTCCTTGTGGGGGTGGATTTTCGAGTCCGCAGCCCCGGCATCTGTTCTTGGGGTTCGGACAAACGTCCGAGCGGTGTCCCTCTTGCATGCACTCCAGGCACGTTTGGATTGTTGACCTGTACTCCGTACACCGCATCTCTACTCCCATGTAGTACACGCATTTGGGGCGCTTGCCTCCCGAGAAGGTGAGGAGAGCGGTATTTGAGCTTCCTAGCATTCGGGTCCTTTTGATGGTGACTCCTTGGGTCCTGACTCGCAGGTGTTGCTGGAGGTCTGCTGATTCGGTGTGTGCTGGGAATCCGCGCACCACCCCTTTGTAGCTATCATCTGGACCCGCTACGTACACGTTGAAGGCGTGTTGCTTGCCTCGCAGCTCCATGCACGTGACGCAACGAATGACGTCCGCCACTTCCAGTGAAGGTGTGGAGACGATGATGATATTTGTTTCCTCTCGGATTCGCAGTATGAAATCCTCTCCAATGATTTTTCGCTGGTTCGGTCCGTTTCCTGTGATTATCGTCCCGGTAGTCCGAACAATCGCTTGTGGTATTTCTGTTCTCAGATATTCCTTGAGCATTAGTCCTTAGTGGGGCTTGAGTATTATCGTGATGTCATTCTTCGGTAATGGTGGCAGAGGCTTCCCCTTCCTCGGGCGCATGTTGCGACGACCGATTTGCCCGTCTCCTTTCGCGCCGTCTGCTGATGGCTGTCCGTTTATGTTATTCTTGTTGGTGGGAGTCGTTTCCCTGTCGTTGCGCTTGACAGCCTGTCGCTGTCGCCGCGATAGAACTAACTGCAATCGAAATGTTCAAACGTTCGAAATCGAAATGTTCAATTGAAGAATTCGTGTAATTACGCTAATTACCTTTTCTAATGAATTACTTTAGGTCACATATTTCAATCTACGAATTATAGCCGCTGAGTTCGCATGGCGTATGTACTTGGAACAATTTCACTGGACAGCACCAGTTACGAGATATTAATTATCACAATGTCCGTCGAAATGCATTGCTGGTCCAGTTACTTTCGTGCCTCAATGTATAAAACAGGGATTTCCTAAAATATAACTGAAACGCCAATGCATTCCGTCGGAAACAACGAAAATTAATATCTCGGAACTGGTGCAGTCCAGAGAAGTCGTTCCAAGTGGACAGGCCGTACGAACTCAGCGGCTATAATGTGTAGATTGAAATATGCAGCGTAAATAAATTAATTAGAAACTTAATTACCATAGTTGCGTTAATTAAGTTACTTATTTGAACATTTTTTTATTTCTCATAAAAGTAAAGGCCACCTCATCGAGTAAATGGTTAGAATTGCGTTATCTACCATAGACAATCTTTAAAAAATTTAGTGCAGCTAAAAAAAGCACCCTGTATATCCGATTAGTTATGTAAAAAACGGCGGTTGTCCTTGCTGAGCCAGGGGAATCATCGGGTTTGTAGGCGTTGCTGTGTGCCGCACCGTTTCGGGTCCTGTTTCGTTTGTCACGTTGTCCACTCCAAAGTGCCAAACTATACGGAGCTTCGTTGTTGTCTCTCGTTGGTGCCCCTCACCTCTACACATTATATATAAGTCAGATATAAAAATGTACATGCATTATTTACAAGAAAGACAACGACACACCAACAAGATGGCTGTCGAGACAGAATTCCCTTCGGCACGACTAATCGTCTTGTGACTTTCGCGACACTCTTGATTGCGCCGTGACAATATCAAAGCTACATTAGTCAATTACGCTAGTGGTGTCTCTCGATAATTATATACAAAAAACAAGGTGTGACGTCACTCGTAGAAACGATACCCCAGAAACAGCATGAAACAGCTGAAAACTGTAATTATATTCAGGGCACGCTGCTTCTCATTATTGTTTTTTTAATACTGTCCATCAGAATGATGCACCTGGTGACATGAAAATAGCAGATGTGCTTCGTGGAAATTTTTGCGCTGTAGAACGAATAAAGCGCAAGAAGTGCCATTTCATCACGCCGGAACCTGGAACATTGTTTGGCTGCGTGACGTCAAGGATGTCAGACGAGTATCTCATCTGGGTATGCGTCACGTTTCCTCACTAGACGGCGACTATGCGATGACATTGCCGAGTTCACGTCCTGGTAAGGTCACGTGTACTTTACACCTAGCTCTTATTTGTGACTGTTTTTATGCCTTGGCAACAACTGCAGTGCAGAAGCTGCACGTCGAGTCTTTCTCAGATGCTTTAACGCAAATCACTTAGTTTACACGTGTTCTGTATAGAGGACTGTTCTGAGCGCCTGCCTCGCCAAAGTGCGTGTAGGTAAGGCCTGCAGTGCATAAGGCGCAATAGGTTAAAAGCATGGTACAAGCTATTTACGTCGTGCATGTGTTACTGGAGCAACTTTCAATCAACTCCCAAGCAAATTTGTCGTTCGAGGGTATGAGAAACTCGACAATCGTATGGTACGTATTCATACTCTGCTACTTTTGATTTATAAGGTACGCACTATTACGAGCGCTTCGCGTGTTTATGCCCTCACAGTATATAGAAACAGCCCCATGTCATAACTTGAATATTTATTTATTTAATTATTTCGGAATAGTGCAGGCCAACAGTTGTGGCCCATGCAGGAGGGGATATACAAGGCATGGAAATGCACTGTGACATAAAAAGAACGAAAATGAATGGCAGTTTAAGAGATTGCCGCTAAAAAACAAGCAGAAAAATATGTATACACATACGCATATACGTATTTATACATATATCCACATATACGCACATATACAGCACTCATTCACTCAAACAAATGCTCTTCTAGAGCTTTAACAAAATTAGGGGACTAGAAAATGGCCCCCGGAAGACAGTTCCAGTCGGAAACGGTCCTCGGGAAGAAACTGTGTTTGAAGGTTTCAGTTTTTTGCAAAAATTGGTTCCAGTAAATGACTTCCTGTGTGATGCGTTCGTCTAGACGATAGCTGTTTAAGTACTGCGGGATGCGAAATGTTTAGCTTATGTGCCAAAAGGTTATGCTTGAACAACGTGAACAACGTTGCATTTTCATTAGTGTCGTAGGTGAATCAAGCCTTCTGTATTTGTTTTAAATAAACCTAATCGCTTTTCTTTGCACCATCTCAAGCTGGTAAATGTCCTTCTTTATGAACGGGTCACATAAGACCGACGCGTACTTTAATTTTTATCCAATAAATGTTATGTATGCAAGACGTTTAAGCTTACTTGGAGCGCCTCTAAGCTTCCGCCTCAGAAAGCGCAGCTTGGAAAATGATGCAGAACAAATGTCTGAGATATGCGCAGACCAGGTTAAACCGTTTGTTATTGTAACCCCTGAGTATTTATAATGTGTGGCCTTCATAATAGAATGATTTAGAAGGCTGTAAGAAAAAGGAGAAACCTGCTTTTTGCGCGAAATTCGCAAGATGACAGTTTCATCTAGGTTAAGTTTCATATTCTATTTAAGGCAACATTGATGGACGGTTAATAGCGAGTTTCGTTAGAGGTAATGATCATTACGCTCATTTATGCTCTTAAAAAGAATGCAGTCATCTGCAAAAACCTTACAGAGACATTTTCGGAAATAGCAGCCGCAAATCATTGATATAAATTAAAAAGAGCAGCGGGCCTAAAGCACTTCCTTGGGGTACCCCCTGACGTCACTGGAAGCACTTCAGATTTACAACCATTAACCTCTACGTACTGTGTCCTGTGTTTTAAATAAGCATTAATCCAATTAACAAGGTAAGTAGGCACGCCAATATTTTCCAGTTTATAAATAAGTTTACGGTGGGGAACTGCGTCAAATGCCTTGCGGAAATCTCAAATAAATACATCAATCTGCCCTGATTTATCAAACACAACAGAAAAAGCAGTGGATTGTTGTAACTAATTGCGTCACAGTGGACATTTCTTTCCGAAAGCCATGTTGCACAGGTGATAAAATGTTATTTTCAGCAAGATAGGAGTTAAGATAACCAGAAACTATGTATTCAAGCAACTTGGAACAAGAGGAAGTGATTGAGATTGGTCGATAATTAGAAATGGTTAGCTTGTCCCCTTCTTTAAGAATTGAGACAACGCGGGCCACCCTCCAGTCCTCCGGCACATCACCCGAAAGTAACAAAACTTGAAAGATCCTCGTTAGGAAAATAGATACCTGTGCTGAAAAACGGTTAAGAAGGGCATTTGGAAGTTTATCGGGACCCGCAGATTTTTTATCGGCGAGCTTACGCAGCATAGACACAACACCGTTCACAGAAATAGTTGGTACGTCACTAGGATCTTCAACTGGAATTCTAGTTATGGTTACCCGTTCCATAAGGAACACGCTTTGAAAATACGAGTTAAAACCTTGCGCTATGATCGTGGAGTCGGTTACAAAGCTGTTATTAACTCGAATTTTGGTCAAGTGGTCAGTTCTGCGACCTAGAAAATTCCCAATTTTTTGGGGATCACTTCTGATAAATTCGGGGAGCATCGTGCAAAATAACGGGGACTTTGCTAATTTTAATTGATAGGCAAGTTCCTCCTTTAGAAACTGGAACTGTTGCGGACAAGGTATTTTTTTCTTCCTACAGCGCCTTACTTTGCGTGTCATTTGAATAATTTTGCGACTTATCCAAGGATTGCAGCGATTAATACGGACCTTTGTAAGTGGATCAGATTGTTCAATATTGTACTGTACTGTATTCCTTAAGTGCTGCCATAAACTATGAAGGTCATTGCTGCACTGATTATCTAACTGTGATTGTAAAGAGTCGATGATTTCGTTATCGTCAGCACGTGCATAGTCCTTGGTTATTTTAACCGGACGCATCCTAGGAACAACTGGCGAAACACAGCAGAACAACAAACGATGGTCCGAGATTCCAGCTTCAACACTAAGCACTCTATCAAAAAAGCTTTGACCAACAAAGAAAAGGTCTGGGACAGATGTCTCTCTGGTGTATGCATGAACAGTTCGCTTAAGGTTTAAAGAAAACATCAGATCTAGAATAATATCACATGAGGCAGACAGGCCATAATGCGGTTTAGACCAATCGATAGCAGGGAAATTAAAATCACCGGTAATAATTAAGTTCCGGTTTTGGTATGGTAGTAAGGAGTCAAATAAACTATACATTAAAGAATCTGCTGCATCAGCTGCGCGATACACAGCACAAAGAAAAAAATTGAGACCATGAGCAGTTACGTGCAACAACAAACTTTCATGCTGATCAATTTGTTCAAGCAGCCCTAAGTTTACTGCTCGCTTCGCAATCACAGCAACGCCTTCACCACGTGAGCCGCGATCTCGTCTGTATATGACGTAGTCCGGTGGCACAATTTCTTCTTCAAGAATACCACCATGTAACTATGTCTTGGAAATCATCAGTAGGTGTGGATCGTAAGAAAAGCGCCGAACCTCAAGGCTATCTATTTTGTTTACAATTCTGCTAGCGGTCAAGGATATCACACGTAACTGGTACGTATCTGGCGATGGGTTGGTCCTGCCGTCAAGAGAACTTGGAGCGTTAATATTAGCCGATGACGGTTTATGCTTAGCTTGATTCGGGGAACCGTGGGCGTAAAAAAAAGACAGTGATTCTGAACCTGTGGCTTGTGAAGCACTAGAAGCATTGGCGCGTTTCCTTCGCGGACGACCGGCATTTTTCCCCTGTTGTGAGGCTTTCGCTACACACACCACTCTCATAGCTGTGATCAATACTGCGTGAAGCGGCATCAGGTACTTTAAACCTTTGATTCGTCATTTCGTCCCACGCGTAGACCTCTTTGTTAATGACTAATTTGTCATACTTTGTCACTCTATCTACAGGCTCCTTACCTCTAGCAGTAGCCCAGAGTAGCTTTCTCACTTTTCTTAGCCTAGGTGAGAAGTCTTCCGAAATGTAAGTTTGGGTTCCCTTCAGCTTCGAAGCATTTCTGAGAAGATCCGCCTTTTCAGTGAAGTCAAAAAACCTTATAATCACCGGACTCGCTTTCCCTACTGCTTGTCTTCCTAGGCGGTGTAAACTTTCTAGGCTCTCTACTTTTATTTCAAGTTTGCCTTCAAAAATTTGCCTTCAAAGACAGTCTCACGTTTGTTGCGGTAATGTGCGAGTCTAGCTTAACTCCGATAGCCTTTAGTTGACATGAAGAAGCTTTTTGATTTTGGAGAATTTCTTCGAGTTGCTCTGCTATCCCTGGGCCTGGATTAAGTTTAACATCTCCGCTTAACAACATTGCAAGTAGACAAAATAAGTCAAAACACCCAGTAAAACATTCAAGTAAAGCGCCTGGGCAAGGTAGCACAACGAAACAGAGGGTATCACTTTAAAATTTACAGGAATTTCAATATCTACTAACCTGCATGAAAAAGACGAACAGGTCTAGCCGTGACTGCATCCCTGGGGTGCTACCTTGCCCACTCTATACTAGTGCACATAAGCTAAACGTTTTATGTGACCCTTAGTAGCAAACGAGGGCTGCTTAGTTGTAAGCGAAGTCTTTCTAAAAAAAACAGCGGATACTAACGTTGAAAGAAATTCTCAATGTAATTGGTTGAGCCGAAATACGTGTGGTTCTCCTGAAGGTACAGACAATTTTTGGCGAATGTATAACTTGGGAGCTATTGAGAAGAATGGCGTAAAACTTGGCAGTGCTAAATTTTCACGTAAGAGAGTGTGTACTTCCCGGTGATCGGCTAGATTTAGAAATATTTGTTAGTATGACGCGTTCCGAAAATAACAGCTCAATTTTACATGTACACCCCTAGAGAGGCCTTAAACATTGCTCAATTAGGCCGGTCTTCGTGGTCGTTAAGGATGCATGAAATGTCACTGCCGACGACACTTACCCCCTTCGCCATCAGGATTTGCTGTAAGTTTTCATATAGGAATGATTACGCCATAGGCTTACGGACGCTGTTTAAGGAATTTGGTTTTTACGATGCGATAAAGTTTACTTAGAGATAGTTTTACGATACGACGCATATTTACTAGAGTTCTAATACTCAAGATTTTTCGTTAATACTAGTAGCATCAAGAACGCGTGAGTCACGAACAGCGACATTCATTCACAGGGAAAACAAAGCCTTTTTTGCAGAACCTTAAGGACAGTCAGTCATTGATAGCAGAATAAGCATTTATTCCCTCGTTCCTACCAGCTATATGGGAGTAAATATAGACATATAGCATGTTAAAATAACAGAAAGGGCACGAAGGCCAAAAACTACATTTTGAGGCCTAATTTCTGCTTTCCATGTAATATATAGTTTCTGCAACGTGATACAGTTGCCTATCTCTTAGATTGATCGATAACTCGAACAATTCGATAATCTTTGGTTGTATTAAACTAAAATTTGATTGAAATTTCTTCACTCAAACATACTCACGCGCATATAATTTTACCTGCGATATAGCAGATTTTATTATTAAAGATTGTGTGTATCTCTGTGGTATCTATTTCGCGGCCAAATGATTATCTAAGTGATGTTACGAATTTACGCCACAAATCACATCCTGAGCACTGACGCAAATGAGTCGTTGTTTTATGTTTTCAATCCTGCATTCAAAGTAGCAAAGAAGAAAAAAATGGTGACTTGTTAGGGACCCATTCTTATGGATGTTGCCCTCGGGTAGCTGCGATGGCTAGTGGTTGTGCATGAAGCAGACGACACCGGTAACGGCGGCGAACCAGCAAGAATCGACAGAAGTGGTGCAAGGGATGAAGAAAGGCTTATTGCGTGTCATCGTTGCCTGTGTTACGCTTTGCACCTGCAGACCTTCCTTGCGCATCCTTGTAAGAGTGCTAGATCTATTCAACGTCTACTATATGGTCTGTGAGCCTGAAGAATGCATCTGGACAGATGGAACCTTCCGTTACTACTATCATCAGCAGCAGCATCATCTCATGCAATCACCTCTGTCTTGCGCAAGCCGATTCCTTTTTGTGCCTACAAACTTCCTTATTTACTTTAACTACCTAATTCTCACCCATGTTCGACTGCGTTCCGCTCCCTTGATACCTATTTTGTAATTCTAGAACATCACCAGTTCTATAGGGTGCTTTTCTAGCTGCATGCATTAAAAAAATACCTGTGGCAGATAAAACAATTGTAATCTCCGACTTAAATTACTCAATGAGGCAGGCATTACTTCCATGAGCAATTAAATGCTTAAATGAATAATTAAGAAACTTTCACAAATAAATTTATTAAACTAATTTACAATGCATACAGCAATTTACGAATTGTAGCTAGTGAAATTGCAAGGCATGTTGACTTGGAGCAAATCATATGGCTCCCGTTTCAAGATACGCACTGCTAAACGTGCGTCACAAATTCATATTTGTGCCACTTGCTTTTTTAAGAAAACGCGGTTTTATCCATTGACTTTAAACTTCAAGCACAAAAGTAATTGGAATGCCAACGTATTCTGTCGTACGATTTGAAAATTATTATCTCGAAACTGATAACCCAAAATTTGTTCAAGTGCATATGTTTTGCGAAGTCACCGGCCACAATTCGCAAATTGGCGTATGTTGTGTAAAGTGATTAAGTACAAAGTTTAGTGGACACATTTCTTAATTAGTCAAGTACGCATTTTTACTTTTCGTAAAAGTAATGTACGCCTCATCTAGTAACTTTGCTATACGATTAAAATTATGCTATCTGCAACAAACAATTTTAAACGAAATTGGTGCAGCTAAAAAAGAAAGAACAACTTCGTATGCCCTTGGAAGTACCTGTGCTACCAGCTTCATTTCTCTCTTTTAATGTCAACTAGAATATCGCATACCACCATTTGCTCTATAATATACAGCGCTATCTTCCTGTCTGTTAACATTACGCGTAATATTTTTCGTTCCGTTGTTTGTTGCACGTTCCGTAAAAGGGTGTGGGATCACTTTGTTTTTTCTTGAGAAGCTCTCAGGTCGCTTCCGGAAGAGTATTGTGCCTCCAAGGAATATGTTACTGAAATAATTTATCAAAAAGACCTAGTACGAGGCGTACACACCACGAGCGAAATGTTTATCCTTCCTCCTCAGCGTCCACCGTCCCGATGATCCTGAGCGGGGCCGTTTACGCTGCGCGCGCGTCTTCGGCGTCACCTGGCTTCGATGTTGTGTTTCTCCTATCAGCGGGAATCGACGGGTGCTGTCGCAACACATTTCCTGTAGCTTTCACTATAGTGAAGTCAGTCGTCGCTTTGCTGCACTACAGTGAATTAGATAGCTGCACGCGACTATTTTCTCTCGTACCATGTGGCACAAATAGCACACTTGCATTCGCACTTATCACTGCGGCAATCTCACAATCTCCTAGGCTTGAACTAAAACGTTGTCTTCGCTCGAGCGAGTACGTCGGAGGCGCGCACATCGGCTCCGCAATGGATGCGGCGATACGTACCGGCGTAATTGGAGAGATTGCTAACGTGACGAGCGACGACCATGGGTCGATGCACGTCGAATGTGTGCAACCCGGGAAGTAGACCAGCGGAGCTGTGCGAAATGCGCCGAGTTTGGCGAAGCTCGGAATCTTCACCAGTTCTGGCGACGTCCCAAGATGAAAGATGTAACGGTACCAAGACAATGTTTGTCCCTCAGCACGCCTCCAGTTTCATTAAATTATCGAGATTCAATTTGGGTGGCTATCATCCCTTGGGCCTTGCCCTATGGGTGGTCGACAAGCTGGGGCTCACGTCGGTGTATGGTCCGTGCATTCTTTCATTTACTTGTCATTGAACCGAGTGCATTGCATGCACAAGAAAGTTAAAAAATAAATGCATTTAGTAGGATATAATTAGTCACCCTAAAATGGTTAAGAAGGATTTTAATGATTACAGGGTGCACACTGAATGCATATTAGACTAATTTGTAATTTTTGTACGTTTCGCATTTTACGACGAGCGAACGTTCCCCTTCTCTGTCCTTTCGATTGGTTGGCGCGGCTCGCAACGTGCTGTCCGCTCGAATTTTATAGTACAGATTGCTGTGGGCCTGGTTTTAGCACTGTGGTTTCAAGAGATCGCTCAGTGGTCGCGCTAAGGTAGCGCTGGGAGATGATCTGAGCATTGGCTAGCGCAGGATTAGTTTGCCGCGCGCTTACCAGGTAAGATCACAGAAATGCAGGAAATTACTCATACAAACAGTAAGAAAAATACGCTTTATTTTCTTTTACTTTGTGATGCACCTCCATACTGGGTAGCACCGAACGATCGTTTTTAACAACCGCAGGGCAAGAATCTCCTTACTGGGTAGCCCCAAGCGAACCATGGCTCCTGAGAAACGCAATAAAGGGTCTTTGCAGTGCACGTGGCCGTTATTTGACTGCCACCACATCCATGCTAGGTGGGGCTGCAATAGCGGTGCGGTTATCCTGTAGCTGTCGCTGAGGAAGTGGCGATTCACTTTTTGACAATTACTTTCAGTAATTTCTTTTGCGTGCGAGCGCCCGTGATGGCGCCCACAAAGTTCACGCGGCGGTAGAATGTCTCCCAGCACCGATTGAGGCTCACCACGTTAGAATCCACTAAATTTGGGAGAGAGTTATATGCGCCCCATTCTTCTGTGTGAATATTGATCCTCGGTTGAACCGTGGCTGCAATAATGGGGCCTAGTGTCGGCGCGTCTCGTCGGTCGACCTTGAAAAGTCGCAGCTATACTGTAGTCGTGCAGGCTATGCCGAAAACCGATGGTCCACTATCTCAAACACGGCCGTAATTTTGGCGGCTCGGCGGAACGTTGTCGACCGTCATCAGGCGGCCTCCATTGTAGGTTCACTTGGCGCGAAGACGGTACGTGTTAATGTGCACTATCGTCCCGGGGCCACCAAATTGAGGTCGTGCTAGCAGCTCGTTCTTCCCGACCACACGGGCGTAGTTCCTCCAGTCGGCGATGGCGGGCTCCGACAAAGGAAACAAGTAGCCGGTCATCTGCTTCAACAGCCACATGTCTATGCTTTTCCTCACGTAGTACTTGAGCCAAATCACTTGCCGCCTGGAGAGGCGGACGTTCGGACGGCCGAGGAGGTCCGTGTTAGTGAAGTAACTTCCTTTGCATCTCTGCCTGTGCGATGCAGTGGTACCGTGTAACTGCGACAGCTAAAAAAATTGAATTAGGGGGTTTTACGTGCCAAAACCACTTTCTAATTATGAGGCACGCCGTATAATGGAGGACTCCGGATATTTCGACCACCTGGGGTCCTTTAACGTGCACCTAGATCTAAGTACAGGGGTGTTTTCGTATTTCGCCCCCATCCTGAATTTGATCGCCCCCCGCGGGATCAAATCCCCCCCGGGATTTGATCCCGCGACCACGTGCTCAACAGCCCAACACCATAGCCACTGAGCAACCACGGCGGGTGACTGTGACAACTGCTTTCGACATCTGTTGCATCGGAAGGCAGCCCGTCGTCCATTGTGTGTCGTCCTATATAATGCGACCACTTCCCCATTTCAGGTTGGTTGTTTCGGGTTGAATCCCAGGTACTTGCAGCTTCCCCTGTTCTCCAATGACGCCACCCGACCTGGCTTGGCGCTGGGGCGCGGTAGACGCACCGCGCTTGAAGCCGGAGCGAGCCGAATTATTTTTACGAACTCTTCGTCCGCAACATAGTCACCATTCCGTGCTCAGAAAGCACAATTTCCCCGCCAAGCTGTCTACGCAGGCCAGGGTCCTCGCCTTACTCGTCACACAGCCAGCGCTATGACGTTCTGGAAAGACGAAAATGACGCTGAACCTCTACGCCGGTCATGTAGGTGAACGGGTCCAAACAGTCATACTGACGCTTGCTGCCACTGAATGCGATGACAAAGGCTGCCGCCTCCATGTTCCCGAGTTCAACTAAGGCAGGCAGAAGGGGAGGGTCCGCGACTTACGTCTTTGGCACGAGTGTGCCTTTGCAGCGAAACCATTGTTCATGGCCCGCGTGAGGCATGAAACTCTCGCGCGCGCACCCACCGCGGTTGGGCCACGCGCAATCTATTCTTCAGCAACAGCGACGCGGTGCTGAGCTGAGAGGCATATCTTGACCGCTGAAATAAAACGCGCACAACGAACTGTCATCGGCGACGTACTGAGCACCACTATCAAAAGAAAGCGTCTGCTGTCGCTGCGGGCTTATGCCCACATCTTCTCCGGATGTGACCGCTCCGCAACACGGTTTCATTCCTTGCATAGTGGCGACGTAGCGCACAACAAATAATTATCGGCACGTCACTGTATCTACTTGCAAGGCGCCAATGCGCCGTGGTGGATGATGATGTTCCCGAGTGTGTACTGTTCTCCACCAACAACGTACTGGAGCTGTCGTTTGGGATGGCTGCTCTGCCTTCGGTTATGTATCGGAGCCGCAGTGTTGCAAACATGGTCAGCGTCGAGAATCACTCGCTTTTCTTTACCCAGGGCGATGGCATTTCTTCATAACAAGCACTGTGCTCTAAGCAATGGCAACACCTTCCTCCGCTCGAAGTCTCATTTCATAACTGCACACAAGAGCTCTCACCTGTTAAAACGCGATTGCTGCTTTGTCGTTACGATATCCATCTGTGATCGCTATTAACTTCAGCAGAGGCAATTGGCAAGTACGTTGGAGTGCACCACACACTCAAATACTGCGTACATGTGCTCAGAGGCACCTTCACTGGGCAAGTAATGACGAGTGATGAGTTGTGTCGCTGGGTAGCAGGCTATTCTTCGCAACGCATCGCGGAGGCTTCGCGCACACAGCTAAAATGGTACATTTTCACTCTGCTGCGCCATTAAGGTTCCTAGAATACCGTACCGTCACTTTGCAGCAACAGCCATTGCTTCCGTCTCTATGGTAGAGTGTCGTTTTAAGTTGGTAAAGCGGCGGCAATAATAGCCTCAGTGGAGCGCCTGCGCTAAGCAGCCATGCCATGGCGCTGCGTTGCCACTCGCCTTAAAGACAGGGGCTGTGATCCAATACCCGCTGTAGACAGCTAAGTAGACGGCTGAGTGGACAGCGGCCATTTTGAGTCTCGTCCCAATTCTCACGAGGACGTCAACGCACACAGCTTCGTGACGACAGCATCGTAGTCAAGAATGATGCAGGTTACTTTCCTGTCCAAACAAGATGGCGGCTGAGCAAGACACTTGGAAAACCGACAGGAAGCTTGTCTGCGCACAAGAAAATGTTCACATGCTATCCTACGTCCTTCATGTAAGCTACCTCGTGTTTTTCATAGGTTAGCAGGCGCAAAGGGTCAAAATGCAGAAATAATTTGTGCTTTCCTCAACTTTTTCTTGTTGCAGCAAAGTGGCGTCACGTCGCAGAAGCATCTTCCATACCTTGTCTAGACGGTTCGGAATGCTTTGCATTACGTGGCCTTGAAGCTGTCTCGGCTGTCACTTTAGTTGTCTGCGTAGGCAGTCTCCGATGCCGGCCAGAATTGGAACACAGTCAGGGAATGGTCCGATCATTGTCATGACTGAGTTTATCGAGAACAGTACCGTATCACCCCTTGCGACTGCTCACTGTATCAAGTCCCTCGTGCGCACTGCCCTGTAGAATGTATCCGCTTGTCTGCTTTCGCCTCACTCTCATCGCTCGCGATAAAAAGGGCAAAATTGAATAATTCGCTCGATATCCATTTGTCATCAGAAATCTACAGCATTCAAAACGAAATAAGGATACTTTAAGACATTTTTTATTATTTTATTTGCTGTATTTTACCTAATTCCATTGAGGGAAGAAGAATGCGCCCCATGTGCTTTGTTCGCATTCAGCCGCGGATAAGACGATAATGCCCGAAAGAGGCGGCACGTCCTTGATGAAACCGAGAATGGCGCGGCATGCGGCTCACGGCGCATGTGCAGATATACAGAGTGACAGTCACGGCATTTATAAACTGCGAGAATACGTTGGCAACAATACGCGGCGCTGGCGCGTTTCGTTGCGCGGCGTTCTGAGCTTGAAACGCAGAAGCAGGGTGTTGCGCAGGGTGCGCTTACGTTGTCATATGCGGCTTTTTCTGGACATTTTTTTTGCCTGTTGTTTTTGCGCATTCCATGCTATCGTCGTTCACTGACTGCCAACTAGAAAACTTGGGCGAAACTCACGCGAACGAGAAACTGGGCGTATCATGCACAACACCCCAAAAATAGCCAGATGTCTGTATAGCAGTCTTGTGTACCCGCGTACACTAACGGGCACGCTAGTTCACTGCTGAAGCGCAGACGCAGTTGTCATCAGCGTAGATGAAGACACTGAATGCTTTCGGTTAGGGATTGAGCGAGCCTGATGAACGTGAAGATGAGAAAGTAGTGGTTGAAGCATCGGCTTAAAGGACCCCATTTCACATGTAGTGCTTGCAAGTCAAGATGTCTTCAGCGAGCGTAAACAAAGAACGGTAGAGCGTCAGTACGCATATCACAGCCCTGCTGTAAGAAGCTGTACCCTCACGTACCCTTTCGCCAGACCGACATACTATCCCCAGACAGATGACAAAATAATGATTGCAGCACACTAGTGTGAACTAAGACGTTTGAGCACAAAGAAAGGATGAAAACGAGACTTTTCCTAGCCTCTTGCATCACCGTAGCATGGTGAAATCATGGAACATGTAAAGCCAACAACCCACAAGCTTCAGTCATCGACAAAAGAATATCTACAGAAGCACTGCACAACTTTTGCTTTTGCAAGAACTTCATTATTCAATTAATAGCAAATGTCACTTTCTTCGTCTGCATGCAGCCAAATTAACCCATAAATGGTGGTTCTGGTTATTTCTGACATGCTGAAGCTGCTTTGCCCGCGCCGCTTAATGTGCCTAATTTAGGAACGAGTTTCCAGAGACGTATGACTGCTCTACACAGCATGAAGCCTACATTGCAATGGCAGCGGATTTTTGTTGACCTCCTAGCAGGATTCCCAGCGCACAACTGCTGCAACCGAATGACCACGGAGTATCCTTAGCAGATGTGAAATAATCTTTAGTGAATACCAGAAGTTTGAGTGGAATATATATGGTGCTACCCATTCTTTAGGAACCAGAAGTAAGACTAATGTGATGCCTTACTACAGCTGTGAAAATTAAGCTTTGATGTGAGAAAGAAATGTTATAGTCCACTGCGTGAAGTGACGCAATAATAATTGAGATACACTTGCCCCTTGCCTTGATGCCACCCTGTTGTGGGCATATATGGGCACCTTTCTTCCCCGGCCTCGCTTACTTCGCTATCACGTGATCCTGCAAAAGCGGTGACAGGGTGCAGGAAAAGAAGGCGAGACGCAGTGTCAGTTTTGATGCTGCGTTTGACTACTATTTACGTTTAACTTCAATAACGGATGAAGTGAAATAGTATTTTGTGACAGTGACCCTTAACATCACCTGTTCAAACATTTTGTGAATAAGGAGAGTAAGGTTATATGAAGCCACACTCTAGTAAATTTTTTCGGTAGTCCAACATAGTCTTGACCGAACAGTGACTGGATGGGAGAAGACAAGAGACCGTTAACGAAACTCTTAAAAAACATTTTGTGAACTAGTAAGGTTTTACAGAATGGCTGGTTTCCTATTGCGGCCCATGCAATGAAGAGGCAAAAGGTCCGCAGATACCGGAGCCGTGTGAAGGCGCGAACGCTTCGCTACAAGCCGAGACGCCAGTGGTGTCGGCCATATCATAATCGCCGACAGAGTATCTAGGCTTCCAGGCGAGTTGTCTTACAAAAAGTGAGACAGGTCAAGGAGAATCGCAGCATGCAGAAGCCCGCTTTGAATGCCATATTGAAACTTCTCCGTGAAGAAACGTTTTACCCAGTTCCGCGGATACCGACCGGGGATCGACATCACAAGCGTTTCTTTTGATGTGTGAAAATGACGACTCAAATGTGCGTGAAAGACATGTCGCACTGGTGTGTTCAAGGTAAATGTCCGGAAAGGGCAGGGGTACACTGACAACTTGCACTGTGGCTAATACAGAAGTGCACTATAATAAATTGCGCGGGTGCATGTGGAGAATGTGTGTGCCTCAATATCATCGGACTTCACGGTTCTTGTCTTCGTGCTCTTTTACGGCGCTGTATATATGGTAATACTTTATGCAGCGGCTGGATGTCTTAGTCACCAGGTGATCTTCCGTATGTTGGAATTATGCTTTATAGGCCTACTAGTTTCAGTACGGTAAAAAAACAAAATACGATATAGCGGCAGAACACAGCATCGGGAATGATTTCCTGATACCGTTTACGTTTTCGAGTGAATTGAGCGTTACCATAGAGGTCATATAGAGGGTGAGGTTATACGTAAAATTGTATGGTATGGTATGGAGAACTTTATTTGGTCCTGAAGGTCAACGTAAAATTGTGGAATAAATTGTGGAATAAATTTATTCAGGATGTATACAAGGCACAATATTTGTGAGACCAAGAACTTTCATGCAGCTGACCGCTTCTAGACTTATCGTTATTTCATTCACGTTAATATGATGTACGCAACATTAGGTTTGACTAGTCAGTGCCGTAGCCAAGGCGATGCGGAGCCTTAAAATCTGGTCCGGTGACTTGCGAAAGCAGAACGTCCGCAAGTGTTTCTTCTAGATGACTCGGCAATAAGCATATTTCGGTGTAACCGCCTTATGATGCACAACTTTGCATTTTTTAAGCAGCAGCGATGTAGAACTCAACAGGCAGATATCATTGCTCAAGGACCATTGAACACATGTAAAAGAATTCTGGAAGGTGATTGCTGATGTCTCTGACTTACAGAGAGAGAGAGAGAGAAAAAGTTCCATTTGTTTACCACTTCCACACCGTCTGTGACGTCTTTGTGATAGGTGGAAATCTAACTGCAAAAGCAAGCACAGTCCATTTACTGAAGTCAAGGGTTTGACGAAAACTCCTCCATTTACTGTGGAAATTGATTGAAAACATCGCATAATGTGACGACTGATGAGTTCAACAAAGTGCCTTATATGTATCATGTAACCAATGATTGCCAGGTCTTCACCGCGGGAGCCGCACGCTCAGGTCCGCAAAAATGTACGAAGCGGCCGCCCATAGGGCAGTGCAGAGGTCCAGTTCGTGGCGGTCCAGCACGCTCATCGTGTCCGCTTCGGTGTGGTGGAAGTAGAAGTACTTCTCATTCGCCGTGCTCAGCGACGCGCCGGGAACGCCCTCTTTGATCCAGGACGAAAGGTCTGGAGCCGAGGCGCCGAGCGTGAGGCGCGTCGCGTTGATGGGAGCGAATAGGCGAAGCACTTCGGCCACGATACAACGAGCAAGCTCGTTGGAGCCGGAATAGGAGAGGCCCAGGGGACGGAACGTTCCCGAGTCCGATTCCATGACGAGGTTCATGAGGTGTTGCTCGCGCGAGAAGTGGCGGCGGAAGTATTCCATCGCTCCGGCCGTCTGCAACTCCTCTCCCGTCCAAAGGACGCAGCGCAACGTGCGGCGAGGCTTGAGGCCCAGCCTTCGCAGGACAGCCAGAGCCCGCCACGAGATGAAGGCGCCCGCGCCGTCGTCCATGGCACCTTGACCGACGTCCCAGGAGTCTAAGTGACCGGATAGCAGAACAACCTGCAAGTTACACGAGAATCGTACAGGCAATGTTCAATATTTCGTACGTTCCACTTGTGCGAGTCAGTACAAGTAAGTAGCCGTGCGATTGAGGAATTAGTTCTTGCAATCTGTCAAAATTGTATACACGACTCTGAAAGTGTAGCGGTAGGTAGCGGGCTTAACAAAAATAAGTTACGTCAGTTTTGTTTAAATGTAGTGTGCGATTTTCTTTTGAACAAAGAGAACGGATTCAGTCTTACCAAATGTGCGACCCAAAAACAGGAACGAATGAGGAAATGGCGTATATGCGTCACGAGCGTTACGAGTGACCGAACAAGCGGTTGGTGCACGTTACCTCCTCCGGTATGCTGTCGCCGCGAATTTCCGCAATAGTGTTTCGAGAGCTTGCAGGCGGCAGCGACTTGGCTCCCATCACCAGCTTCACGACGGGCTCGCTCCCTAAGAAAAAAATAATAAGTAGGCCAAATGAGCGTGTATTATTAGCACGCGAATGTCAGTACAGGAGAAGGAACTCTAGCGCTAGAGATGTGAGGGCTAAAAAAAAACAGAAAGCATTTGTAAAAACTCCTTATTTCCAGAATAACTTCTTTTTCGTCGAGTTGGGGCTCGCTTAACACAATCTTAGTAGAGCAAGAAACTCGAAAATAAAGGATAACAGTGACAGGAATGAGCAGCAAGGAAAACCGAGAGTTACGAGCGCTTTTGCTCCGTCTCAAGGCATAAAAAGCGTCCGAAAAGAAAGCGTCAGTGCTCTGAATTGATCGCAGAAAAGGTGCTATAAGTAATGGTGGCGTTTTGACTTATTGATAGTTCGTACTGCAAGTCGAAATATACTTAAAGAAAGCAGAAAAGTGTGACACGAAAAGTTTGTGCTATTACTTCAGCACTCCTTTCCCTAGTATAAAGTGTTTCAGCACTTTCCCTACATCTAAAGCGTCCACGCTTCTGACCTAGTTGTTACAATTGTGGGTTGCGCAATTCACCACGTGACAAAACAAAATCGGCGCGCAATAAGAAATAGTAAAGTTACAGAAGGTGTGCCGAGAGTGCAGACAGTCTCGCCTCTCTAATAAAGTAAGAGTGCGAAGCTTTCACGGAGAGCCAGAAAAGAATCACGAAAGCTGTGATAAATTTCGGAGCGAATAAAGGAAGTAAGCTATTTGTCGTAGAACGTTCATATTGTGCCGATACATTTATAAACACGTCTTTGCGTGCAACCTAGCCTGCTGTAATTTTTACATCCCCATGAAAAATAAACAGGTTAGGATACTTTTCCAGTGTGTCGAAATTTCCTGGAAGAAGACCTAGCTCTTTTTTTGTCTTTCTCAGGCTTTGAGATTTGCGAAAATTTGACATGACTATACATCACAGATATTATCACTTTTCAAATTAATTCCTAAATAAATATCCAGACGGAAACTTGTAATTTTTCGACCGTTTGGGTATTGCCAAAAGATTCCCGTAGAGCAGCTACGGCTATCACTGCAGTGACACTGATGTTAAATACAAATACAAGCAAAATCCGAGTAGGTCTCCGCTCCTGATCAGCGAGATTAGTGTAGGTGAAGAACAACATGAAAGCCGTAAAAAATTATGCAGATCCCACGCACTGTGGGAATCGATGTAAGCGAAGCTTTCTGAACTGTTTGCTTTGGGTGACGATAATTAGTGGTGATGTTGACGGCGAATCTTAAATTTTTTGAACATTTTGTCTAACACAAGAGTGGTGAGTTGATATCAAACGTTTACCTTGCATGCACCACTGCTGTTTGTCGGCGTAGTACACAAAACACAAAGGGAGAGGTATTTCCTTGAGGCGTTGTTGTGCGCCATATTTCGTAACCTCTGAGAGGGTTGAGCATTGTCATTGCCTCACATAGCATATCACATCGTGGCACAAGCATTAAACTTTAAATGGATTATGGGGCTGTGCGTGCCAAAACGACAATCAGATTATGAGACAGGCCGACTTAATTTTAGCACAGTGGTGTTATTTAACGTGTCCCTAAATCAAAGTGCGCAAGTGTTTTTTATTTCGCCTCCGTCGAAATGCGGCTGCCTCGGTCAAGTCCGCGACCTCGAGCACTGCCATAGTCGCATAGGTATCGCGGCGGGCACAGAAGTGTTGATTTGACATGCGATTGCTTCCGTTGTGTCGCCTAGACCCTGTGGTGTCCTTTAATCAACGCGGCTCTGCTTCTGCCCGCCCTGCGTAAATTGTCCGCTATACATATTTCATAGTTTTATTTTTCAGAAATAGCAGAAAGGCACGTTACTGTGCCTTGAACTGAACTTTATCTAGCGTTTCCTTGCCTTCTCACGTTGCCATTTCCCTATCCCCCCCCCCCACACACACACACTCTTCTTGTATTTGTATGGGAACTGCGAGTGAAAAGTTCCAAGGCTGTTATTCACTCTTTTCGCGACTTCGTTGGTTCTACCCATTCTCTGCGCCCTCTCCCCTTCCAGTCTTCCGTTGTATGTAGCTTCCCTCTGGACTTACACGCTGGTAGATATGTAACTGCTCTCGGGGGCTCACGGATAACTACAGCTGTCAAGAGGCTAAATGGCGACAACCCGTGAGCTCCAGAGGGCATTGTGCACATTCGAAGTGGTGCGGTCCAAGCGAATTCTTCGCGTCTCTTTTCTTCTCTGCCACGCTCCTTGAATGTATATACACATTCTGGACCAGCCCCGACGCCGTGTACCGAATAGCAGCAGCCACAGCAGCAGAAGCAGCAGCACAGGAATGTTGAAGGAAAAGATTAAGAAAGCTTCGCTTTACTATAGTTCCCGCGGTGTCTCACTGCTGCCATATAGGGGGAACGAAAGCAGTAAAAGCGCCACTGTTGAGTACTTCTTATGCTCCAGCCGTACTAAGGGCATTGTGTGCCTTTTGACCATTGAACATAAATTGTAAAAAGCGAGAAAGCCAGGTTCTTATATCATAGCTTTATAGGACGCGAGAATTATGGTGTTTACGGATGCCAGACTGGAAGGATTACTTTCGCACAATTTTATAACTTTTCTTTTCCCGCACCGTTCAAGGCGGGCCGATTCCCGTGATAAGTTCAGCACTGCTCGGGCCGCTGATGAAGTGCGAAAATGGCATTACAATACAATCGCAATTATTCTGGTAGAGGAGGCATAGTACGCATATATTTGAACATATATGTCCCTTGAGATTTCGCAGCGACTCCATTAAAATTGGTACACATAATTTTGGAGGCAATTGCCCACCTGCACATTGCGCATTCAGCATAAGAAGAGGATGATATGTGGAGTTTTACACCGCAAGGGCGAATCATGGCTGAAGCGCGCCAATAAGTACAGGAGAACGTCCCGGAGCTGCACAACAAGCGAATGGATGAATTCTGGGCTTTTACGTGCCAAAACCAGTATTTGATCGTTAGGCGGGCCATATTGGGGCACTCCAGATTAATTTTGACCATCAGGGAATTTTTAACGTGACCCCAATGCACGGGACACGAGCATTATTGCATTTCGCCCGCATTTAAATGTGGCTGCCGTTACCGGGATTTGATCCCTCAACCTTGTACTTAGCAGCGCAACACCATAGTCGCTAAGCCACCGTGGCGGGTTACAAAATTCATCATGCATATCAGTGGGCTAAGGAAAATCAGTTTTGGCTGAGGCCATTACACAAAGGGAGCTACGGCGAAACCGCGCAACAGTTCACAGCTGTGAATAAGAAACTGGTGCGGGCATTGCAAAAGTGGTGCTCTGCATAATAGTGTGTGGCATTTTTTGTAGTTGTAACGCATTCATTTGGTCGCTACTTTTATCTTGTGGTGATAACAGTGCACGAAATGCCGGCGACAGCATCAAACACGGCCTTTGCCATGGCTCACGCTACATGTACCAAGTGGGAAAAAATCCTGCAGAACCCATCTTGCGATGACTGTCTTCATTAATGCGATTGACATTCAAGCAATGTTGTGACACAGAGTATTGCTGAAGATATATTTAATTAGGAACTGCATGGGACAATCTGTAATTTCTTTTCTTTCGGCTATATGCAACTTGCAATTAAGTCCAGGATCTGCGCATTTCGCTTTGACACTTGATCGCCAAGGTCAGGCAGGACCGTGACAGCATGACGACGGGGAGGGACAAGGATGGAATGACATCGACGGAACTACCAAAGCATTACGACATCGACGCGACGACAGTAGGATGGCGATTCTGAAATTATGACGAAGATGTAATGATGGCATCGGGACGACGACAGCACGAAAATAATGGGATCGCGACGAGTGTATGACGAAGATGGCGTGACAACGACTGTTTCAGGATAAGGGGGCCACAACGATGGTAAGACGAAAAGAAAATCAGATGATATATATATATATATATATATATATATATATATATATATATATATATGCGTGTGTGTGTATTTGTTCATGTCGTGGTCTTGATTCCGCCCAGCACCGGATAAATTTTACAGAACTTTTTTTTGTCCCTGAAGAGTTGAATATAAGCAATGGCACTTATACACTAACCCAAGTTGGGGTCTAAAGGGTTCATTGAAGAGCAGAACATATCCAGTGACTCATCTTCAACAACCCTAGTAGGCGAGAAAGAGATTCATTGAAGAGCGACAAATACCGAGCGGCAGATACTCAGTGACCCAAGTTTGTCCGACGGTTAGTTTCGAAGCCTGCTCCACCTGCAGGAGAGCCCAATGCCCTAGCACCTAAATCATGTACTACTGAATGACCCAAGGTGGCGGGTAAACAATTGAGACCCAGCCCGACAGAAACACAGCCCCTCAAATCTGCGCGAGGTTTCCAAAGAATTTCCATCGCAATAAAATTATAAGAAGCCAGCAAACACAGACATCAAGGACAACATAGGGAAAATTACGCATGCTGAATAAATGAAATAAAGAAACAATAAATTAATGGAAATGAAAGTGGATGAAAAGGCAACTTGCCGCTGGTAGGGAACGATCCCACAACCTTCGCATATCGCGTGCGATGCTCTGCCAATTGAGCTACCGCGGCGCCGTTTCCCCCGTACACTTTCTTGGGTATTCATGTTTTCTAGTAGAACTCTGGCAGTATTAACTAGCGCCCCCACTCACAGACCTTGGCGGCGGACGTGAAACCTCCTTTCTGCCGCTGGCAGTCCCACAACCTTCGCATTTCGCGAAGGTTGTGGGACTTATTCCGACTCATTGTGGGAAGGTTGTGAGTTGTGGGACTTATTTTGCGATTTATGATATGACTAATAAAAAACGGGCCCCTCGGTTAGCTGCCTTTCTTCTCGTTCATCGCAATAAAAGTGAGATAAATCATCCTTCCGACAGCATAAATGCGCTGACATACAGGAATATCCAGTATCGCCGTAAATACCTCAAAAATGTGTCGTGAAAAATGTGACGCTTTTCACGCAAGGTATTTTCACGAAATATACCGTGCTAACGCACATTCTTGTAGAGCCTTGCATACTAAATTGTGCAAGAGCTTGCTCTTACACATAGGTCCAGATTACTGCAAGAGTTGGCAACTTTTCGTTTACGTTTCAGGGTTCTTCGCGAAGGTAAATGTCCACGAGCAACGTGTTATATGGGCATACAACGCTCCCGGCGGGAGTTTACGAGGGGTGTAGCTTTTCTTTACTCTACGCAATCGTTATCGTTCATATTATCAACTTTTATTTGATAATCTTGGTGTCGCTTAATCCATACACCGAGACGCTGCGCATGACGCCGTCAGTGAGTCAATGATACGTCGGCTCGTAATTTTTTGTCTTTGCACTCGATCATTAATCACCTCGTTTTTCCTACTATATGTATGTCACTCTGTATTTATGTAGCTTCTTACCTCGTTCTTGCAGTCGAGCCAGAAGTTCGGCGTCCTCGACGGTGATAGATGCAGTCGGTATCCTGGTGACGTTTTCGTCGTACTTCATGTAACCCGTGTGCGGGCTGTTGATCGACATGGGCGTCAAGGAGCGGACGAGTGCGGCCACGGCGCCTGCCTTCGCCGCTGCCGAAGCTCCCTGAACGCGGTACTTGAGTGTCTTTCCGTAGGTGACGAACTCCTGGTTGAACACCACTATTTTGCCCTTTGCCTGCAGCGAGAATGCGGAATATTACAAATGCACGTGAGTTAGGTATCGCACATTCGTGATCACCGTCAAAGTCTGCGATTGCCTGAGCTGAATTCATTTAAAGTTAAGCGAGGTGATTTAAAACCGTCGTTGGCGATATATCATAATCAAATAAGAAATCGTTTCACAGTTTGTGAATGTCCAAAATAGTAGTGCCGCCGGTGAGCGGCTGCAAGGTAACAAATGTGATTATAAAATGACGTTATTTCGACAGCTGTAGAAGGGCCGTACGGAGAGGCCCGACAAAAGTGAAAAAGAAGCGACGAAAAACAAAGAGTAATGAGATGAACTGCCTGGTTGGCTACTCTACACTAGGGGAGAAAGGAATGGGTACGAAAGATGAGGAGAAAAGAAGAAGAGGTGAAGAGAATTGGTCGGCAAAAGCCCGAGGAAAGCAAATGACAGCCACCATCAAGCTTTTTACTCCGTCATGGTTGTTTTAGATAGAACACCAGCGCTTTTAGAGCAACGCGAACTGACGTCGATTGTGACTAGGGTTGAAGAATCCTATTTTGTGTAAGAAGTGGTTGTCAAGATCGTCGAGCGTCGTGCCGGCCGCTTTTTCTGTGCGTTAAGATGAAGACAATCACAAAGGACCAAAATCTTCTCTTTGCACGCGCAATGTTCCCATTTGACACTTCGGTGCATTGCGATGAGGAAGGCTTATGTATTAGTGAATGCTATTCCGAGCAGTCAACGACAAACCATTGTTACGTCACGTTATGGTCAGCCTTGCGGAAGGTGCAGCTTTAGATCGATAATCTAGGCTATCGCGCACGCACCTTAATGTTGAGAAATCCATGAAAAGCTGGAAGATAGCCAACGCTGCCGAAATAAAAGCACCTACAGAACTTCCACAAAGGTAAAGCTAAATAATGTTGGCATGGTCGCACATGTGTGGCGTTGCTAACTTCTTATGGACTTTCTTTTCACTTTTTTTAACAACGCCTTGTTTTGTTAGCACGTCTTCTTTATTTTGTATCTTGTCTTTGTACCATGTATTATTCAATATTTAAACAGAAAAGGTTTCTAAACGATGCACCTTGTGGTTCCCGCTAGCAGTCACGGAAACATGGAAAACAAATGACAGGAATACAATTGCAAAATACATTTCCCTGACTGGCCTAACACTCTATTTTTTTACTCAGGTATTAATCTACTATAATACCTAGGCGGATCTCACTTTCTGTATTATGTAAATAACCGTAAATTTCATTTTCACCCTGCAACGCGAGATTTTCTGGAAGCTCGAAATAATCCTTCGGATATTACGCATGTATGACCTTGACTGTGAAGACTTTAATAAGTTGCATGTATTCTCTTGACTTCTACTTCTCCATAGCTTACATTTGTCGATTTGGAGTTAAGAATGGTAACTTCGAAGTGTTCGTTCCGGAGTGTGCCTATCGGCTGCGAATGAATTGACGTCATGCGTGTGGTGTTCTTAAAGGTACCTCGCAACATTCTTTTGGACCGCCTCCTGTAACACTGGGAAGCGCTTATTATAGACTGCTGAGATGAAGACAAAAAAGAATGTTAAATAAGGAGCAAGGGAACTGAAATTATTCGTCTTCAAAGTTCAAAATCCGAGCAGGTGACCAATGGAAACCTTAACTTTCGCATTTCACTCTCCCAGCCACCTTGCTCGTTGCCTCCAGTTACTGTACGCCTCTTATGCGGACATGCCAGAAATCTCGCCTCATGGTGGCCTTTGCAAAGCTCTCTGTTCATCGGTGTTGCTACCGTGGCTACAGCGACGAACGTGTGCCGCACTATACCAAGTTAGCAGATACTCAATTGCCTGTGGTGTACTGTCGACTGATTGCAGATCTTGTCCCAATCGCATCTCGTCGTGTGAGCCCGCATGCCTGCAGAGAGTAGCAACATGTCGACACTCTTGCAGTTACCAATGTCAGTGCATGGGCGCTATGGGGCGTTTTTGGGCTAGAGATGGTTGTCGACATTTTAATCGGGAAGAGTGAGAACTTCCTCCCTGGACCGTGGAGTCCAAAGAGACGCCCTGTAGCGCTTGCAATAATTATGCGCGCCGGGGTTCACGCGCAATTAATACAGGCCAGAGGGAATTATAGCGATGCCCAGAGTCTTCTCATTGAAAAGGTCCACGATGCAAACCAGAGTTACAGAGTAGGGTCATGCATCCAATCCCCGCTCTACAGTATTCCACAGACCAGACAACCGGCTAATTCCCCTCTGGTTAACTTCTCGCAATAGTGAGAGATGGACTATTCCCACTGCTGGAGTGGCTGAGCTGAACCATTCCATTCCTTCGATTCCAGTAAATGAAACGCTTTCTCTATAATTGCTTACCGCATGTGCTTGCGTGACACGTAGCAAAAACGTACTTGTGAAGTCTCAATAACGTTACAAATAATAAAACCTTTATTTTATTTCGCACAAAGAACGTGTTAGCGGCCAGTTTTCTCTATCAGGGCGTTGTCCGTAATCTCTTTAATATCTACTGGTTTGAAGCGAAGCTTTTCCGCGAGGACTCCCGGTCTTTCCTAATCGTGGCTACTTGCTGATGTCGTCCTAAATAGCTTGCGCATTAAAATAGAAGGAATCTGAATTACTCGCCCATATTGAGATATAGAACTTCGGTCCTCTCGCACTGCAGCTCGAAGCGATCGAACCATTAAGCCACAAACACACTTTCTTTTTCTATTTTCTTCGTAGAAAAAATACGTAGCTCCATACAAGCAATGAGTTTCACACATAGTTAATACACAGGCAAGCATGCATCTAACACAGATATCCACTTAGGCTGCGGCTCTTCAGCCGCGTACACGCTATGCACATAAGCTACTCTTTCCCGAAAAAAAAAGGATTTCGTTGACCCTTCTTCAGGGTTCTTTGTAGGATGTCACAAAAAGAATTGCACTCCTGCAGCCCATAAATGAATATTCTACTGTCTCTTCACGCGAAAATAGTCTGCAGTTTGTTCCTCATGAGAGATAGCAAACTGTCACCTGAAACCGCGTCTTAACTGGGATGGTTCTTGCGCGAAACTTGAAGAAAAAGGATTTGACGCCTGATGTAAAGTGCATTCGGCGGAGGCGTTTGCACAGACCTTGGTATCCACATTTGAAATAGGGGACGCAATAAAAAGGTGTAGGAAAAAGCTAGTCTGCTACTGCGGCAGACAGTGCTGTTGTAAAAGCATTAAAATTACTCTATGCTGAAACGAACTTTCAACAAAAAAAGCGGAACCTCTAAACAACCTTAAAAAAAACGAACCAGGGGCAGCTGGTACATGCGCAAATGTGGATGGCACGATTAGGTTTGGAAGGTATTGGAGAAGTCGAAGCTGCAACATCTGCGCGGGACACCAGCTGCCTTACAGAAAGAAGGTGGACCAGGCTTAGGCGATGAAAAGTAAAAGAAAAGACATTGTCCTGCGTTACTGCAATCGCGCGTACTATTTTATAGCGTCAAGGCGCACTAACTCTTTTCAGACGACCACCGCGTGTGTCACACTGCGCCACACGGATGCGCGAGAGTACGTGCGGAGGCGCCGGTTTCCTTTTTTTTCCCAAAAAGCAGGAAGGAAATGGGCAGATTTATAGCATTTGATCAACCGGTTCACGAAAGCTTCGCTTCACCTGCATTCCTAGATGTCCGTTGGATGGCCCTACGTTTATTTAAAAAAAAAAGAAGCGTTTTGTGAATTTTAGTTTCCTCAAAAGTACATTTGCCTATGTGTTGGGAAAATGGTCACTATAGGCCTCAATATAATCAGTCCGCGAACACTCAGATGGCACAGCACCTGCCTGGTCAATACAGCATGCGTACACCGGGGTGCCTTATTTGACAAACGCATGTATAAGATATGTACTCAAGGCGATTACACGTGTACTTTGACTAGGCAAAGAAATATATGAAACATTACACTCATTTTATTGTCTTGCTTGTCAAGTAGCGTCAAGAAACATGTTATCTGCACCGATTAGAAGTGGCGAATATGTAATGTGACAGCAACATATATGTTCAGTTCTTGCGATCAAAATATCTCCGAACCATGCCACTTTGTGATATGGTATGGTTTCGAAAGTGGCCCAGTATATTACATGCCTTTACAAGGAACAGTACGTCTCGTCCCGTTTAGCTCGTTTCTCTTCAATTCAGGATGAAGCCACGCATGTCACTGACATCATGGTCCGCCAATTTCTCTAAATAAACACTTAGTCTGCTGCTGCCGATTTGTGACAGCTCTGATAGCGACTTGCGACTTTACCTGCACACGTGCTAGGCGGTTCACGACGTCCTCGCGTGATGCGACACCAAGCAAAGCACGCGTTTTAAATCAGTCCCACTATTTACAAATATCTGCAATTCTTCCGTTGTTCATTTGCTTAAAGGAAAGTAGAAAATAATCTTACGCCGTTGCATATGCCATGCATCCAGCTATCATAAGAAACCAACAAACAATGACACCAAAAAAAAAAACCAGGAGAAATTACTTGTACTTACTAATTGATTTTAAAAATTTTGAAATTAATGGAAAAGAAAGAGGATGGAAAAACAACTTGCCGTAGGTGGGGAAGGATCATATGTCTTCGCATTACGCGTGCGATGTTCTACTAATTGAGCTACCGTGGCGCCGTTTTCACATTCACTTTTTCGGGTATTTATGATTATCTCCTAGAACCATGGGAGTGTTAGCTAGCGCTACCACTCACCGACCTTGGCGGCGGTTGTGGTACATCCTTCTTGCCGCAAGCGTCATGGGTACGTGATAATTCTCTGGGTGAAGGCGACTGGCCAAAAACCCACATATGCTATCTGAAGGCATCAATGTTGCAGCATTCAAGACCCTCTTTACGTAATAAACAATAAATGAAAAGAAAGGGAGTTGTCCGAGGGGCTTGATTTTTATTAATCATTTCATAAGAAGCCAACAAACAATGACGGCGGGGAAAACATAGAGGAAATTACTTGTGCTTACTAATTGAATTAAAGAAATAATAAATTAATGAAAATGAAAGTGAATGACAAAACAAATTTCCCGTTTTTTCATCCACTTTCCTTTCCATCTTTTAATCGTCCTTTTTATTCAGTCAGTAAGTACAAGCAATTTCCCCTATGTTTTCTGTGGTATCATTGTTTCTTGGCTTCTTATGTATGATATGATTAATAAATATCGTGCCCCTCGGTTAACCCCCTCTCTTCTCGTTTAATGCATCGAGCTAGGTTATTCGGCAACTTTGGTGACTAACATAAATGTAAAGCGCATTGGTATAATTCGTCGGGGTGGTGTTTTTTGTTTCGCAGCTGCTGGCATACTACCGGGACAAATTTTTTTTTCCAGTACACCTCTATGACCTCGTGTTATCACACTTTCCGGGTACTCGACAGCGTGAGAAAAGCTGCGGCAGGCGTTCCAAATCACCGTAGAGTCCTGCAGGGTAAACCAGTTTGAGCAATCGCTCTTGGCCTCCATCTTTGTGTGGTAGGTCAACTCTGCTCTTGCAGAACTGAATTCTGTTTCTTGACAACTATGAGTAGCTGTTTTTGAATCCACTTCATTCTCGTAAAGCAGAAGTGTCTCCGTCGTTTTCTGAAGTTTAGAATGTGTCGAATCGAGTGTTGTTTATATTTACCGCGGCAAAGGTAGTCACATATAGGTAGACACTGAAAGAACTCGTAGGAAAAATATACTATAGTGTGCCAGCTTACTTCAGGCCAAATGCCAAGTTTACCTGTTTCATTGTTTCGTTCAATATCAACATTTAGGATTCCAAAACTACGCACTCATTCTGTTCCAGCTCCATTCCGAAATTTCGTACTCTCATTCCTTTCCCAGTCCATCTGTCCCACTGGTGCCATCGTTCTATTTCCATTCCATTCTGGGTGTTTCAAAATGCGGAATGATTCCGGCATATATTAAACTCCGGAGTTGCCCCTCCGCACCTCTGGTGCAAACCAAACTTGTTTTTCAAGGTACATTATAGTGCAACGTGATATTTGCTGTCATGTTGAAATTTTTTTTGGAAAAAAAATGGTATTCAAAAGCAGATATACTTTGTGGTTGATAAAGCATAAAACATGGTTTTACTAGTATTTATTTAAGCGCGTATTGGCGTGACTTAGCTGGACCCCGAAAATGTTAACTGCAGCATGGCGTGTCAACCAATCGAAACGTATAGCCACTGGGCAAAGTCACATGCACCATGCCCAACTTCCGCTGCCAAAATTCTCCACTGCGAGTAGTTGTGGTCGGAGCAGGAGGCGGTTTCTCTGGTCAAATAACATAATAAATACTTTCGGCGTTTCCGCTGGCGCTACGAGATGGCCGCATCCCATAGTACCAGAAGAAGCGATGAAAACGACATGCCTAACTTGTGTCGCAGGGCCCCTCTAAGAACGCATGCGCTTTCTTGCTTCTCTGCATAAGCACATCGACGCGTCTGAAGTGCGAATACATTCCACCGATTCAGTGTTCAATTTCGGCACATAACGAGATCAGAAGAGCCTCTTAGCACCATACATTTCAGTGCAGGGAAGTGCTTTTTTACACAGAAATCGACGTTTCTTTGCTGCTGGTAAAGAATATATATTATGCGCGAATATTTTGAGCTTAGAGGCAATACACCTGGAGCTTCGCTCTACAAAGATCGGTCCAGAGGACGTTATGACCATCTATTTTATCAATGATAGAGTTTTACTGTTTGCTCTTCTTTTGTCCAGATAAGTCACTAAACTTAGCTAAGTGAAAGTTTTATCTTGGTAGAATAACAGTTTTTTGGTAAAGGGACACGGCTGGATGTATAAGAATTGTATGCTGCGAAACAGTGTCGGAGGGTTCTCGGTAACTTATTTTGTCTTTTATCAGATTAGAATGTCATGAATGGAGACTGGTGACTATAGAACCAAGCTTTAGCCCTTATGTACATTTCATTTGCAGAGCACATGTTGTATTGTAACAGATACAGTGTGAAAATAGGAGAATATGAAAAGTTGAAGAGACCATAGGGAGCTTGGCCGGAATAATCTGCTTATGAGGAAGCCGTGAAACTCTAATGATAATGTGTAGAGTTGCAATATTTCGAAGGTGCTTCAAAATGTCAGTGGCATTTGCGTTTGTTACCGGTCCAGAAAAGACGGAGTTATATTTCGACATTAGTGTTCACACAATCCGCTACCTGCCGATATGCCTTGACGGACATTATTGAACAGAAAACAAGTCATTTCGTGACAGACATACGAGACATATGTCAGTATCACGGCCGTAGAAAATTATTTCACCAAGTGGCACTATATTCACGGTAACTCCCATCCCGTCTTGGAGCCGAAAAGCTTGTGCCTATGTCGCTTTGGACATCATAAAGCACTGTTACCTAATGAATATGAAGGTCAAATGGAGCAAAAGCTAAACTTCTATATGACAAAATAAAAGTCAAAAATGTCCTTTATGCGTGGAATGAAATCACTAAAGAGTGCTATGAGTGTCAAGCACGCCCTCAGGATGACCATGCTTGAATTTTCGAAAGCGATTCCTTCAGGATACTGAATGTTAATGCAAGCAGCATACTAAATAAGGTCGAGGATATCGAAGCTATGATTATAGAGCATGATTCGAATATTACAATGATTAGTGAGACGGCTTCATAAAGGTATATTAGATAGCGAGGTAACTCCAAAGTCTTATGTAATGGCAAGGAAGGACCGGGATGGTAGAGGTGGTGGGGTTGCGTTAATGATTCGCGATAACATTGACTTTATTATACTTCCTGTCCCCGCTGATATTGAGGCAGTTTGGATTAAGATAATTTATAAGAATCGTTCAGTCCACATAGGCGGTATATATAGGCCACCAAATTCACCAGTCCAGGTTCTTTCTTCTCTCCGGCACTTTATGTAGTGCAATATACAAGGAGACAATATTATACTTTTGGACGATTTCAACCTACCTGGAATAAACTGGAATGCTTACTCTCCTGGAGATACAGAAATTTTGAATTGCAATGAGCTTCTTGATCTTGTTTTTTGTTTTGGTTTAAACCAAGTGGTGACCGACTATACTAGAATCAGTGCTCGTTCTTCGTCTATCCTTGATCTTGTTTTCGTGACTAATGACCTGTTGCCTTTACCAATAGACTGTGAGACCAGTGATGGCATCTCTGACCATAAACTTGTAGAACTGTCTTTGAGGCTTTCCGCCAATACTGTAAACCATCCCCGCAAAAATGTCGTGTTAAACTTTGCTAGAGCTGATGATGTTCGGGTTCTAGAATAGCTAGAGGGCACTTATGAGAGATTCTCTGAACTTTCCATGCATAATCAGGGTTCTTATTGTCTCTGGAAGTACTGTGCTAATTTGGTCATGTCTTCTATAAAACTGTATATACCTAAGCGTTTAAAGAAAACTAGCAATAGAAGCCCTTGGATAACTAGAGAAATAATACACTCAAAGAGGCTAATAAAACGAAAACGTAAGAAGTGTAAAAAGAATCCTAGCACTCAGACTCGTTCCACCATTCAATGTCTTGGAAGGAATCTTAAGATGCTTGTGAAAGAATCCAAACAAAGGTTCTTTGGGATCACAATCCCAAAATTTCTAAAAGAAGCACCGGGTAAACTTTGGAGATATATGAATCCATCATCGAATGTTCGCTCAACGACACAATCTAATGAACATCCTTCTTCCGAGAGTTTCAATGATTATTTTGCATCTGTGTTCACAGAAGACAACGGAATTATGCCGAGTATTGAAACTCCATCTGACAGGCCGCCTATTGCCGACGTTGAAATTTCTGAACAAGGTGTGCTCTACCTTTTGCTTCGTTTGGACATAAAGAAAAACCCTGGACCCGATGGCATCCCTAACGAGTTTCTTTATCGATATGCCGAATGGAATTCTAAATATCTTCCATAAATTTTTTGGTCTTCACTTCAGAGCGGTATTTTACCAAAGGTATGGAAACAAGCTAAAGTTATTCGTGTCCTCAAAAGCGGCGGTGCTAATAATTTAGCAAATTTTCGCCCTATATCAATTCCTAGTACCTGTTCAAAGAAGCTTGAACATATCGTCTCGAAACATCTGTTAACTTATATTAATGAATATTATTTGTTATCTATCCACCAACATGGCTTTCGTCAAGGCCTATCCACAACATCTCAGCTCATCGAATTAGCCCATGATCTTTCAGAAACTATTAACTCCCGGGGACAGACGGATATGATCTTCATGGACTTTGCGAAGGCATTTCATAAAGTGTCTCACCATAAACTACTAAGAAAAATTAATGTTATGTTCAAAAATGCTGCGTTTACTCAATGGTTCTCATCCTATTTTCTTTCTCGCGAGAAATATGTCGAAATTAGTTGTACAAGGTCTCAGATTTCATGTGTTAAGTCGGGAGTTCCCCAAGGCAGTGTTTTCGGCCCCCTTTTATTCCTCTTATTTATACATGACCTCCCGAATGAAATAGATGTTTCCATCGGGCTCTTCGCAGATGACTGCATTATATACAATAAAATTGACGCAGTAAGAGACCAGGCTAAATTACGAGCAAATTTACAGAAAATAAAGAAATGGTGTGATGAATGGCAAATGGTGCTAAATCCGTTAAAAACTGTAGTTATCACTGTCTTAGAAAGTTAAATTTCTTAAACTACTATTATTTTATTAATAATCATGAACTTATAAGGGTTGATCAGCATAAGTATCTTGGCATGATTTTAAAAAGTGATCTTCGCTGGAACCACCCTATAGATTATGTGTGTGCCTAGTCTAACAAGTGTTGTCTAAGGCGCAATTTACCATTCGCAACTGAAGAAGCAAAATTTCTAGCTTATAAAACACTAATTAGACCTATAATTGAATATTCCAAGGTTGTCTGGGACCCTTACACTGCTATATATATATCAAAAATCGAACGAGTACAGTGTCTGGCAGTCAGATTCATATTCAATAAATATCGGCGGACGGACTCCCCTTCTCAACTTTGTGTACAGGCAGACCTACCGGCATTACAGTGTAGATCTAAATATGAAAGACTTAAATATATTTACCTAATAATTCATCATCATGTTCATATTAGGCATACAGACTTATTTGAAATTCTTTCTGGTGAAACCACTAGACATCGTCATTCAATGTTTATTCGTCCCCCTGTTATACATACCGATTGTTTCAAGTATAGCTTTTTTCCAAGAGCTATCAAAGAATGGAACTCCCTGTCGGAAGAAGCCGTTTCATCCTCATGAATTGATTTCTTCGCAAAACACATTGGAAATATCCTAGTTTGTAAATAATATACTTAATTTTGTGTCCTTGTTATCTTCAGCGGTTTACGCTGTTACCTCTTGGTGTTATTAAGTTTAATTTATTGTCCCTTTTTGTGTTTCAGTGTACAATTTTCCATTTACAAAATATGTGATATATAATTGTTCATATTCCTCTCCTGTTATAGCCCTGTGTAAGGGCTGGCAGTATCTGTAAATAAATAAAATAAATAAAAATATGCGTAACGACAATTCATTGCTTCCTTCTCTATCGTTGGTTTGCTTACTTCCTTATTAACGTCATCAGCGCTTTTACAACATTTTCTCTAGCAATTCTCGAATTAGAACCAAATTCCTTCACTTCTGTAGCAGTTCGTTAGTTGACAGAAACGTCATTGTAACAAGAACATTTTCGCTACAAATTTCTATCCTGAAATTTAGCATAAACAATTTCAGTTAGGGTAAGGGGGCATACATAGATTACGCGAATGTGGTAGGAGAGACGAAGCAATAGGAGGCACGGTAGGGGGGTGAATTAGACGAGTGTTCGGATTACTACTGTGGAAGGCTGGCGTGTGGTAAGGTTAAATAGGAGGGGAAGGGTAAAAGAGAATGAGTGAGCACTGCACGCACGTAAGATACACCACACGAACTACAAATAGCCACTCAGGATGGCTAGCGACACAAAATGCCGCCATGGCAGTGCATTCACCATTCGGCAATTGATCCAAGCCCTTATTACCTTGCTCGAATTCTCCTCGAGTTCGTCGAAGCACCCAACGACCAGCACCGGAGCCGTGATGCCTCCTGGCGGCGTAGACACACTGTTTCCCAAGCCCAGGATGTCCATTCGCTTCAACCTGGGCTCCACCATCCACGCTTCTTCGTGACCCCTCTGCCAGTTTACCACGCTCGCGTTCTCAGTATGCACGAAGTCTAGCCCCTGGCCTCGCAGCATGTCGAACATGTAGTCGATCGAGTCTTCCAAGCTCTTACTGCCAGATGGCCTCGCGCCGAACGTGTCCACGAACTTGGCCAGCTCATCGTACGTCACATTTTGTTCGTCGCCGTACACAACGGTGTCTATGATCTTGTCTACGATTGGCTTGTATTTACGGATCTCGCGGACTAAACGTGGAGGAAGCGTAGTGTCGCTGTCGCACGCATATTGCTCTTGGGATCGCGATATTACTGCAGCATGAATCACAAGGAGGGTGCAGGTGAAAGCGTAAAGCCAGGCCATGGCTCCCCGCTTGCGACAACTACTCACCTGCAAAGGAACAAGGTATTGCATAAGTATGCGATCATCATTAAGTCTTTGAAATATTGAAAGGCGATAAGAAATAAAGATACCGCAGAATCTGCAAATAAAGATTGCATGCCCACAGGAATTGCTACGATGTACTCACAAAGTTCCATATAATATCTTGCATGTAAAGGAAATATAAGGAATAAGTTATGAATATAGAAATATTCACAGTGCCCTACTATTAAAAAAATTATGCAGATTTAAGTCATAAGTGATACTCGGTGTTACGCGAAATATTTTTCAGGTATCCGGTATTCGAAGGACGAGCCCACCATTGGTCAAGCATTTCTTTTTTAATAAATATCCCCTTAACAAGGCCAGGAGAGAACCTACTTTAGGCACAGTGCCTGGAATGAAACAAAGCGCGTTTCGCAATAAAGAGTGACGTTTAGACGTGCAACGAACACGATCAATTAATATTAAGAACGTTCCTTCTAAAACGGGGTAGCGGCGAGCCTCCAGTCACCATCGCTATTTATTGGCTGTGCCGTTATGCTAGCGAGTCTAAAATTGTGGGTTCCCTGGGAGAGGTGGGCGTGTTCCGAAGGGAATGGGACGTAAAAAAAGCTCATCTATTAAAGGTGAGTGTGGATTATTGAGTATTACATTGGTCCAAGTTATTACTATTGCCTCTACTGCGTCGTCTGTCGATGCCAAACCTACCATTGCGGTGTCCCTCACAGGCCAGGTGTTCCTTAGGGACATTAAAATCCACCAAACCATCAGTAGCCGCTGTATGGCGTCTTGCATTATATTAGGGTAAACATCGCTATACATCGCCATGATTCCTTCATTGTGCGTTCTTTTTCATGCTAAAATTAATCGCTAATTTTCCAATTCTTACCTACCTGCGTCCGTTGCATCCCCTTTCGTGTGTGCTCTGCACGATTGCGGAATGCCTTTATTAGGCTGTACCAATAGCCGCATTCACTAAAGGATGCGTGCCACGACATTCAGGCAAAATATGTTGAGAGATTCCGAAACGTGATACTCTTTTCCGCTGCCTGGTGAGCAACACACATTTATGAAAGAGTGACAGACCAGTGCCGCAAAACGTTATTCTGCAACTCCGGAGAGTTACGGCTCCCAGGTGGGCTTCTATACGCCTATATGTATCGGCGCCGCAGACAATGGGTAAAGTTCTGTCTTGTCTTCATCGCCTATCTTGGCTAGCAATAACTGAGTCCAACACTTGATGGTGCCGCGTATAATATCATTTTTGTTTAAGTATTTATATTTACGGCGTTTATTTAGAAGAAGTAGTGATAATTGGAACGACTCCGTGAATTTTTCCTAAAAAGGCAAAGTTCTGATTAGGACACGAGTAGTTGCACGGAACTTCATAATGCCGCTTTCAACCTACACAGGTCGGAAAAGGTGATAGTAAGGCACCAATAGCTCAGCGGTTAACGCGTTGCAGTTGAATGTTTGGATGAGACCCATGTGAGAGGTACTGCACAGAACTAGAGGTGAGGTGAAGTAGGTTGCTCAGGGAGTTGGTGCACGTTCATGGATACAAACTGATGAGCACGAAGTAGAATACGCTAAATGAAAAGACCAGAAGGCCATATTCGTCATATGGCATATCCCTATTTCCTGTTAGCCCACTTCTCCATCACCGTACTTTCGCATTCGTGAACTTCAGGTAAATGTACTGGGCTTCGAGTTAAGGTTGTTAACCCCGCAAATTAAGCGGGATAGTGCGACTTGTGAGTAAAAGTTTTGAATCCCAGCTTGACCCAGACAGGACAGCCATACTTAGCTTGATACCTAAGGATGCCTGCTTGATGCCTGATCAGGATGCCTGCTCCTTAGCTTGGTGACACATTCTCGTCTTTTGTCTTCTCTTTAATTGTCGTAATCATAGGGATGGTTTCATTTTCATTGTGGCTCTAGTACGGCTGTAGACTCTAGGTACGAGTAGAGATAAAACCACGCGGGAACTGCTAGAGACATATCACATTCATCTCAGTGGTCAAGCATGTGTTATTCAAACATCTGTTTTGTTGTACCGTGCGGAAATTGTTGGGTTTGAAACAAACACGATGATTTGTCGCTTGCTCTTTGCTGCTCCTGATGTCGAGGCTGTGCGCGGCAGGCACGCACCCAAGGGAGGGGGGCGTCTTTCGTTGTCTCCCTTCGTCGCCAGCAAGTTTTCTTCATAATGTGCAAGCATTTTCGAACGACATCGTGATGGCGACGTGCAGGGCCAGGCCTGTCGGATTTTGTGTCCGGAAAGGACTGGTTCCTTAAGAATTTCCCACTCAGCTCGGACCTGTTCAACCGTCATGGCAACCCATCAAAGGGGTGAGCAAGATTCTTCGTTGCGAACTGTGGAGGCAGATTCGACTTTACTATGATTGGCTATGCATACTTTGCTTCAATCAAGACCCAGAGTGGCTGGCTTCTAAAAAAGCTGAAAAACTTCAGACGCAACTTCCACCAATTGGCTGAATCGTCGTGCAAAACTACTTTGTTTCAACTAATGAGGCTCCATGCAAATACCAAGTTAAACAAACAGCTGGACAACAGGCTTCATGTCTTCGGCAACGCCCCCGTCCCAGAAGATATCGCAACGTGGTACAAAAAGGATCTAAATATGGACTTCAACCAACGACTTCAGTGCAGGACTTGGGAGCAATGAATCATTCCATAGCAGGAAAAGTAGATGCAAAACAACGTGAGAGGTGTTTGCTTCAAGGTGCTGATTCCCTGCAGAAGTTTGCTGCGAATCGTAAGCGCCAAGATATCGCCCATGCAAAGTATTATCAGCTATATTAAAGCCAAAGATTTGTTTCTCTTGCAAGCCAAAAAGGAAGGGGGTTTTGTCATCCTGTCGAAATATACCTGTCAAGCAAAAGCGCGTCAGGCCGTAAACCAAAATTTTACACCCCAAGAAACTCGGGTGCCGCGCGTGAGAAAAGACTTTTTGCGTTTTCGTAAAGATATCGCTTTAAATACTTTAGCAAAATATATAGAAAAAAAGCAAGAAAGGCTCCCCCACAGTTTTCTTCAGTGCAAAAGCGCACAAAACAGATGTTACGTTCAGGGCTATTGTCAGTGAACGTGACACATGACAACTTCAGGTCAGGAAGTCCCTGTTAAAGTGCCTTAAGAATCTGGAAGTGAAAGATCCCCTCCTTGTTCCTAACTCGGATGCAATCACATCCTTTTTTCGTGACAACAATGTTCGCTTGCCGTTCTCTATTGTATAGAAGACCTGTTTTATTCCATACCGCACCGTGAATTGTTTGCTGCTCTAAAGACATGTATTGATGACTGAGGTGAACCCGAGTTTCAGAATGGTGTTGGTCTGAGTGCTTGTCATATTTAACCTTACTGGACACCTATCTGAGTAGCGCTTTTATCCTTTTTGACAACCACCTGTTCTTGCAAAAAAAAGGCCATTTGTATTGGTTCATGCGCAGTACCTTTATTATGTGACGTATTTCTTTTGGAATGGATAAGAATCTCGACGACTGCCTTAAAGGGCACACATGTGTTAAGAGTTTTTAGGTACGTAGAATACATTTTTTACAATGGACCAACAGTATTCTTTAACATGCCGTGACGAAATTAACAAGTTATTGGATATTTTTAAACTCCATGGTCAAGGCCTATCTTTTACGCATGTTCCTCCAACTTATGATCAGTTGCAATTTTTTTTTAGATTCAGGCATCAGGTTTTTAAATGAGCATGCTTTTTGACGCTATTGTCCGTCAGCACAAAAACGACTATTGCCCATAGGACTCTGTCCACTGGAAAATTGCTAAAAGAGGTATAACGACACTCTGCTAGGGCCTGCGCTTAGAAGGACGTGTGTTCACCAGCTCCATCGAGCGTGAGGTCTAGGGGCGTTTAAATGCCTGATTTCCTCGTTCGGTCATCACCCCGGTGGCACAAACCTTGCTGCAGAAGCTCAAACGTACAAATAATTCCAAGTGGAGTCCATGAGGTGAGCCGGATCCCTGAAGAAACACCCAGGTGGTACCTTATTACCACAAGGTGAGCCAGAACCTCCAGAAGGTGGCGAAGAGGCATGGGGGTACGTGCTGTGTTTTTCAGCCCGAACAAACTGGTTCGCCTATGCCCCCAAATCGCAAGGTATGCAGTGCAAACGTGCAAAGTCAAGCACGCAAAACGCTACGTGGAATAGTGTTCCACTGCTGTGGTTTGCCAGATGCCGCAAGTTGTGGGAAGACCTACGTCGGGCAGACTGGCCGTTGTGTGAACGACCGAATGAGGGAACATGCACACATTTCACAAAAGCCTATGAATGCCCATTCTCTACGCATTGCAGGTCGTGCTGTTGTAAGTCATGTTTTTCTGAGGTAAGAATTCTAGGTAGGAGTATAGATAAAACTGCGCGGCAACTGCTAGAGGCATGTAACATTGATATCAGCGGTCAAGCATGTGTCAGTAAAACATCTGTTTCGTTACATGATGCGGAAATGAAATTGTTGCACTTGACACAAGCAAGATGACCTGTCGCTTGCTCTTTGCTGCCCGTGATGTCGAGACTGTGCGCGGTATATATGTAGCAAGCTTCGTGCCTAATAAACAATTGTGAATGTAGCGCCGTATTTCTTTCCCTTCTTTCTGTCATTTAGAATATCTTTTTCAACTTTTTTTGCCCCCCAACAACATGTAGTTCGGCAAACACCAACTCCCCCAAGAAAAAGTTATTTTGCGGACCTTGATAATTCACAGCATGTCTATCTGCACTTGAATTTGTGTCAGCCAGGCAACTACTGCATCTTTCTTGATTTAAATTGCAGTATAGTACGACAAAAGAAAATTGGGAACATTGTCGGACGTGCCAACTCGCAGCTCTTGACACTGACAAGATCAGTGTCATTCACCACCACAACAATAAAAGTAAGCGCACTAGATCAATCGCGTAGCAGCGAAATAAGTGACATTTGGACGAACTGGCGCTAGCGCATTCTGTGGGCAGCGCTAGACGCACACTGAACATCCTTGCGAAAGAAACAGAAGAAATCGTAGCTAATCGGAACCAAAACGAGCGAGGCGCAAAAAAGAGAGGTCACCTACTTCAAAAGTTGCACTGGTCCGGCTTCCAATGCTGCAGAGAACGCGGCGTGCAAGTTCTGCATGCAGAATCAAGAGAAGAAGAACGTGATTTGAGCACGTAGAGCAGGCAGTCACGTGGGTGCACTTGTATACCGGCACGAGTGAACGCGAGGAGAACTATACTTCGCGTGGCTTCACAGCACAGTGATTTGAAATAAGTTTTTTCTCATTCTAGGCAGAAACTGCTCGCCGTGCCTTGAACACACGCCACGAAACTGCTTATTCGAGTCACGCAACGAGCCTTCCTGCCACGATTCTTCCAAGGGCGATCACTGATTACCGCCCCGAGGTGGAGAGCGCAAGCAGTACGCAACAAGGACAAAAAATAATCAATCGCGAAAGAAAGAAAAGCTGCGTGCAATAGTGCTTCGAAACTGCGGTGAGCTGTGTTTGTCGTACCGCATTTGCAATAACCGCGTAGAGAAGCGCGAGGTCAAGAACGAGTTGCATCAGACAGAATTTAATGACGGGCGTTAAAGTCCCTAGGGGTATGTGGCAGGATTCACAGGAACTGTGAGAGACGCCATTGCGGAGGCCTCCGGATTAAATGTAACCACGTGGTTCTCCTTAGCGTGGCCACAAAGTACGGTAGAGGAGCATTTTACATTCCTCCCCCCTAGCTAGGCGACCGCCGCGATCTCATTCTGACTCGTGCCCGCGTGCGTAGAAGACTAATATGAAAGAGGCCGCTGCAACCGGCGAGTTGGAAAACAAGGCGAGCTTGTCCGCATTAGGTTTTCATACACGCTTTCTTAATATTTGGTCCATCTATCTTAGACTCGCTTTCCCATTTTTATACATGTAATAACCCCACGTGGCAAGTCACCGTCGAAAGAAACACAATAGAAGAGGCCCCGACGTCGCGTTCTGGAAGCTCGAAGTGCAGTCATCTTGGTGCGCCATCTGTCTTTGCATTTTCTATCCACTCCCCGGTGTAGATGGGCGCGAGCTTCGAACTTGCATTGTGACGAGTCGCCGGAAGTGTGCGCTGCTGATGTGCCTCAGAATGAGACCTACAAGATTTCTCCAATAGTTTTACCAACGCTGACGCGCCCCTATAGATATTGTGACACTTTGAAGATAAAGTCCCTAGATACGTTTTCGCTTTTTCATTAAGTAGCGAGGCGCTTTGACGCACCGCTGACAAATCTCATTGGGCGGCGCTCATTTCTGGCAGCCATGGTCTTCCTAACGCTGTTCCCCCGCAGTCGCTTACACGCCGCAGTGAGCGAACTTCAGGGTAGGCTGAAGAGGCATTATAGTGAGCTGTGATTCTGTGCGCGTTTATTTTTGTGTCTTTTCCTTGTGCGAAGGATTTTCTGCGGTAGGTGCGATCGTAGCAACGCGGCAGGCGTCGCCTTAAGGATGAGTTGAGAACGGACACCCTCAGCAACCACGGCTCATAATTATGGCGACAAATTTTGCGTTTGGCCTGAACAGAGCAGTGCTTAGTCACTTTTGGGTTCGTATTTGATTGTCTGGGCCCATGCCTGAAGCTTGTATATCACTCATGTGGTGCAGCAGCTGCTGTTGACGGTCGGATGCTATCTACGCGGGTACGCTGCTTCAGGAGGTTAGCACGAACATGGCGGCCTTAGGAAGCTGCGTGAGAGGAGATGCCGCTACTTAAACAAGAGCAAGAAATCTGCGGATTTTAGTTGAAGAAGTCGACGAAGATCGGCGCTCTGATTGCGTGGTGGCCTGTTTTGCTGGCTGGCGCTCACACTCGTAGCTCACAAACCCAGCACACAATTTTCAAACTCACACACCACTTTGACCCTACTTACATCTTGCCTCGCGAACGGAATGTGCTTCGAGAGAAATCCGGGATGAAAACCTTGATCTTACTTTTCAGACGCCCTGAGCAGCGAAATCTTCACGGGCGCGGATGCTACGGAAACGAGGATGTTTGGACCGCCAGTTACAGCGCTCCTTTGCGAAAAACAGCATGCGACTTTCGCCACACTCTCTCAAAAACTGCCTATCTGGCCTGGATAATTCCTAAGCTTGTCTTCCACCTCGAGACAAATAAACGAAGCTTTAGTGAGTGGTTCAATGTTTATGTTGTCGATTCGGAGTCATATTTTATCGACATCCTTCTAGTTTAATTTCAGGAAGGCAGGTAAACGAACTTCGGGATGGAATATAGTTTATTTCATTTAACGTTAAGTTACCATGTGCTTGATACAAGCTACAATAGTGGCCTGATCGCGTTCCAGCGAATTCTGAAGGCTGAAAAATGTAGTCGCAGTAATCATCGAAGGCGATTGAAAAGTAAACAAAAATCTCAAGCTGCAGGAAGAAAGTTAATGGACGCACTAAACGCACTACCGAAGTCTACTGTTGATGCCAATTACGGTGTTTGATGGTAGCACTACAAACTATTGTCGAAGCGTTTTGACATACGCATGAAATGAAAGCGTGGTGACGACGCAGTCATGACGACAACGGAATAATGGCAGCGTTGCAACAAATGCGCATCGACAGCTGCATGACGACAGCTGCACGACGGCAACGGAATGACGACAGCTTGACGGCGGTGGCTTGAAAAACATTGCGCGTCTGCGCTTTCTTATCCACTTGTTTAGACCATGGTGGCCAGATACAGCTCCGACTATCTGATTTAATATTATGCAGATCCCAAGCACCGTCAATGAGCTTGGTTTAGACTGGCTTAATTCACTTAATTCTTAATTCGGCGCCCCGCAACTGTCAGTCGGAGGCGGAGAAGCGTGACCCGGAGCCATGACCTACCACAGCATCTAAACTTTCAAATGCTACGAAGCACTCGCACGTCAGGCCATTCGTCTCAAACACCCAGTTGGCGTTTGGCAACAACAGCATGTGTATCGTTACAAAACACTACATTTAATGGGATTTGCCGCTTTCTCTATTTCTATTGAGCGCGTTTGGCGTTTTCAGAGCAGCTTATGGCAGCCGACTTATCTGCTCCAAACGCTATTCCTAACTCCTGTCACCCATGTCTCACAATCAACCCCTCTTTCTTCCGTTTCTCAGTGTATACACCAAGGCATCCCACGGGCATGATCTCCCTCTTTGACCTTGAAGTGTCAAAGCAAAATAATATTAAGTGTTGAGTGATATATGGGCGTTGGAATATGTCAGGAGAATACGTCAATAAAAGGTGCACGCTTGTAGAGAAAATATGTTCAGTGGTACCTGTGCTGAATGGATATCACAACTTGCGAAGAATCACGCAAGGAGAAGCAGCAGAAAGACCCGAGTAACAACGATGGCAGTGACAGATCACATTTAGGAATGTTTGTGCACCTACTGAGCGGCAAAGTAAGTTGAAGATTTTCGCTATTAGATGGAGAGCGCGGGCAGGTCCGCCTTCGTCTTGGAGTGAATGTAAAAGTGGGCCGATTATGTAGCCCTCCTCTCACGAAGACTGTGGAGGCGGGCGCCCAAGAATTTCTTACGGTGTGTGAATGAGAGAGCATTACTTGTCGCTGACTTGCGTCGCTTAGTTTAGTGTTGCATCGAAATGTTGCTCAGTTTATTGCGCTGCCGCGTTATGTCGCCCAGTGTAACTGTTGCTACTTATGAAGCAGCAACCACGCAAGATGGCAAACCGGCCATATTGCGATCTTTCAGCTGAGTTTTATTTGCAGACTTTTCGTTAGTGTTTCACGCACATTGCGTTGAGTAGTCTTTCTCGATGGCGCCACTTTTCAGCACGGTGACACCACCTTGCAGAGCGATGACAGTACTTTTCCGAGCGGCACCATGTTGCTCACACTACATTTCTTCGCCGGGTTCGTGGGCGAACTCCACCTGATACTCTGGGGGAATGTAGCATTGGTCGCCCGACGGGTACCTCGAGCGCGTTGTTTCTTACTCGTCGTAGTTTGCGCAAAGCGTTAAAAACATCTCAAAAACATGCTCGGATTGACGTCTAATTTCTCAGGAAGGTTTCTGTAAACAAAGTAAATTGATTTCTTTGGAAAGAAAATTTCGTACATTTAGGTCTTGCTAGGAATGAAGCCCGGGCCTCCGGGGTCTTCAATGTTCTGGTCGATCAAAGGTGTGCCTAGTGCTTGCGTTCTGAGCGCGTGCATGTGTGCTATGAACGCGTTCATGACGTTCCAAGGTCTACAAACAGTATAATGCTTTCGCATTCCGGCACGTAAGTTGTCTTAAGTGTCTCTGCCAAATTTTTTTAGTTAGCTGAAGTGGATGTAATTTGTGCGCTGTTTTCCTGCAACGGCTTTATGGTGACGGTGGGTTCGCACAATGAGCCAAGTAATGTTCTCGCATTGACAATCAAATTGAAGTAAACTGAATGAGAAAAATTACTGCAGAAGCTCCACTGGAGTTCTCTAAGTATGCGTAAACAATGTGCCACTTGCTCATCTACACGCAGGACGGCGGAATTATGAATATTATCCATATTGAACCGATCAGTATAAATCCTTATCAAACCTTAGTGGTCGTTACCTACCTTATCGGACGAGATCCATCCCTTATAAGCCCTTATCGGTTTTTATCATCTGACTCTATTCGAACCTTATCAACGCTCAGCGGTCGTTATCAACCGTATGGGACATGATCCTTATTAACCTTATCAGTATCGATCTGACTCTTATTAACCCTTATTCGTCCTAATCAACACTATCAGAATTGCTCGGATCATTGCAAGCCCTTATCGCCTTTAGCACCTTATCCACCTGCGTAGAACCGTTACCAACCGTGATGAGACACATAACCCCCCATCACTACATATCAACCTTATGAACTCATGTCGCATCTGTCAGTGTTGCGCGATGCGAAGAGCTTGAGCCCTCAGAGATCGGTAGCATTTCGGTCGGAGAAGGAACGCCCCAACTGAAGTCACATCCTGCGACCACCGAAACACAGTGCAAGAAAGAGGTGAGGCGTGCAGACAGGACACAAGAGTAGGTAAGTGGACAACACGAACGCCGACTGTCAACTCAAGGGAGCACCATCCCAAGGGACCACCGTGGTGATACCATTCCTCAGCTTGCGCAGATGAGTTTTGTGTGTTCTTTCTTTTTTCGCCTCAGTGCTCCCTTCAGTCGATAGTCGGCGTTCGTGTTGTCCACTTCTCCATTCTTGTGTCCTGTCTGCACGCCTCGCCTCTTTTTTACATAATAAATGCTTACCAACCGCCTCAGCTTTCTGTCGTTCTAAACGCCGAAACACATCGGGGATGTGGCGTGCTTGGGGTAAAATTTTCCTACTACTACTACTACTACTACTACTACTACTACTACTACTACTACTACTACTACTACTACTACTACTACTACTACTAATAATAATAATAATAATAATAATAATAATAACAATAATAATAATAATCAACCTGGTTGCGCCTACTGCAGGGCAAAGGCGTCACCCATACTTCTCCAACTACCCCGGTCATGTACTAACTGTGGCCATGTTGTCCCTGCAAACTTCTTAATCTCATCCACCCACCTAACTTTCTGCCGCCCCTACTACGCTTCCCTTCTCTTGGAATCCAGTCCGCAGCCCTTAATGAACATTACTTACCTTCCCTCCTCATTACATGTCCTGCCCATGCCCTATTACATTTTCTTGATTTCAACTAAGATGTTATTAACTCGCGTTTGTTCCCTCACCCAATCTGCTCTTTTCTAATCCCGTAACGTTACGCCCATCATTCTTCTTTCCATAGCCCGTTGCGTTGTCCTCAATTTAAGTAGAACCTTTTCGTAAGCGTCCAGGTTTCTGCCCCGTACGTGAGTACCGGTAAGACACAGGTGGTTATACACTTTTCTATTGAGGGATAATGGCAACCTGCTGTTCATGATCTGAGAATGTCTGCCAAATGCACCCCAGCACATTCTTATTCTGATTATTTCAGCCTCATGATCCGGATCCACGGTCACCACCTGTCCTAAGTAGATGTATTCCCTTACCACTTCCGGTGCCTCGCTACCTATCGTAAACCGCTGTTCTCTTCCCGAGACTGTTAAACATTACTTTAGTTTTCTGCAGATTAATTTTGAGAACCACGCTTCTGCTTTGCCTCTCTAGGTCAGTGAGCATGCATTACAATTGGTGCCTTGAGTTACTAAGCAAGGCGATTTCATCAGTGAATCCCAAGTTATTAAGGTATTCTTCATTAACTCTTATAGCCAATTCTTCCCAATCCTGGTCCCTGAATACCTGCTGTAAACACGCTGTAAATAGCATTGGGGAGATGGTATCTCCCTGCCTGACGCCTTTCTTTATTGGGATTTTGTTGTTTTCTTTATGCAGGACTTCGGTGGCTGTGGAGACGCTATAGATATCTTTCAGTATTTTTACATACGGCTCGTCTACACCCTGATTCCGTAATGACACCATGACTGCTGAGGTTTCGACTGAATCAAACGCTTTCTCGTAATCAATGAAATCTCTATATAAGGGTTAGTTATATTCTGCGCATTTCTCTATCACCTGATTGATAGTGCGAATATGGTCAATTGTTGAGTAGCCTTTACGGAATCCTGCCTGGTCCTTTGGTTGACAGAAGTCTAAGGTGTTCCTGATTCTATTTGCAATTACCTTAGTAAATACTTTGTAGGCGACGGAGAGTAAGCTGATCAGTCTGTAATTTTTCAAGTCTTTGGCGTCCCCTTTCTTATGGACTAGGATTATGTTAGCGTTCTTCCAAGATTCCAGTACGCTCGAAGTCATGAGGCATTGCGTATAGAAGGTGGCCAGTTTTTCTAGAAAAATCTGCCCACCATCCTTCAACAAATCTGCTATTATCTGATCCTCTCCAGCTGCCTTACCCCTTTGCATAGCTCCCAAGGCTTTCTTTACTTCTTCCGGCGTTACTTGTGGGATGTCAGATTTTTCTAGGCTATTCTCTCTTCCATTATCGTCGTAGAACTCTATAGAACTCCTCAGCCACTTGAACTGTCTCATCCATATTAGTAATGATATTGCCGGCTTTGTCTCTTAACGCATACATCTGATTCTTGCCTATTCCTAGTTTCTTCTCCACTGCTTTTAGGCTTCCTCCTTTCCTGAGAGTATGTTCAATTTTATTCATATTATACTTCCTTATGCCAGCTGTCTTAGGCTTTTTGATTGACTTCGAAAGTTCTGCCAGTTCTATTCTAGCTGTAGGGTTAGAGGCTTTCATACATTGGCGCTTGTTGATCAAATCTTTCATCTTGTGCGATAGCTTACTGGCATTCTGTCTAATGGAGTTACCACCGACTTCTATTGCCCACTCCTTAATGATGCCCATAAAATTGTTGTTCATATCTTCAACACTGAGGCCCTCTTCCTGAGTTAAGGCCGACTACCTGTTCTGTAGCTTGATCCGGAATTCCTCTATTTTCCCTCTTAACGCTAACTCATTGGTAGGCTTCTTATGTAGCAGTTTCTTCCGTTCCCTCCTCAAGTCTAGGCTAATTCGAGTTCTTACCATCCTATGGTCACAGCAGCACACCTTTTCGAGCACGTCCACATCTTGTATGATGCTAGGGTTAGCGCAGAGTACAAAGTCTATTTCATTTCTAGTTTCATCATTCGGGCTCCTCCGCGTCCACTCTCGGCTATCCCGCTTTCGGAAGAAAGTATTCATAATCCGCATATTATTCTGTTCTGCAAGCTCTACTAATAACACTCCTCTGCTATTCCTAGAGCCTATGCCGTATTCCCCCACTGACTTGTCACCAGCCTGCTTCTTGCCTACCCTGGCGTTGAAGTCGCCCATCAGTATAGTGTGTTTTGTTTTAACTTTACCTATGGCCGATTCCACGTCTTCATAAACACTTTCGAATTCCTGGTCATCATGACTGGATGTAGGGGCGTAGACCTGTACGACCTTCAATTTGTACCTATTATTAAGTTTCACAACAAGACCTGCCACCCTCTCGTTAACGCTATAGAATTCCTGTATGTTACCAGCTATATCTTTATTAATCAGGAATCCGACTCCTAGTTCACTATATTTACGCACTCCCGGGCATCTTCAAGCCAATTTCAGCCGCTTTTCATCTGACTATCGTGGAACAAAATTTTGAAGATGACAGTTTTTATTTATTTAAAGAAAGATCGATTGATCACTTCAACAAATTAGTAAAATTACAAAAGCTGAGACCGCATTTTGACGTATTCTACAGCGTTGAATCAAACATGCGCTTTCTCACTAGGATTAGATTGAATAAAGGGATGCCCTCAAAAACGGTATATTCCAGGTTTCAGCTTTCTGGAAAAGCTGTTTCCTGGAAACGCTATTAGGCAGGAAATATATGAAGTGTGCCTGTCAATCAGGGGTGAAATAAATATTGATATGCCCTCGTTTTCGGCCTGTTTAGATGCATTAATGAAAGACTTCAAAAGTTTACCCGCCTGCTTAGGAAGGCAAAAATTGCTAGAGGTTTGATATTTTGAACAATAGGCAACATTTTATGGGTGACGCGTACCTAAAGTTTGAAGTGTGCAGATTAATTAGGTGCTTTGAATATAATTACTTAATTCTCTCCTACTGGTTTTATATTTTATACGAGCAATGTAGTTGGGCTTTTGCGTTTTCGTCTGTGGACTATAGAAGATATGGTGCTTGTATTTCATTGAAGTAGGAAGAATTTGTCATGAGTGATACAATTTTTGTCTGTTTAGCTAAATTACAGCCTTTGTAGAAAATTACTTGATCGAGCTTTCCAGGTTGCCATACAGGCATTAGCCGCAACGTTTCCCAGAGTCCTAAAGCAACCAACTTTACATTCGGTGAAAATAAGGAAAATGATACGTCTATTCTGTGGCGAACCATTCACGTTCCTGCTTTAAATACAAGCGTTCTACAAAATTACTGAACCCTCGTTTCTTCCCCATTCTCCTGCGTCATAAGGGGTTCGCACTTAATTATGTCTCCGGTGTTCTCGGTGAACTGTGAACTCAGCAAGGCCCCTTTATATTTGAAATAAATGAGAAATATGGGGAACGCTATAGTAATTTGTAAGTAAAATTAAAAGCGTGTCGGCGGCTTTTGCAATGAATTAGACAGGTAAGTGCTCTGCGGCGCTGTGATTGCGTTTTATGATCGGTGCAAAATTGTGCCCCCTTCCCTGGCAGAACGACAAAAGCCACCAAGATCAAATTTTACAAACTCACAAATTCGTTTCTGAAGTTTATGCTTGTGGAATAAATGCAGCTTTTGGGGAAAGATATCCTTTAACAGTTGCTTGAAAGCGTCCTATGATCATGCTACGCTACGTTCTTCAGCGCCCTGAAAGAACCCTGCCTTATCCAAAGTTAATATTTCGCCAAAGTAATTGAATTGAATAATGCGGTTTTACGTGCCAAAACCACTTTCTGATTATGAGGCACGCCGTAGTGGAGGACTCCGGAAATTTTGACCGCCTGGGGTTCTTTAACGTGCACCTAAATCTAAGTACACGGGTGTTTTCGCATTTCACCCCCATCGAAATGCGGCCGTTTGGGCGCCAAAGTAAGGGAAACGTCCTGCATTATATTATGGTGAATTTAGATGTGTTTTGTTTAATTACGGCCTGCTCAGAAAAACACGTATGCACGTGCTCCTCGAGGTGTGCGATTATGCGGTACAAAATTTAGCGCGCAGGGCTTGCCAATTTAGCACAAGGGTTTGCCAAGATGAAACTTAGAAAAACGGAGCTGACCAGTACGGCAGATCTGTGTGGGACGTTAAATGTGTGGGAGTCAAATACCGCTTTTGTAAACAATTTGTTAAGCAAGTTTTGCAAAGTCTTGCGCTGTCATCATCAGCTACGTTTGCCAATGTTCCGAGAGAACGAGAGGAGAATTTTATTAGAATGTGTCACGAAATACTAACGTTCCCGCCTTAATTAGGAGCGTTGAAATCACATTTATCGCTCGTTTTGATGCGTCATACGGGGTTTGTATTTAGTTTCTGCGGTGGGCTGGACAAAATAAAAAAATACACGTTGTTTATATTTGCAGAAAATCAGGGGCATATTATAGGTAATGTAAGGGCGAAGTTCAGCGTGTGTAGAAATAATGTGACGTTTGGAATAATTTACGTGTTAATGAACTCCCCAGCGATATGAGCTTATTTTACGCGTTGCAGAAAATTTCACCCGCTGTCCTGGCATAACTACGAATGCTACTATGATCAAATTTAGTGAATATGAAGGCAATGTGCCCAATTTGTGCATGAAGTGAAGTAAACGTGAGTCAAATACAGCTTTTGTAAACTATTATTTCACCAAGTCCTCCAAAAGCTCTAAATGGCAATTTTGCGCATGTATAGCAGTGGGCCGAGATAAGTCTACGTTACGCAAAGTTTGTGTAAGCCTAAAATATCAGAAACGTTATGGGTTATACGTATACAAAATTCAAAGTGCTTCAGTTAATCACCGCTTGTGCAACAAAGTAAGTATTCAAGTGCTCCAGCGCTTTGATTGCCGAGGAGAGAAAAATTAGGACGCAGCCTGACATAACTACAAATACCAGCAAATTCAAGTTTAGCGGAAATTGGTCAAACCACTATGACGAATCTGTGGGCGAGAATAAATCCGTGCTCATCGAATACTGCTTGTGAAAAAAACGAAAGGAAAAAAAAACATAAACAACTCTTGGAAAGGGCATCCGTGCCGTTATCAGCAACATTTTTCAATATCCGCAAAAAACACTGCGTTACACAGTTTATACCTCATAGAAATGCAGGCGATCTGAAGCGAATATCTGCCATGAAATTTTAATGTTTCTGGCCATGATAGGAGCGGTACAAATATTTCTTGAACCCGGTAAAGAACCAGTGGAAACACACGAGGAACCAGATGAAGAAGCGTGACGGGTCCAGCCAGTCAGTCGCCTTCATCACCTAGTCCCTCGTGTATTTCCGCTATTTCTTTATGTGTTTTACAACGTTCCCACAAGTCCTATTCAACGTTTTGCTATTTTATGAGCCCTGCTTTTTTTCGGCATTTTCATGCTTTATAGGGCATTTCCCGGTGAGCGTGGTCTGCTAAAAGAAGCACTTTGTTGATGTTTGATGAAAGCAAGGACCAGCTAATGTGTGGTATGTAGGCAAATTTCAATGTGGGTAGGGTAAAATGCGGCCTTTGCAATAAATTACATATGGCAGTGCTGCGGGTTGTTATGAGTGATTAGGAGCGAGCAGATTTCGGCCCTTTTCCCTGACGGCACTAAAAATGTTAACCGCATAAAATCTAGCTAAACTGGGGTGAAAGCTATGCAAATTATGGTGCAAAGAGATGTGCGTTCGCAATAAATACGGCATTTGAAAAATTCTCACCGAAGTGTTTAAAAGTGTCGTGCGGTCGGTATCAGCTATGTTGAAATTTAAATTTATTCCGCAAGAAAGATGTTGCGAAGAGGACAGGCAAAAAGCTCTAAAAACTGCTTGAGGAGTCCTGACCTCCCAGCATACAAGGCAACCCAGAGGCGCGCGTCGAATGCGACCCACATCTGTACAGAAGGAGGCTCATTTTCGATCCAAAAGCAAGAAGAAAAATATACAGGGCAGAAGAAAAAGAAGAAAAAGAGTGCATTATTATACAAACACGGCACGCAGTCGCCCTGATGAAATTGTGGATATCTCGTTATTTGTTTCCATAAAAATGTGATTTTAACCCGTCGGCAATGACTATTTTAACATTTGTTTCCCATAGTTGCTTCGGCATTTGGTGACGCACCAGGGTTTCAAATAGCGTACGTTACAGTTGGTGGTGTTTTTCTGCAATCAGGCTAGGTCAGCCAATGCATCATTATCTTGTAACATTCCTAGTTTGTAAAGACGGCATGTTGTTAAGTGCGCAATAGGAATGATATTGTGTTTTTTGAATAGGTCTGCAGTATGGGAACAATACGGAACTTCAGAGAGGAGGCGTAAGACCTTTTTCTGCAATATTAATAGTTTGGTAATGCTTGTAGCTGTTGTTGTGGACTATAATAAAAGGCATAGTTTAGTGCAGAAGAAAATAAAGTATTATATAAATGTACAATAACTCAAGTAGGAAAATTATAACAGTGGCGGCGAGTGATGCCAATAGTCCTTAATAAGTTTTTAACCATATACTTCACGTGTTCATCCCATGTCATATTTTCTTAAAAATATACACCTAGTGATTGAAAGGTCTTCACTATTTCGATATTCGTGTCGTTTAACACAATGTGCGGCATTTTGATCTGCCTCTGACGCGGGTAAAATAGGACTGTTTTTCTTTTACCAACCTTCTGAGATAACTCTACGCTACACCAACTCTACGTACGCTGGAAACGGGGTCACGTTAAGTGAAATATCTGTGGACGTTCCTGCCACAATTAGAAGCGTTGGAATAGATACTGGACCCGCCGAAGTTTATCCTTTTTATGCGTTACACAAGGTTCATAGCAGGCTCTGCCGGTTCCCTGAATGAGCTAAAAAGGCATCTTGATCACATTTCTTTAAAATGAAGCGCAGGTTATGGATAATGTGTAGGCGAGGTTTAAAGTGTGTGCAGAAATAACGGCATTAGCAGTAAATTACGCACAAGAACTATAAAGAGCGTTATGGCTGTATTTGCGAAAGAAATACACAATTTACCCTGCAGCCCTGGGGCAATTACTTTCGCTAGCGAAAACTGGGGGATCATTATGATCAATGTTCTCTCGATGAGGGAATTACTGCCTTTGTGGAAAGTATGTAGCAAGTGTTCGAATATGTTCGATAGTGGCAGGGTTTCAACCGGACTAATCATATAAGGTCAACATTTTAAAGGACGTGAGTTCATTACAGGCAACTCTATTTCTTATTGCAAGTGCTCGAAATAAACACCTTCGCTAGAAACTGCGTTGTCATTCTGCAAGGTGGCACAGGGTTGGTGTGTTTCCTTTACTATGCTTTCATTTCAAAATATACTATGCGACTTAAGCTACAAGATGGAAAAGAAAAAAAAAACACTGTAATATGCTCAGCCCGCTTTGTTTCGAATAATTTAGGCTGTCAGCACCAATAAGTGAAGGTAGCAAGGTGAAATGATAGCGATAATAAAAGCCAAATGTAGGTATTCCTTTTGTTCTGTTTACATAATCAGAAGCACTCGATACACCATATATATTTTTGGAAGCTGCGCTGAGCACGAAACATGGACCTTTATTCAGAAGTTTTGTCCAAATTCGTTCATCCGTGTACTGCTCTCCGCGTTCTGCGCCGTTCATCTCCTCTCTGGATTTGAACTCTCTAATAGCACAACTACCAGCAACTTAGTGGTGTCTACACTAGCCTCAACTACAACTCGCTATTCCGACAATTAAGAAGAAATATCGAGCACTGTTGTAAACTTTACAGCAAGCAACATTACAAGGTGTGTGGAATGTGCACCTAGAACGCGGCAACATATGTACAGAGATGATTTGGTGTAGCTCAACAACGCTGGGGCTGCAGTCATCGTTTCGGCAATATCTGCTGAAATAAACTGAAGACACGACTTTGTGTAACCACATTCCTGGCTGCTGAATGCCTTGGTGTCCATGCTGCACTTGCATTCATTAGTGATGAGGCATCCCAACAATGGAACCTTTCATGCGACTCTAGGGCAGCTCTCCAAAGCACAGGAAACGCAGTGCACACGGACTTATTTAACGACTGGTCTGAACGATCATCTACACCGTGAGAAATAACACAATATACTTTTTCAGTTGCTTGCGGCAGCCCGCGATATTAAAGGGAATGACCCTGCCGACGAAGCCCCCTGATCTGAACATGAGAGCGCTCGATTTGCTTTAACCCGCTTTCGCTATCTGATGCTGCAGCTGAGCTACGCTACAGATGTTCCGTGAATGTGCATCGCACCTGTGGGACTCGAACGTGTTTACCATGCGTCGTTTCAGTTCGTTGCACCCTGAACTACCGCTGCGCCTACCACCTAATTTACCCACTGGCGAATTGATCATGTGGCTCAGCACTGCATTTGCTCCATCTTTCGAATGAGATGAATGACAGGAAAACCTATGAAAGTAGCTTAGACGAGCTATCCACACATTTATATCGTCATTTGCCCACCCTGAGTCAAGGGAGTGACGTGAAAAATGCTCGATACACGGGACAATCGTCTAGTATTATACCACAAAGTTCTACGCCAGTGCTCCTAAGGGCAAACTGTATTGTCGCTGTTCAAGTCCCCGAGGTCTATGGGCTTACATGACATATTTTAGGAAAGCTGCCTGCTACTGCAGTACAGTATGCGCAGTTTGAGTTGTCATGCTCCTCTCCCTTTACCTTCTCTCGCGCTCTATATATCTGTATCCCCGTACCCCTTTCCTCTCGTGCCCGCCAGCCAGCCCTAACTACTTTTGGTCATCTTTACAGTCTTTGTATACCGTAAATCCTTTCTCTTTCGTTATTGTTGTATTTATGATCATTCAGAAGAAAGAATTTTGACTTTTGCGGCAATGTTCAGAAAGTTGAGTCCCATACAACCCCCCTGCATAACTAATGAAAATGAAACACCCCTCTTCCTATCTCGTCACTGTAAGACAGAAATCCTGTTGCTACCCATTTTATGTGCCTTATATCTGCATCTGCATTCAAGCTGGCCAATGGGAATGCGAGTAGACACATACGCCTGGGCCAGGGCTGCTGTCTAAGCGTCGGTAAAAGTGCTGAAACAGCAAGGAAGAAAGCATTGAGTTTCCGTATGGAAGCATTATTTTGTCAAATATATTCAAACCATAGCTCAAGATTACCAGGTATGTAATTGATGATTTAACCTTCTCGCATGATAGAATAAGTGAAATTGAGACTTTTGATGGTGCATGCACTCTGACGACACCATAGGCGAATACAAATTGGCAAAGGAGGGCACTAATCAAATGACTTGGAAGCGATGCACCCACGCACACGAATCGTAACATGCAATCAACCTTAGCTTCTCACGGACGTCAGGGACAATGCTGATGTTCTAAGCAGCCTCGTGCAAAGATAGTCCATGCGCAATGAAATGTTCGCTGGGAACGTTACAGCTTAATGCATCGTGTGGGCGGTGTAGTGTACACGCGGAAAACTAAGGGACGTAGCAATCTTTACCAAACCAACCAGAATAACTATGCATAGAAATTACTCTAACCGAGTAAAAAGGGACAGATAAGCGCACGATGTTAGAAAATATAAACGTAAGCCTAGAACGCTTCATTAAGACCAAATATGGAAAATTTCGCACACTTTTTACGGCCATGGTTTATTTCACCGTTGTAGCCGTACCCCTATTCGCACTTCGTCATGCGGTGGTTTCACACTATAGTTTAATGCGGCTGTCATTGTCGCCACAATTATGTCAAACTTGCGGCACCGAGCTTATTTCTTTGGTGCATCGCTGTAATATTTGTGGACGAGTGATACGAAATAAATTAACCCTTGGTGACCCAGACTCATTCGTGCCTGGTAGCAAACTACTGTGGGGGCTTTCAAATGTCGAAACGGGACCCGTCGCATGAGTCGAAAACAAAGCGAAGCCACTCAGGGACAACAAAATATTGGTACGTATTCTTTTCAGTATAAATAAAAAAAGGCTTTAGGAGAAATCTTAGCGCTGGCGCGTCGAATGTCATGCCTGCCAGCAAACGGTGCTTTCGACGCTCTTTCTATATAAGAAAATTTAATAGGGCACACAGCAATATGGATTGCTAAAACTCATTTATTCGCCACAGAGATGCTGATAGCAGTTTACAACATAAAAAATAATGAAAAGAAAAACAGCGTGAGAAGGCACAGGTACAGTGGGTCTTGGCGCTTGCAGCACGAGTACATAAAACTCGACGCCGCGATCGCGCCTATTCACCATCACGCTTCACTCAGGCGAATAGGCGCGGACGGTTGAGTTTCTTCCTTATATATTGCTTACATCTTTCATGACGCTCTTTGCTGAATTGGACGAAACGACCAGTCATACGTAGATGGAGACTTTTCGCAAATACACTTAGTATTACTGGGAAGGCTTTCAGCGGGCGCGTAGTGATGCGCATTTGAATAATTAGGCTACACGAACACCCACATGCCAACTCATTAGCCCATTGTAGGTATTTCTGGAGTTTAGTGGTGGCTGGAAACAGTCTGCGGAATTTAAAGCAGAATGTGCCTTTCGGCTCACTTTGTAGACTCGACGATTTTTTATCAAAGGAAACTGAGCTCGACACATTCAAAAGGGGGAGCTTCCAGCAGCAGCCGCTAGGAGCGCTGATTAGCCAGAGTCCCTGAAAGCTGGATCCTTCGCTATCTAGGGCTACGCCTCCGCAAATGTCATCAGGTTTATGATACCTAATTAAATATTGCACCCATATGTGTATCATCCGGCCAGCTGTGTTTGTCCAAGTTGTCAACGTTTTTCGGAAATGGCGTCGGCCGTATTACAGAAAGAAAAATAATGGTGTCTTTCCCGGTGGTGACTACCGCGCTGCTGTGTATTCTGCCATATACATTGCACACAGACAATGTGAAGCGAAGTGTACGGACACGATGGGGGGTGGAATGGTGGTGCAATAGTGGAATGCATGCTTTCAATAAGAGTGGGCAAACCCGCACAATAATAACTTATATCTACAATTCTTTTTCATCTCTTGCTGTAGTCGTAACACTACCCCACTGCCAGGAACTATGCCCAAGAGTCTGATTTCAGCAGGGCCTATCAATCAGCGCTTAAGAATTGGGGTGGGTCATCTGGGTCTGTGCAATTACTTCGATACACTCATCAGACAGCTTCAAAACAGTCATTTTAGTTTGTGGGAGGCGGCACGAATACGTAGCCGCTGTAGCCGCGGTTTATTTAGACTGGCGAGCCATGGTGCCACGGGATCATGGGAGCGACGGACGTCGCGGCCGCTCAGGCCCGGCCGGTACCCTAAAAATGGGGACGACAATGGTGGTGTCGGCTGCGGCGACGGTACCGCCTTCTTCGCAATGGCGGCTGTAAACACGAAAGGAAAGACTATGAAGGCGGGCTCTGTAAGGACCAGATCGTCGTAGACAGAGGAAGAAACGTCAATCGCATTGGCTGTAATAAACGGGTGGCAACAAGACAGAACAATAATCAGTGACTCCAAGATGGCCATTAGTAACTTCACAAAGAGCTCCGATCCTATCGTGGTGCCCAAAATCCTGAACCGCAGAGCAGAAGAGTTCAAGAATGGCAAAATAACACCCAAATACCTCAGATGGACCCCGACACACATGAGGGAAGTAACCACAGAGGACCCGAGCACCTCTCCCAACCTTATGTAGAAGGCCCACGAAGCCGTGCGAGAACTAACCCACCGCGGCTCGGACAGTGCCGGCCCAACACCCCGCATCTCCGCGGAAGTGGGGAGCACTGCGATGGAGGCGATAGAGAAAACGGAGGCGACGACGACGACGATGTAGCGATACAAGACAACAGGGATAGACTGGTCACGTACCACGACATGCTGACACGCTATACGGAACAAAGAGAAGCATACCTACAATCGCACAAACAACCCGACAGGTCCCAAGAAACAGATCGGAGAAGGTTGCAAACCAGAACCTTCCGAAACCCAGCACACTTAAACAGAATAAATTCCAGAAAATACGCTGAAGCGAGCTGCAAGCTCTGCAGGCACGAACATACACACATGGCGCACATCTTATGCATATGCACAGAGATCAGAGCAATAAACATAGAGGACAACATAGAATCGGTGCTTCTCGAGGAGCGATGGCTAAACGCCCTGACCAGCTCGGATCTGCACGACGAACTATGTGCCATTCAGTGGGCCCGGGCAGCGGTGAAAAGGCTATGCCTCATCGCACATAATGCTCGGGTGGCCTGAGCTCGGGCTGGCAACCTTCGCAGGTTTCTTTCTCAATAATTTTTTTTCTGTCGGACGGTCAGGTCGAGATCAATTGCGTGTTCTATTCTCGCCCTACCTGCATGTGATCCCTTTTCTTCTCCGACGGATGTGGAGGCGATAGTCACGCCTCTACAGGGCCCCTCTCCTAGTGCGAAGCGCGATTGAAATTAAGTCCCATGCAAAAGTCCAAGTAAAGAAGTCCAGCTAAAGTGTGCAGATGGTGTCGTCATTGGTAGTGTCGGTTTGTCGAAATCCGGGAGGGATGCACCAGGCAGCACCGGTAGCGTAGGTTGCAAGCAAGGCGCAGCCGCAGTGGTGCCGTAGTGCGAAATCACTACCTGCCGCAGGTTCTCGGGCCTCTAGAAGTCGGAGCTCCAAGAGTACACCGTCCGGCAGCTCGGGATTTGCGCAGAGATAGCCCAAGTGCTGCTCCGTCCCAATGTAGACTTAGTATTGATGCTCGAGCGGAAGAAACCAGATTGCAGAGCTTCTCCTGTAAAACTCTGGTAGGCCATGCATCCGCGGAAGCTGTGAGTATAGAATATCAGAAAGCTGCTGGTGCTTGAGGCTAAATCTCCAATGCTGATGGTATCAGTGTTGTGGTGGTCTCTGAAGGCATCGCGAAGGTTGTGCTTGTGGCGTCCCGTGCCTGCGAGAGCGAAATTCGCACGTACTGGGGTCGGTGGCTGACCCTCTGGATCGATGATGAATGAGGTGCCCCCGAACGGAAAGCGCACAGCTTGCGGGGACGTCCAAGGAAGGAGAGCGGCGGGCCGTAGAATTGCCGTAAACGCTTACTTTTGGCCCAGTGAATTCCAGTGACACGTCGCCAAGGGATGCGGTGTGTCTTCTATCGATTGTGATGCCCGTTGTGATCGTGAAGGGGACGGCCTACGACATATGTCCGTCCACGTCCTGTCCTTCCTTAATATCGTGTTTGTAAAACTGAGCGCAATATAACCATGAATGTTCACCAACTAGCCCCCTTCATTGCTCTACTAGACATATGTAGGCCTGGCAGCATCATTTGTCGCTTTACTTGCTGTTATGTGGCTTGCGTCGAGGCCAGAATGGCGTAATGGTTGTGCACAGGGACTTTTTTATCGGTGGAGCTTGAGGGGTCCTGGCTGGCAGTCAAGAACGGCGTTGTCGATCTTTCTCATTGGCCTTTAGCTACGTAGGAAATGTTGTGTAAATGATATCATGACCATTTGTTTGGCATAGACCGCCTCGAAACGATGCTAATGTTTAAGGCTAGATGGTGTCGTCCTTGTGTGGGTAGGGGCACGATTACTTCATGTTTCCCTGTCTAAAACAAGAGTAGCAGTACACAACGGAAGGCTTGAACGGACGCGGGCGCAGTACGCGGCCGTCGTACAGGATTGGTTCACGAGGGGGATTATGACCTTGAAGCGTGATGAGACGCGTACGATCACTGCCTAGGTAGCGAGCAGCCGCGATCTTGCGCTGGGGACACGATAGTTCCTGCAGGAACTTTTTGGTTTCTTCGTCATGGCCAATGCCATTAACCATATAGCGCCTTAAATCAGAACTACTCTCGAGCTACGCCTGGTCTGGAAGGACCCATTATTCTGAGACTTGTATCTGTTGCAGTTCTTCGAGCTTATGAACTAGTGCCACAGCAGAGACATATTATACTCTGAGACTGTATTGGTAGGTTGCATAGAGCGAAACCTTGAAATCATGAAGTCTTCACGCAGGCGTTCAGGGCTGTTTGAATGATGAGGTTAGGCAGAGTGGACATGTCGTACCTAGCACGAGGCTTGATAACCACTTTCTACCACAATGTCTTTGGCGACATCGGAGACGTATGCCTTGGTCGTGCGGGCAGGCCTTGTGATGAGCGTGGTCGTTGTGGCACCGCTGGAGCTATATTTTCTTTCGGTGGAATGCCAGAAGCTTCCGTCATTCTCTTGGCTGAGGTGCGCCGTGACTGCAGAGCTGTTGTGCTCCATGCAGGTGGTATCCATCCTCAGGGTACCATCTACGCACGTTGTACTCGTCCCCAAGAATGAGACACTCCCGGCTTAGATGGCTGTTGCATCGGCAGCATTCTACTCCCTCGATACAGAGGACGGAAGTTTTGATGTTCCACGCCGACGCGGCGAGCGTAGATACCGACTAACCCTGTAAACAGGCGCCAGTAATGATTATGAACCGCCAATGCGGTCCATAGGCACCGGGCGCGGGTTGCATTTGGACCGGTGGCACCTTCATGCGGCGGCGCCACAAATGTAATGGCATGTGACGGCCAGGCAAGGCTCAGCAGGCGTTGCCGCCAGCGACGTCGATTTAACATGTTTAGTCGTCTTTTCTGTTTGCATTGCCGAAATACCATGTGAAACCAAATGTCATCAAACATGTTGCGTTTTTGAGCGCAGGAACAGTTAGTAAAACATTGCTGAAGGTGGTTAGGCCATTAACTTCAATCGGTTTTTAATCGAGGCCTCACCAGATGGGACCACGGAAAGACAGGTTACGCACTCTGTGTAGGCAAGATTACGTACAGTATTCAGCAATTGAAACGCGATACCGAAGCGCATGGCTGCCGGCGCTTCCTGCACCGATTGAAAGCGCTGGGGACGCTGAGCTGATGCATCAGGGTATAGCGTAAAAGTGAGCCCTTTTGTGATGCATTGTTACTGAGTTTAGTCCCACGGCGCTCAGTTGAGCTAAATAAAAAACACGGTGGCCGTGGCGCGTTCCGAATATTGCGTTTCAATGGATGAGCACTGAAGATTTCCGATGCTGCTTTGCTATGGTTTAGTAGTTGTAACATTAGTAAAGAATCCGTTTAAATGCAAGAGCTTCGTGTCCCATGGGTATTGTCGGTCTTCCTCTCCGCCGCTGTAACATCTCCGGAGCTTGGGCTACGAAGGCGTACACTCAGATATGTAGTCACCGTTTTGCCGTCTTATCGGATCATCAGTCTTGCTTTTACGGTACATTTTCCTTTCTCGCGCTTTCAAACTCTGGTTGTGTCCGGCACATGACTGTTTGCTGCGCGTCAACGGCGATCGAAAACTCACCGGCGTGTTCACGCTTGCCGCCAGCGATGGCTCTTGTCGCGTTAAGCAGTGTGAATGGATCATGACTGAAGATTGGACTAGCTTGTAAGACACTAAGAATGACGAAGGGTTGCAAGGATAAATAGAATTTTAATGGAATGAAAAAGGGAGTTAACGACACATGTGCGAGCAGCGAAGCAGCCAAAGAACAAAAAAAAAAAGAACAGGAGACCTACGTCTCCTTTTTTGTCCTTGATTTTAGAGCGCAGCTCTTAGGCGCCCGTTCCTGCATTGAGCGTCGGCGTACCCGAGCGAAAGAGCACAGCGGAGGGTGAAATAGCGAAAGCGGAACGCAGCGCGGCATGAAAGACGGCGATATTGAAGAGAACACGAGGAGGAAAGTGGAGGAGGGTATGGCGAAAACGTGAGAAGAAAAGCGTAGTAGTGTGCAAGACAGGCTCCGCGGCGACGACCGCTCCGAGATGTCGCCTAGTAGCGCGCCATCGTCTGTTCCCCGATGGCATGCGGAGAGCGCGTCTGCCTATACTATATATGCAGGATATATGATCTTAGGCAGTCTTACGTAGGATAGTCGAGACAGCCGTGAAGGAGGTGCGTCTTCCTAAATGACAAGGACCATCGCGCAAGTCAAAGCCACATGGAAATCGTCCTCTTTCTCTGCTGCGTTCCGCAGTATTCGTCCGCAGTTCCGCAGTATTCGTTCTAAGCATGTGTCTATCATGCAGGGAAATGCATGATAGACAAATGTAGCGCCGCCGATATTTTTATCGGCGCCGAAACAAGGTTGACCGCTGATATCCCTAGCAATCAACTATCCCTCCCGAGTACCTTGAAAGTTTTTTGGCAAAAGTTGGAGCGATTGCAAGGAATGAGGTCTAATGATCGCTATATGGAACGATTTTCAGTCGTCACCTCTGCCCATTGAAACGCCGCTTGAACTACTGTATGTTATCTTTAGACATAAAGGCATCGCAGGTGCGTGTTACCGCCCCTCTAGCAGCCAGTCGGACTTTATTGATGGTTTGCATAACTCAATAGAATACGCGTTCAACCTGCATCCCATAGTGCATTCTAGCACTAGGCGGCAATTTTAATTACCCCGGTATCAATTCGACAGCGCCTTCTGTGTCACGAGTGTTCCCACGTTCTTCACACAATAAGCATGTTTTATTTGGTCCAGCTGGTACACGAGCCGTCTAAATGCAAACGTATTCAGGATTTGCTATATTTAAACGCTCCTGTCAAAGCTCGTACAAATGTACTTCAGAAAATTAGCGACCACAGACTCGTTTACTGTTTCCTTCTACTGTCCCTCGAAGCAAAATCTACTGTCACAATGCAAATACTAAACTATTCCAGAGCTTACGCCACTCAAGTGAACCGAATGTTGGAAGAGCTTGCCCCCATGTTCGACGTCCCATTCAATACCCGAACAACAAATGAGAACTGGATCGCCTTCCGCTAAAGAATGAGAGAAATTAAATTTACTTGTGTCCATAAAATAACCATTAAAACCACAACAGATGCGAAGTGGTTCACATGATTTGTTAAAAAACTCAATAGGAAAAAGTGAGCATACCGAACAGCGTACAATACAAACGCTAACAGTGATCAGCAAAAGTAAACAGAGGCGCGCGCTACTGCTGAGGCAAGAAATAATGAGGCTAAAGACAATTCCTTTAGTTATACGTTACCTAACTTATTAAAAACTAAGGCTGCAAAATTGTGGCGAGTGATTAATGATAAAGATGAACACACACTTCCATTATTAAACGACGAAAGCGGTAACGCTGTCCCCGCGGAAGCCACAACCGAATGTCTTTAATTATTACTTTTCTGAAAATTTCTCTAATGAGTCACCATGCCAGGTTATTCTCGAGGACAATAATTCAGCTCTTCGTAAGCTATGGGCTGAAATAACCATAAGACCACCAGGCGCAGCCCGTGCTATTGAGCGGTTGCCACTTAAATCAAGCCCTTCCCCTGACAGGATCAACGCTAAAGTTCTGACAATGACAGTGCAGGCTTCATCCATTTTACTGTCGCTCATTTTTCAACAGTCCTTAGACTGCGGGGGCATTCGAGATGACTGAAAAAGGGCACATGTTATTCCCATATTCAAATCCGGCAATAACACAAGTCCTAATAATTACTAACCAATATCCCTGACTTTTATTTTCAGCAAACTTTAAGAACACAGGCTTTTCTCATACATAATGACTAATCTAAATGCAAATAACTTACTTTCAGACACGCAGCATGGCTTCAGGCACAAAAAATCTTTTCAAAAACATTTGTTCGAACTAGTTACTGACATTCACGACTACATACATGAGCAAACATACCCAGACGCATTATTCATTGATTTTTACAATAGCTTTTGATCGTGTTGCGCATAACCGATTGATCAAGAAGGGCGATAACCTAGGATTAGATTCTAACACAACCCGTTGGATTGCCGAATTATTAACTAATCGATACCAACGACTTGTTCTTTAGGAGCATACATCTGGAACCGCGTACGTCATCTCAGGAGTGCCACAAGGGTCAGTTGCGGGACCATTGCTCTTTCTTATTTATATTAATTATATAACTGGTAACATAGGTTCTCAAATGAGACTTTTTGCTGGCGACTGTGTCATTTACAGGCACATAGTAGCTCCCTAGGATGTCACTTGCTCATAAAGGGGCCTGGTGTAACTCAGCCAGTGGTGTAAGGTCTGGCATATGGAGAGAAACGCAGAAAAGACAAAGCCTATTACATTTCTTACACTTACTAATATTCATCTATAAACGCCTACACAATAAACATTACAGGTATAAAGAGAGTGCAAAGTTTCAAATACCTGGGCGTTTATTTAACCACAGATCTAACTATGCATACACACATAGAATATGTAACCAAGAAAGCATTTAAGAAATTAGGATTAATCGAACATCGTTTCTATTCTGCCAACTCAGAAACGAAGCTTCACGCTTAGACATCTCTCACGCCGTCTTTGTTAGAATATGCATCAATAATATGGCACCCAGGTACTGTCACGTTGCAGAACCGCATCGAGTCAGTAATGAATAAGACGGTAAGGTTCATAATTTCCTTGTATTCACCCTATACGAGTGTATCATTTTTAAAAAGCAGCATCAACATTTCCGTTCTAAACACCAGTCGCAAATATTCGCATTTAACATTTTTTTTTCATTCTTTATATTGCGGCGAGTCCACATTTGCAACCACGCATTAAACCAGCACGTCACATTTCATCCAGGCGCGCTTATGAGCACAAAGTGCAACCCATGTTCACCTCTAGTGCAGTCCATAAACAGATGGAACGCGTAATCAGGAAACATTGTCATTTGCACTGATGTAGCTAGTTTTCAAAGGAAACTTCTGGAGCATCTCCATGAATAAGGACTATATTTATGTGTATGCGTTTTTTCGTTTACTCATGCACATTTAAACGTGTCACTCAACCGACTGTCTCTCCCGCGCCCCCGTCGAACCCGCACCACTAGATACTGACGACGATTCTGGTTTTCTTTGTACTCTTCCATCTTTAAACCTAGCTCAACAGCAACGCCAAGATTCCGAGCTCCAGCCCTTGATTGAATACCTTGAAGGAAGCCGCCCACAATCCCCACGGCAGTTCGCGCGTCACCTGTCCTCTTTCTGCCTACGTGGCGACATCCTATACAAGCGGAACTTTCACCCTACGGCAACCGTTTTCTTGCTCGTTGTTCCCGCTACTCTCCGCGACGATGTTATACGTGCATGCCCCGACGAACCATTGTCCGGGCATCTTGGTTTCACGCGTACTCTCGCGAGGATCAAGCACAAGTACTATTGGCGAAAACTCACAAAAACCGTGAAGCAGTACGTCAGAAGTTGTCGAGATTGCCAGCGTCGCAAAGTTCCACCACTGAAACCAGCCGGTCTGCTTCAGCCTGCCCGACCTCCTTGTTCACCTTTTGAACAAGTCGGGATGGATTTACTCGGCCCAATCCCCAAGTCTTCGGCTGATAACCGCTGGATCGTTGTCGCCACCGATTATCTCACTAGATACTGCGAAACACAAGCCGTTCAGCGAGCTACTGCTTCTGATGTTGCTAACTTCTTTATCAAAAAATATCGTCCTTCGACATGCTGCTCCCGCTGTCGTCATCACAGACCGTGGTACGGCCTTCACTGCCCAGTTGGTCCGAGGTATTCTGCAGCTGAGCGGAACAACGCACCGTACGGCAACTGCGTATCACCCGCAGACTAACGGTTTAACTGAGCGTCTCAACAAAACGATTGCGGATATGCTTTCCATGTATGTTGCCACAGATCATAAAAATTGGGACGAACTGCTTCCGTATGTGACATTCACGTACAACACTGCCCTACAAGAAACCACCGGGTTTTCTCCTTTTCGTCTGGTCTACGGACGCGACGTCACCACTATGCTCGACGTGATGCTCCTACCAACTTCGTCTTAACCTACCGCACCAGATACAGACGCTTTGTTCAGCGTGCCCAAGCAGCGCGGCACCTTGCGCGGCAACGAATTCTATCCCGACAAAGTCAAGATGCTCGTCGATACAACATATGCCATCGAGACGTCACATAAAACCCGGGAGATCTTGTATGGGTTTGGACCCCTATACGTCGACGAGGCCTGTCAGAAAAATTATTGCGCCGATACTTTGGACCCTACATAGTTCTGCGTCGTCTAAGTCCTGTCAACTACGAAGTTATTCCAGCCGACACTTCGCACCACTCCCGTAGACCACGTTCCTCTGACATTGTTCACGTTACCAGGTTGAAGCCCTACCATTCGCGCTGACTCTCATCCACAAACTTTGTGATGCGGCCCCTGTCGTCACGTCCGATGTCTTTCACATTTCTTTTATTTTTTCCTTGTGGCATTTACTATCTCCCCAACTTTTAATATCATATTTAAATGTAATAATATTTTAAATAATAATATTTTTTATTATTTTATTTTGGAGGGAGGGGTAATGGCACGCACTAGTAACGCTAGATGTCGAGAAAGAAGAAGTGTGCGTGGTAGCTGCTGCAAAAACGAACTGTAAACGGCCGTTCGCTTAGAACTGACTGACTGGCTTTTCCTCTCGTGACAATATTGTACTACAGTGCTTACCAATTCCGAGGTTCATTTCAGCATTCCTGTTATCTATGTGCATAAGAAATTGCGTAATATTTCTCTAGTTGCGCCGGATTAAATTATGAATAGCATTCTGAAAGGGTCGTTAAATTTCCTTTATACCACGGTGTTTGCTTTTACCCACCTCATGTCTTTATTTTTCTTCTCGTTTGTTCCGGTGTTTCTATATTTGACGCAGTGATATTGCATTTCGCTCCGTCCCTCTCCCTATGTAATGCCCTTCAGGGCCTTTAGGGTACCTAAATAAATAAATAAATAAATAAATAAATAAATAAATAAATAAATAAATGTGGAAATAAAGCACTGCATGAGCAGAGGTCTGTGTGCGGCGGCTGTTGTGAATCGCGCCAACGCCTGATCTACGCGCTGCCTTTCACGATCTCCCGATTAGAGAAGCAATCGCGTCGCAATTCTCTTTATTCGGAACGTGTCGCACGAGACAGATTTTCCGTGCCAGCCGATACATCACAAAATGAATACACGCGTGGATTTCACGTTAGGTTCTCTCGTATTTGACGGCAATTTTTTTTTTTACTTCAGACGGAAACGGTACGACCTAGGCAGAACCCGAAGGCGACAGAATGTCTCGCAGCGTTTTCGTAGAGTTCCACAACGAGGAAAGGACTGGGGAATGAGAGCCGATCCCGAACGGGGGGGGGGGGTGCAATTTAACACACCGTCCCAAGGCGTTAGCTGCTACGAGGCGAGAATGGGACGGACATACCCGCACCCCCTCGTAACGCCAGAAAGAAAGTCCTCAATTCTAGAAGACGAATGGACGCTAGAGCGCACACAAGGGCTCTTGCTCGAGCTATATGGGATGTGCTGTAAACTTGCCAGTCGTGCTAAAGAAGTGTAATACAGTCATCCGCCTTCATAACGAAGTGCTTGTGACCTTCGAACACCTTCGTTATACAGGTCGGTTCATTGTAAAGATCGCGCCGCGCACAGCTCACACAAGAACAGGAGCAGAGTTTTTCCTTCCTTATACAGGACATTCCATTGTAGAGGAGTCCGTTGCAGACGTGCCCAACCGTAATTTGCGTTAGCATGAGAGAAGCATGCGTACGGTTTGAACAGTCGCGCTGCCGTGCCTGCGGCGCGTCAAGGTTTCGATCCAATCACATATACGTGCGAGACTAGCCCTCCGGAGTGTTGCCATTGGAACCGAATAATACCTGCAGAAGCCCACGTGCCATCGGTCAAAGCCACTACAGTTACTCTGGCAATCTTTGTAGCCTTCTGACAAATGCTTCGTAATTATTTCTTTAACGCAAAAAATGACACCAGTTTACTTCGGTAGTAGCAAAAGCATTTTACCTTAATATATCATATGCGAAGCCTTAAAGAGTACAAAGGCGATGCTGGAGGTCGTATAAGAACGCACTTCTTGAGAGCCAAAAAAGAAAGAAACAACATCGACGTCAACCCTCATTTGCAAGCAAAACAGAATTACTTGAATGTCACAGTGTAGGTGTGACGTCGCTGTGATACTTCCAGTGAGCGCAGTTGCCGTCAAAAAAGTTTCATTGTAGAGCTGCAGATGCCCGCTGGCCATTGGGGCATATACCCAGTGGTATGTATTTTACTCACTTTTCTTACATGGGCAGTAAATTCCTTTCTTGTTCTACTCCTATTTAGATGATGAAGTACACGACAATGTTAACGTGCACAGCAAAATAACATCTGGAATATAAATGCTCGAGCTCCGCGTCTAAGCTTACCGCGGCGAGCTTTGTTGCCGGGGTGCATTTGCCTCCCAATTTCCACTGATTTTCTACTTAATATATTACCTGCTCGCATGATTGTGGCCTGCCTCGTACAAGTGGCGACTTTAATGAAAAGCAGACACGAGAAAACGCGTTTTGCGGTACGTCAGGCCTTAAAACCAGCAATGCGAAACCATCGGAAACACCGCGGTAACGTTCGTCCCGTCGTCTGCTTCACGTGCCAGTGCTCTGGCTTCTGCCGTTCGCGGCACTGTTCGCCAGCACATCGCTGACATGCCGCTGGCGTCTTACGGCGGTCGCCTTGGTGCCTATAAACAGGGTTTCAGTAGCGGGGAAAAACCAGCAAACGTAGCTCCGGATTTTGCAAATCCGGAGCTACGGAAGAGCACGTCGAGCAGAAGGCGCGCTGGAAAAGCCCCATATTTACTTTGAAGCAGCGCGCATGTATGTCGTTTCTGTGCACCTTTCCTTATCGGATTTTTAGAAGTAACCTAATGAGCATGTCTTGCCATGAAGGTCATATGACACACCTAGGAAGGCCGTTTTTTTTATGAGCGTGCACACAGCGTTCACAACTTCGCCTCGTTAAACTGAAAATAAAATTTCTAAAGAGGTCCCATGTGCGGACAGTGACAAACGTAGCAGCAGTGACGCAGAAAAGCGCCAGTACACTCAAAATGGCATACAACTGAGTGCTTAGGAAACGCGTCGCTTACCGGGTGTTATTAAGTGATGCCCGCCGGCATAGGTTCTGTTTACTCCATTGTACCGCTAGATCAGCATGCTTTGAATCGAAGTGGTCTAAATGTTAATAAGCAATGCTACAGAGACAACGACTCTCTTGAGAGGTGTGTTACTTGATGCAGAGAATATTACCAAACAGGTAAAAAATTTAATTATGGGGTTTTGCGTGCCAAAAAGACTTTCTCATAATGAGGCACGTCGTAGTGGAGGACTCCGGAAATTTCGACCAACAGGGGTTCTTTAACGTGCACCTTAGTCTAAGTACACGGGTGTTTTCGCATTTCGCCCCCACCGAAATGCGGCCGCCGTGGCCGGAATTCGATCACGCGACCACGTTCTCAGCAGCCCAACACCATAGCCAGTGAGCAACCACGGCGGGTAGCAAACGTGTGGTATTCAGTAGGTAAAAATAAGACTAATTCAGCGCTGAAAAATTCCCTATCAACTGTGTTATCGCAATCCTTCCAATAGCTTATTGAAGGCATTCAGTGGTCGAGGCACCTCGAAATGTTGAGATTAGCTTCAACTTTGACATACTTATTGACACTGACTCGCTTATGGTATGAAGAGCTTTATTTAGGTCCTAAGGGATCAGTCTGGGACTGATGCGGGCCGCTCCCTCGTCGGTACAGAGAGGCCGAGCCCCTCTGCCGTCACACGGGCCCTCTGGGCTACCCTGAGTTGGTCCGCCAGCACTTCACTGTGCAGCATCCGCTGCCATCACTGTTCACCTCTAGAACCATCACCGGCCAACGCCAAGCAGCACCAAAGCGTGTGTTCTAAATCGAGCAAACCCCCACACTTACTACAATAGACTAAAACCCCGTAGTACAGATTAATTTTATTCATGATGACCGGGTTAGCGTATGTTCGTGTCTGCAGAAGCCTTAATGAAACCGCCTGTGGCCTATTTAATTTGGTATGTGGCAGGGGGAATGCCCTGCGCCTTATGTAATAGTGCTTGGTGATTTCGTTGTAGGTTAACAGTTGGTCCCTGTACTCAGGAGCGGGAGATCCAGCCCCTTCAGGGAGTACACGGCACACTAATCTTCGTGCCTCCCTGTGCGCCACCTCGTTGAGGTTATGTGGGGCTCTCTCCACTGTCCCCATATGCGCCGGGAACCAAGTAACTGTATGCGAAGTGATATTCCTACCCTGCAGCAGTCTGTTAGCCGGTTCCGCAACAACTCCTCTCGAGAAGGCTTTAATCGCAGATCGCGAGTCACTAAACACCAAAACTCTTGAATCAATTAGTGCTAGAGCAATATCCATCTGTTCGGCAACCCCCGATCTTTGGTATAAATGGAAGCGGCATTTCTAACGCTACCTTTGCCATCTACCACCACCAACGAATAAGCATTTTTACCATTAATCCATGCGGCGTCAACAAACGCAGACTCCTCCTCCTGATCCTTTGCCTCTCGCAACAAAGCCCTAGCTCTCGCGACCCGCCTCCCTACATTGCGTACTGTGTGCACATCCCGCGGAAATGGACGAACCATGATATTTGCCCTCATGTTCACGTTCAACTCGTGTAGGGGCGCCCTATCGTGCGACACAGCCACCGATTCTTCAATTGACTTTAAGATATACCTACCGGCTGGTGTACCTAGCAACCGCTCCCTCTGTGCAGTACGCTGAGCCTCGGCAATTTCATCTAAAGTATTATGCAAACCAAGTCGGAACAACATATCGTTTGACGTAGTCATAGGCAGACCAAGCGAAGCCTTCCCGGCTTTTCTGATCAATGCTTCCAATTTATTTTTCTCCCCCCTATTCCAATTTAGCATAGCTGCTACATACGAGAAATGACACATAATAAATGCGTGAACTAAGCATATCGCACCTTCTTCTCCTAAACCCCTATGCCTATTAGAGATCGTTTTTATAAGTCTTATGCCTCCTTCGTCTTCTTGGTAATACGCTGAATGGTTCTAATTTTCGATCCGTTCACTTCAAGTACAAAACCCAGGACCCTGATTGCTTCAACTTTGGGTATCACTTGAGTTTTTCACTTGTGAAAGATTGTGTGACAGCGTTGCAATACTGATGCTAGCACCTGTTTCATCATATTTGTTAGCAACGTCCGTTTGAAAATACATTGGTGCTTCACTCAGATTTGCCGCACATTGTTGGAATGTTTCCTTAAAAAAATCTTTACTGGAATTCCAATTCCAAGCTGATAGGGTTCGACAAGGCTTGAAATAGGACTAATTGGTACGGCATTTATCGGTTTACGGCGCAAAATACAGCTGAAAAGACATAGACAAACAAGTGCAAAAAAGTCGGTAAATATTTCGTTGTGTAGATAGCTTTCTCATTTGCTTTCCATATGGCAAGCTTGTTCAAGTGACTGTGACAGGAACTTCCGAAATTTTTCCTGCGCGCACCGAGGCCTCTAGTTTGCGTTACAAATGCAACATCTGCTTTCAGTGTTTGCACATGAAGTTGACATTCAGTTTCACTCACACATGTTGGGAGTACAAAACGAATACAGAAAAATGTTTGCTTTCTCGTGGTTCAGAGAATTAAAAGTTACTATATACAGCCATTTACCCCTCGTGCACTATCTAAGCTATAACCAAATCATATGACCGCTAGGTCAACACTAGCCTGCGGTTGGAAGTAATGAAGCTAACGCACAGTTGATGTCTAGCCCCCTTAATGACATCTATTTCCCCTAAAGATTCGAGTGATATTGGTAACAAAAAGAAGACAGCTAAAAGGTATGAAGCTTAAGCATGACAACTTTCAAAGTAAGCGTGATGAATAAATAACCTTCACAAAATTTCACATGCCACATAACACATTGGCGAAAGGCACGGTGTAAAAGACATTATTATAGCACTCTAAAGTTGAAGGTGCTATGCATGAAAGTGAATGCTCTCAGGAAAAAACTAGCTAAGAATAAAGCACGCAAATAAGCTCATGAAATGCATAGACAACGATGTGTGTGAATTCCCTTTCACTTGCGCAGAATCGTAGATGGAACTCACATGCCGCTGCATTACCATGAGTTTAAGGGAAGTGCAAATATGCAATAAAAGTACTGTAGTCACCAGAGAATTTGGTGGCACACGACGCATGGTGCGGTTGCTATCCTATCTCTAATGGAATGAAGGCTTTGGTTCGCTGAACTTAAGTGCGAGAAATCTTGGAAGCATACTGTTATAGTGTAGCACGCCATGCCGCATGTGTACTGGGCGGGCTAACTGCCATGACCCATGTGACGTCACATAGCGGTACACACACACACACACACACACACACACACACACACACATATATATATATATATATATATATATATATATATATATATATATATATATATATATATATATCCGGGTAGATATCCGGGTCGAACCCGGATATCTTTCCCAGTGGCGGCATTTTCCCAGAAGTACATATATCCGTTACTCATCGGTTCGGCGTGTACTTGCTTGGACGCGCTGCTAGCTCCAAGCCCCGTTGTCGTTCCTTGTGGCCGAACACTTCCTGAGCAGGGGTGTTCCGTAAACGGTGCCGTACTCCGGGAGCACGTACAGCACTTTGAAGCTGGACGAAAGCTCCGCTCGCTTGCTTCCGTTCGTGCCTGTCCACCCGTGCAGGCCCACGGCCGTCGCTTACGTGGGTAGGTAAGACGCTCGTCGCCAGTTGTTATAACGTCATCATGCAGCCAAACCGGGAATGGAATCAGTTTATTCAGGGCCGGCGTTCATATATATATATATATATATATATATATATATGAACACCGGCCCTGAATAAACTGATATATTATATATATATATATATATATATATATATATATATATATATATATATATATATATATATATATATATATATGAACGCCGGCCCTGAATAAACTGATTCCATTCCCGGTTTGGCTGCATGATGACGTTATAACAACTGGCGACGAGCGTCTTACCTACCCACGTAAGCGACGGCCGTGGGCCTGCACGGGTGGACAGGCACGAACGGAAGCAAGCGAGCGGAGCTTTCGTCCAGCTTCAAAGTGCTGTACGTGCTCCCGGAGTACGGCACCGTTTACCGAACACCCCTGCTCAGGAAGTGCTAGGCCACAAGGAACGACAACGGCGCTTGGAGCTAGCAGCGCGTCCAAGCAAGTAAACGCCGAACCGATGAGTAACGGATATATGTACTTCTGTGAAAATGCCGCCACTGGGAAAGATATGCGGGTTCGACCCGTAAACGCAAAACTTCGAGTCGTACTTAGAGAGTTTTGAACATGTAACGGCTAATGATACTGTTGACGCAAAGCACCTTCCCGTTTTTCTGGCAGTCATAGGACCAGAGGCTTACGAAGTACTGAGAAGTCTTGTTGTGCCGGCAGCCCAGGGAGAAAAGTCGTACGCAGAAGTTAAACGCCTCCTGAAGGAGCACAACAGCCCCAGGAGTTCCGTAATAGCAGAACGATGCAAGTTCAACCCGCGCGTACAAAAAGAGGGCGTGGAAGGGTTCATCGTGGAACTTAAACATTTAGTCAGAAAGTGTGACTACGGTGACTTTTTGCAAGACGCCCTGCGAGATAGGCTGGTTGATGGCATACGGAACGAAAAAACCCAGCGTGCTCTGTTTGCTGAACGAGAGCTGACATTTGATGGCGCTTGCAAAATCGCCCTGGATAGAGAACTAGCGGCGAGAGACACTGAACAACTGCGGTCAAGAGAACGAGAGGAACCCGAGCTGGTCGTGAAAAGCCGACCACACCAGTATCAGAGACCAGCTAATCCTATGCATGTTGAAGCCCGCAAGAACGAGAAATGCGCCAGGTGCGGCAGGGGACACTCATCGGAAGAATGTTGGTACAAAAAATTTATTTGTCGCAAGTGTTCGGCTGTAGGTCATTTGAAAAGCATTTGCCCAGTTGCTAGACCGAAGCCAAAAAACATGCATGCGCTCGAGTGTTCTGATGAGGACTCGGAGCAGGAACTGTACCATGTCATTATCACCAACCACTCATCTTATGAAGTGAGTGTGGAAATTGAAGGGCGTACACTGAATATGCAAATTGACGCGGGAGCGGCTGTCCCAATTGTCCCGGTGCAAGTGTACCTGTCTGAATTTCCACACGTAAAATGTGAACCGTGCAAAATGTCGTTTCGCACGTATACTGGGGAACAGATACAGCTAAAAGGGCAGTGTGACGTGGTGGTCAAGTACAACAATCAGTGCATGACTCTACCAGTAATTGTTATAAAAGACAACGGGAGGAAGTCGCGTGTGCTAATGGGGCGAAATTGGTTAGAACGTTCGAGTCTTGACTGGCTAGAAATCTTTTTTTATTGCGATAAAGACTTGCCCTTAAGGCATAATTCTTGGTGCGTATATGTATATTATGTGTGCTGTGAGGCCTGTGTTGTGTATGAATTTGGCTAGAAATTGGCCAGGTTGCAGTTGAAGACAGAGTTGCGGTGCTAAAACAGAAGTACCCTTCCGTGTTTTCTAAAAACTGGGGACAATACAAAACTTTGAAGCAAAGATTGTTAAGAAACTGGGTACAGTTCCTGTATTTTGCCCCGCTAGACCAGTTCCGTTTGCGTTGCAGGAAGGAGTTGAGCGGCTGCTGCGAGAACATGTGGAAACGGGCATGCGGCGTCCTGTAATGCGAAGTGACTGGGCTACGCCACTTGTCACAGTTGTGAAGGAAAACGGCAGTGTCCGGTTATGCGGGGATTATAAGACTACAGTAAACCCCTCTCTCAAAACAGGTCATTCCCCCTTCCCACACCAGAGGATTTGTGCCCTGCCTTAGCAGGAGGAAAGGTGTTCATTGTATTAGACCTTTCTTTAGTGTACCTGCAGCTGCCACTCACTCCGGAGTCACGGTCATTTTTGACAGTAAACACTAGCCTTTGGTTCGAATTTCAGCGCCTTCCTTACAGAGTGGCAAGTGCACCCGCTGTCTTTCAGGCAATGATGGACGAGGTACTCCATGGCATCCCACATGTAGGCTGTTATATTGACGACGTTATCGTCACAGGGGCAGGTATCGGCGACTTCCAGGAGACACTAGAACGTGTCTTGCAACGCCTCGGTGAATACAACATCACGCTTACCCTAGATAAATGCAGTTTTTTTCCGAAAATCAGTTACATACTTGAGTCGCACAATGACTGAGCAAGGCATTTACCATACCGACACAAAGAGCGCGATCTTACAAGCCCCCGAGCCCACTACAGTTAGAGCTTAAGGCGAATTTGGGAATGTGGAATTTTTACTCAAAGTTTCTCAAGAACGCTTCGACAGTAGCAGAGCCGCTTTATCGGCTATTAGGAAAGATAAAAATGGTCGTGAACAAAGGAGTGCAGCACCGCGTTTAAAGATACGAAGCACTTGCTAACAAGCAGCAAGCTGCCCACATTCTATGACGTCAAGAAACCACTTGCAATGCTTTGCGATGCATCGTCATATGGCTGGGGAGCCGTTATCTTTCACAAGACGGCTGAAGGTGAAGAAAAGCCAATTGCTTTTGCTTCGCGTACACTGTCGGAAGCAGAAAAAAAATACGCGCAGTGCGAACGTGAGGCCCCGGCGTTAATTTTTGGCCTAAAGAAAATTCACCGGTACCTGTACGGCCGAGAATTCACTATATATATACAGACGACCTGCCACTACTCGGGATACTAGTGCACGATAAGCGTATCCCGACTATCGCTGCCACGCGTATGCAACGCTGGGCTTTAACCGTCGCAGCTCACAAGTACCGGCTGAAATTTAAGAAAGGAAAAATTCGGGAGCGGCAGACGCCTTGTCTAGGCTGCCCCAACCAGGACCGGTGAAAGACGAGCCTTCAGATTGCGTGTCAATCATTCAGTGTCTCCCGCTGACAGCAGAGGAGATTCTAAGGGTCTCGAAGCGAAGCTTAACTCTATGCCGCGTGGCGCAATATACGCTAAACGGGTGGCCTAGACAGCAGGCAGATGAATTGAAATCTTACCATGTTCGCCCCGATGAGCTGTCACTAGAGCAGGGCTGCGCTACATGAGGCGTAAGAGTCGTAATTCCGGAGCCGTTGAGGAACCGCGTGCTAAACATGCTGCACGATGAGCACCCTGGCACCAGCAGCATGAAAATGCTTACGAGTAGTTTTGTATGGTGGCCAGGAATTGATTTGGCCATTGAACAGTACTTTCAGGGGTGCAAAATTTGCCAAGCCGTTCAGCCAGCTTCTCGGCCGGTTCCTCTTCACCCTAGGCAATACCCCGTGCAGTGTTGGTCACGCGTCCGCGTAGATTTTGCACAGAAGGGTACGAACGTGTTTCTGGTATTGGTCGACTCATTCTCGAAATGGATCGAAGTATGGCCTATGTCGTCAACCTCTGCACAAAAAACAATGGAAAAACTTCGGGGTGCTTTTGCCGCTTATGGCTTGCCCGAAGTATTGGTGAGTGACAATGGGCCACAGTTCACCTCAGAGCAGTTTGCAGAATTTATGAACACCAATGGTGTAAAACACGTACGTATTCCTGCTTATCACGCATCGTCCAATGGTGCTGCAGAACGAACGGTACAAACCGTGAAAAAGGCCTTACTGGAACAAGGTGCTCGAGCGTGAGGCCTCGGGTAAGCAGCCGACAGTACAGGAAGGTATTGATAGTTTTCTCATGGCCTACCGGAACACACCGAGCAGTGTGACAAGCAAATCACTAGCTGAACTATTTTTGAGGCGCCAGCCAGGCATAAAGCTTTCACTGCTCAAACCTGATTTTGCAAAAATCATGCAATACAAACAGAAAAAACTGAAAGAGCAGTGCGATTTGTTTCGTGGGCAGGAGCGCAGCTTCGTGGTGGGGGACCGGTTGGTTGGTGAAAACTGTGCGTGGTGAACGCGTTTCGTGGGAAGAAGGTGTTGTGATCCAAGTTGTCGGTGCTGCGACATATATGGTGAAAGTGCGCGATCATCTCCCGTTCACACACGCCGATCACCTGCGTCCTGGACATGCTGACCCCGGCGAGACGCCCCCGCACGCGGGGGTGGGTGTGAAACAAACACCACCAGAAGAGCCACTGGCAGACGACCACACTCCGACACCAAGACAACTGCACGCAGACCAGGATGGTCCCAGTCCCCTGGGACGCCGGCAGACGCCAATCGCGGAACAATGGAGCAAGACAAATTGGTACCGCCAGCCACAAAGCAGCCTGTACCGCCAGACCTGGCGGAGTCGCTCGTGCTAGCGGCGCCAGCTGCACGCAACTTGGAGGAACAGCCACCACTACGTCGGGGTGCTCGTGTGCGCCGGCAATCGGACTGGTTTAGATCTGAGGACTTTAAGTAATTTCCTCTTAATTAGTCATGTGGTAGTGTTAAATTGTTAAGTACACAGTACCTACTCTTATTGGGTGTTACTCTAGTTAGTTAACCCATGTATTTAATTGAGCAGGAAGGAGTTGTGATAGCGCAGCATGTCATGCCGCATGTGTACTGGGCGGGCTAACTGCCATGGTCCATGTGACGTCACATAGCGATATCTTTATATATGTGTACGCGGCACTGAATAAACTGATTCCATTCCCGGTTTGGCTGCGTGATGACGTTATAACACATACTTTATGCTTAAAAAAGCATTTAAGATAACCACTCAAGGACACATCCACTGGTGGTTAATGAAAGCTTATTTAATTTATGCACAAAAACTAGGTTATACTAGTGTGGTAATTAGAAAATGGAGTTGCTTATATCACGTTCATTTCTCCGTTTATTTTTTTGTCCGTTTATTTACATTGAGTGGCCATATTTTCTTTTATATATATGGACGTGCGCATGCAAACGATAAACTTTGGGAGCTTGTGTACTAATGCGTCTTTTTCCTTTGCACTATCTCTCGTGTGAAATATCAGCTCCGAAAATCGACAGATAGCTAATAACATATGGCTAGACTCGCCTGCGTCACGAGGGTTTGTCTATAGCGCGTGTTAACTGCAGGAAAAGCTCACTCATCAGCTGTATGACTAGCTGTGTCAACAGCTGGTCATCATGCTAGCCAGTGTTCAGTTTCAGAAGCTGTGAACAAAGAAACCGGCCATTAATGAGTTGCCTATCCGTGGCGCCTTGTGCACGTGCTTCATCCAATGGCTTGCTTCCGCCCCCCCCCCCCCCGTGGCTACTAAAAGGCCCTGGGATACAGTTCGGCCCCAGCCAAAACTACGATGTTGTCACTACGTTTGTCCACACTTGAATATGCCTGAAGAAGACCGGCTTGAGTAGGTAAAAAAATAAACGAGTCAGACAAACTTGCAGCGCATAAAGAGGTATTCAGGGATAATAAGGACACCCTACAATAGAGATTCTCCCACCACGTACAACAAGGTCACGCAACTCTTTTACCTTAGTAGGAGCGACTATCCGTTTCCACATAAGGGACTGACCAAAGCGCAGACAATCGCCTTCGGACTTTTGCAGGCGGTGATATAGCCCAACCTACTTTTATTACACTCGATCAATCCAGACACCTATACGAGCAATACCTGCCCTCAGTGCGGCGATTCAGCCAACTTCGAACAAATATTCTGGCGGTGCCCCTCGTTACGAGGTACATGCAGATCAAGCAGACCAGTCAAGGTGGAGTACCTCGCTGTAAAGCCCGGACTACGGCGACCAAATCTGAGCCGTCCAGAGAGCCCACGATGCGGCGACCAGGCTCGGCCTGCCCGCCCCAATGTGGGAGAGGCCCACGGCGAATCAGGCATCCCAGGACTGTGAATAAAGTTTTCCCATCCATCGAATTGCACCGTTACTGTTGTCCGCCATAGCTGCATGCTTTGGTTTCTTATCTTGTCCGACAACAAAAATTGTTATTTATCCTGCGTGCGTTTTTATTTCTGACGCACGAATATAACAGCTCATCATACCGTTTCTGACAGAAAAGTAACGAGCAGGGCTTTCTAATAAGAAAGAGTCCTGCCCACAGTAACTACAGGTAATTCGGGACAACTCAAATGGGTGTAGGATACCTTTTATAGTGTATGAGTATCGTACACTGCATTTTCATTCAAAGTTTTGCCAATTCCAATCGAACCACCTCGGGTATCAACGGCATGTGTAATGCAAAACTGTGAGTTTAAACTGTTTTGTTTAACGACACGTGCATTACGACACGCCCGACTTCCGACGATGTTATGCGCGTTTTGTGTATTTACATAAGACCACATTTAAGCAGTCATCTCTTAGTCAGTAGGTTGGCTCTCTTGTCCTAAATATTCTGTAATCATTGCCACACTTTCCTGTGCTCTCAGTCACAAAACTGATGAAGTGCACTAGTTGCTGATTATTAAAAATATTGTAGGCGAGTGAGAAAGTGCAATCTTTGCTGTAGTGCACGTCCTGCTTTCTTGAGCCGTCTTTCTCTCATTTAGGGCATTTCTCAGTGCTAAAGATGCTACATTCTATGTTTGAGTGAAGGAAATCTACTCAGGGTAAAATATTGACATTTCATGCACAGCAACACTTTAGCAAGGACAACTAACAGGGCAGCCTCAGGTAGCGGTTTTCGGTAAAGGACCGCGTATATGTATAATCCCAAAAACCTTTCCAGGCTGTCAGTTTTACATTGCGAAGCATTGTGCAATTGGTGAGAGTAACTATTGTACCTGCAGTGTAACCAAGTGCAGCTGCCATTACTATCATGCGAGCGTAAACAATTGTTTTTGGTTGCAGATTCTGAGTAAGTACCTTTCCTACATTTTTTTTTGTTTTGGATATTTGGAGAAGAAACAGCCCTTCTATTCGCTCAGAAAACTTTGCTCACATGAAATTAAAAGCGGTGATACGAAGCTAAGCATGGATCTAGTGGCAGCAGCATAACAAGGTCGCTTTGAATGTGGCATCAGAAAGCTTCCCATTAAAAATAGTCATCTTGCGACTGCAAGCGAGGTGCCATTTTTTTACCACCATGCGGAAGAACAACAAATTATCGCGCATCATGTTTTCGCACAACCAGTCGCAAAGAGCTTCTTAGAGTTCACCGGAAGCTACTCACCAGACAGCTTGTTGCGAGGCGTCAAATCTCTCCCACTTCACCAAGCGCGTCGGCCGGTTGCAGGCAGCTGAGTATCATGCTCGCGACTGAGGGATTCGTAACGTAATCTGGGCGTAACGCTGCCCCTTCGCAAAGCTCACCGCACACAAGCACGCTGGACGGTTTGACGGTCGCGAGAGCGCTAGCTTCGAAAGAGAGGCGGTACGAGGACAACCCTTATCGTTGAAGATATGATATCGCGGAAAGGGACACTACCTAGGGCTCTTCAGTAATCTATTTTCAGTACCTGTTTGCTTGTTATCGTGCATTTCCAAGGGATATGCGTACAGAAAAGCAGCGTGCACTGATTTTCTAGCACAACCCAGGAGACACAGTGATTGTTGGTCTTTCTCCCATTTCACTGCGTCAAAAGACTTATATTGAAAATCCATGTTAAGCACAGCACGCGCGCATCGCGTTATCATGACGTGGGGGCAGGTCGCCTATTTGAAACAAGCAGCAAAGCGGCCCGACAGGGAGATAATTCGTAGTCAGTGGGTAGATATGAAGTTTTCGATCGGGAAAGTTATCTATGGAAGGAAACGACTGCTGATACGACGCCCAACGAACAGAGTTAAGGAGTGCTCTGCGCGTGTTTTAACCATTCTGCTGCATCACATTTTCAGTAAACATGAAGACCGCAAGATTTCATGCAGTGGGCTGGATACATAAAGGGTGACCATTTTTAAGTTTCATGGTATTTTCAAAAATAGCCTGTTGCGGATGAACTAATACTAGTCCTTGAGCTGTGTTATTCATAGAGGCGGACTTTGTTTGAACGAGAAATTGAAACACATTCAACTAATTAACAGAGATTCAGCAATTACCTTCCTCATTTATTACGTTACGGCACATTTTGCAATGTACAAATTGTAGCCGGTGAGGTTGCAAGGCGTATTCACTTAGAATGAATTTCAGAATGACGCCAGTATTGAGATGTGCGCCACCGTACTTTCCGCAAAAATGCGCTGTTCCGCTTACTTTTTTTTAACAAAACACTCTTTTATGCACAGAAGTAACTGGATCGCCAATGTATTTCGTTTCACACTTTGCGAAACTATCTTTAAACTTCATTTATAGTGGATACGTCTAGCAAGCTCACCTGCGACAATTCGTAAATTGCAATATGTGTCGTAAAATAATTAATTGAAGAAGTAATTCCCGAATTCTTATCCATTAGTTATTTATTTTTCGATTTATCATGCTAGTAATGTCCACCTCTTCGGATAACCTAGCTCAAGGATATCAATTATGCTATCTGCCACAAAGGATTCTTAAAAATTACGTAACACTTAGAAAGGATCATCTTGTATAATGTGTTTTAAAATTAATAAAATTATTAATTATTATACTGAATCAGAAATATCGCTTATTGTATCGAATACAATTGTCATACTTGAGCGGGATTTTTCGCAGAGGCGCGTCATAGGTGCTAAGGTAATCCAAATCCGCATTTCACTAACAAACAAAATCTCACTAATAATTTCTTTACCTATACTTTGCTTGCTCTGACGTGGGGTAAATATATTTCAAGAAATGTAATTTAGGGAAGCCGCGGCGCTTCTTAGATTTAAGGACATTGTTTAGCCTCATATGAATCAGACCTCTAATGTTTCTTCACGGCCACTTTATTCTAGGCCCTATATTGCAGCATATGTACAGAACTGCATATGCATATGCACATATGCAGAATATGTATATGTGCAGCATCCCGCCAGATCAATTAATGGGTTGAAATTCTGGCCGAGCTGATATTACGAACCATCAGAAATTAACATATTAAATACAAAATTGAGAACAGTGCAGTGTGGGAGGAATTGAATGGCGGAGCCAGAGTTGTCGATTAAGGCGATTACAAGTTAACGCTGAGCATTCTTGCGACAATCATCATAACCTAATAGCATGCCGGTTCCGTTAGCAAAGGAACGCGTTTTTTTTTGTTCGCATACATTTCAAGAAAGCTATTTTTCTACATTCCATATTTAGGGTGTTGACCTAAAATGGAGGCCTGCGTAAGTTCCCGTTGGTGCGCTAATTACATTGCGCCACGTGTGGCCATGTACAGGCGCCGACAAAACTGGTATACTCGACGCAGCGGGAGCCGGAGCAACGGCAAACTACATCGCAACGCCATCTACAGGTAGCATATGGGATCGAGACAGCCAATGGGTGCCCTTTGTTATCTGCAAGCATGTCACGTGACTCGTGTCAATGTTTCGTGCTTCAGCTCGCGAAAATGCCGAGCGACGCCGCTGCAGTAGCAATCTGCGTGGAGTAAACCACTTTTGTTGGCGCCTGTACATGTTGTAGCCATTGAGTTCATATAAGCCACATACTCTTGAAACGAGCTCTGAGGATGACATCAGTTTCGAGGAATGCCTTCCCAATGTGTGTGACAAAATATATTGAAGTCCAGATTATTTGTGTCCTGCAATGCGGAAAATTACATTTTGGCAACAAGGCGAGTCTAATAATAGTCTATTTTACTGGAAGATATATTGCGCTTACCTGAAAACTGCGTTACTTGTTCCGATGGGGCATGCCTTAAGATGGCACTGGCTGAAGTTACTGAGCTGCATTATGAGATAGGTCCATCAATCGAAGCGTCGGCCAGACTATTTGATGCGGTGGGTAGATGGGTACCTGTGCGGACCGGCGTTGTCCACTGCTTCGCGTCGTCACAGCAGGAGTGGCGCTGCGGTCACAGGCCGGTCGTGATGCGCGCGCCGCCAGCTACTGAATAAGTTGTTCTTTCACGCCTGTCATAATTAAATAATTGGTTTTCACAGTAGAACGTGCTGAGTACTTACTTTAAAGCAAAACGTGCTGAGTAATATTCAAAAGCGGTCATTTATATCGTCTGTTACCACGCTGACGGCATGGTGCGCTGCGATCGTAATCGCGGTAATTCTCCCAGTTCCTGTAACTTAATTAGAAGTTTAAGGAGTGAAGTGAATTATTTTGGGTGAGGTTAGTGAATGCGAAACATTTTAGGCTTCGCGACAGAGTCAAAGTGTTCCTGCACAGAAAGAAAGCTAGCCGGAGGTGCAGCGCTTACTTCGTATCGAGTCATACGTCCAGCTACAAACATGTAAGCCACGCGCTAAAATACCACTAAATTCGACGCCACTAGACACAGAACTTCGCGAGAAATGTGAGCTTGCACGTCTCCGAGCTGAAAAATCGTTTCAACCGCAATAATTGTGTGCGAGCACTATTTCGAGGAGCATTTATTGAGCGTATTGCGCAGATTCCGAGGGTGGATCTACGGCTAAGAAATGGCTCCGTTCGTTTTATGCTACCCGACACTCCAGCTCAAGAAATCTCGAGCAGAAAGAACAAGCACGACTTTGACGGGATGCTGGTCACTAAAATAATCCTGAAGAGACAGTGTGCAAGACTTGCGCACGCGCTTCAAGCAAATAGGATGCGAGTCAAAATGAAGAAGTGAACAAAAAGTATTTTTAAACAGGGGAGGAAGTGAATCTGTTGAAAGCCGGTCGACAAAATGATGCTGTTTGAGAAGGCTGAAGACGTTTTGGGAAGTACGACAGCAAATATCAACAGCCACATAGCGGAATAAAATTCAGCTTCAAGGGCGGCTGTTCACAAGAAAACCACTGCGGCGTGCACTGCAGCTGTACGATTTTTCTTCTTTTTTTCAGCTCAAGCCTCCTAGACTGAACGCGTGTGAGCAGCACAAGCTTGAACTTTCCAATAGCATCGTCGATCTATTCCATTGCTCGTCGGCACTTCCTTGTGACAAACAAGAGCTTGGCTCCTGAGTGTACACCAGAAAGGCACCTTACGCTAGGTTACATTTATTGTGAGCGCTTTGATACCATACCATGCTAAATTTAAGGCTATAGTTAGCTGTAAAAGCTTGACATTGTTAGCCTACGCGTTAGATTTAAGAGTTACCTCATTATATTCATATAAATATACGTATGCGACCGTCCACTGTCCCAACTATTATTATTATTATACTGCTAGTCTTCTCACACATCATACCGTTAATCATAAATCAAGGTAAGGGCGAACAAGCTAAGGTAAGGGCAAGGGGGAACAAGGTGAGGGAGAACATGGTAAGGGAGAGAGAAATATAATAAAGTCATTTTCTGAAACGGTAACCCGATTCAGGACTCGGTTCACCCTAAGTGGGAGGATTCCTGATTGCGACAAATCTCTGGCGTCCGCTGCGTCCTTGGCCCGGACGACCAGGCTGCATTGTTCGTCCATTTCGTCAGAGGAAAGCTTGGCATCGCACGTTTCAGTGGTGGCACAGCCCCGCGGTGAGTTGGGGTGATCTTCTTGTGCTTCTGTGGGGCGTCCTTGTTTGGAGTCGTCTTGTGGATCTTCTGAGGGTGGGAGGGGGGTGCTGCGGATGTGTCACGCACTGGGCCATACTGGACCATGTGTTGCAGAGTGTCTGGGGCATCGAAGTGGGTGCATGTATACGAGTACTGAGTAGGATAGTATGTGTGTAAATTCCGTGTACGCAAGATACGGAAGATGACTTCTTCCCTTTTGCTGAGAATCTCGTATAGTGAAGGGTACATTCTTTTGCTGAGTCGGTGATCCTGCATAAGCTCGGAGTGCTCTAGGACAGTGTCATCAACGTTGGTGGCCGACCTGGCGTGGGATGGCAGGAAAGCCCGGCTGGTATGCTCGCGAACCGCGGCGTGTGCCACCTCATTTCCTGTCATCCCCTGACGGCGTGGAATCCAGTTGATGTGAACTGTTTAAGGATGACGGGCTTATATCTAATGGCATAATAAGTTGTTAATCTATATTGCAAACATGTATTACCATGTATTTCGTATATAATAGCACCCAAAGGGACAAATAAATAAAGCCAGAACGCTTATTTGTGCGTTTATTGATATTTACTTGGTCGTATATTAAATTACTTTAGTAATTTTCGTGGCGCATTTCAAGGTATTACAATAACTCCTGCCCCAATTACGTTTGCATACAGTACTTAAATAATGATTCCTAAAAAATAGTTTCATGTCTAGCTCTCCCTTTAGAAGAACTGATGAAATGCTATTTAGCCCGTGCAGAATTTGTGCTGCTCCTCGTAGACACAACTTTAACGTTTTTGCGGAACAAAATAGCGCTAAGAGCTCTATATTTTTGCTTTTGAAACCGAGAAACAAACCGCTGATCGGCAAGGCAAGTACAATAGATCATAAGGTTTCCTACAATATACTAGAGGGAACTCTGGCGCTAAAATCATTGAGCCACCATAGGAATGATGGGAAGTACATGAATTTTACGGATATTCGGGCTTGTGGATTCACACATTCATGTGGATTCGTTTATTACGTGTTGTATGCCTTCATTGTCGTAAATTTCAGGGCAGTCTATACTTTCCAAGTGCAGAAGAAGCTGCGAACACGCACAATAGCTACTAATTGTAACGTTTCAGCTTGTCGAGGTGACCAAATCAAAACGCGTCAAGCGTCTCAAGGCTTGGCTGCGATAAATTCATAACGAGGTTGTATGTCGCTTGTCGATACCTGCGTTCATGGCATAATGATTTCAGTGTTGGGCGTCTGTGATAGTGGTCCGGTGTTCGAATCCTACTATACTCCACTTTACTACCATAATCCTACTGTATTCCACGCCACGTTACCTTCGCATGTGACAGAGCTCCATTGCATTCAGAAATCTGCAGCTTTCTATGGTTTTCTAGATGTGCTTGAGGGCGAGCTAGATGGTACGGATTATTCATTCATTTTTTTATTCACACGGACAAGGAAGAGCACAGGACCAGCGCTGACTGCCAATAACATATTTATGGAAGTCTGTAGAATTACGTACTATTCGCTATGGGTTGAAAGAGAGAAATGAAAAAAAAGGAAGGTGAGTCATCGTCAATCAACTCCTGCGAATGCGTCACAAACATAAGACTATACAAATGCAAAATACACATTGTGGACACAATCGAAACTAATTAACCTCTAAGGAACTTAAGTTCCTTATCGCAGAGAGCTATAGAAGGAGTGCTTAGGCAAGTGGCTCCTAGTTCAGAAATTAAAAGGCCTCAAAGCCCTCCCTGGTAATCTGATCGATGTACCTTTGATCGCTATACGCAACATCTGTGCCGTATGATCGATAGATATACACACGTGTGCTGAGAAGGTACTGAGAAGTTTCCGTTGTCGGTGACCTTCAAATGGCATTGAGTCAAAAGCCAAACCCGGGCACTCAAACGACATCCCGGCAAGTTGCGAGAACAAATAAAGGCCATCCAGGCAACCAGTCAAAACTTAAGAAAATGTGGTTTCTGGCCCCCAATCGTTTGTACAGGCCTGCCTTACATACGTTAGTTACTGCCCAAACAAGTTACACACAAAAAAAGATATTGCTTCCGAGTTCTTCCTAATCTTTGTTCACAATATAATTCACGCTGTAATTCCTCGTACGCTGACGCTTTGTTTGCCATTTCCAATAGGGCGACGTTCAAGAGGCAGATACACTTCATTGTCATCTTTTGTTGCTGAGACAGGGTTGCCTGGGCTCTTTTGAAGGCCAGCGGTCCGCGAGTTCCGTGGTGCAGGTTTTGCACCGCCTCGACAGATGGCGCCAGGTGGCGTGGCCCCTTATTCAGGCGATGTTCTTTTTCTAGCTGGGCAGCGCGATCTGTATACCTGGCGTCTTTCGCTGCCTATGGTGCCGCCTTCCGCCCGTTCATATGGACCAGTACCCATTATGGCGTGGTGCGGTGTGGTGTGCCGTTGCGAACATGCATTACATCCATTTTAATATTGTGGCTAGTATCACATCCAACCAATTTGCGTTTCCGATTGCCCTTTCACGCTTGCATCTACTCTTGATTACGGGAGAACTAGCAGTTTTTTTCAAGCTTGAGCATAAACGACTTTCAACACCAGGCACACGGAAAGACAGTGCACACGGAGACAACAGTCATCAGGGCTCACCTATGTTTTGTGCCAACCGCAGATTACCACCAAGCTAAGCCGTGCCATGCGCATCTATTAGCGGCCTATCGGAGGGGACACGCGCCCACTTCCCGCGCCCTCTATTCGCGCGCTTAGTCACATGACCTTACACATTGTACACACAGGAATACGGAGAGCATAAAGCCACCCCTAAAGTTGGCACAGAGTTAGTATGCTGACTCTGGAGGAAAAGCTTGGCAAGTAAAGTAGCAACCGCAAGGTCGCCGCCCCGTTGCTACCTCTTACTTTTGTAATGCTAAGAATATTCAGAATAAGATACAAAAAAATAAACATTTACACGTAGCACGTACGTATGAACAATGTTGAAAATTAATTCCCTATGTTTTTTTGAAAGATCTGATGGCTATTTATAAAAGTTGGATGTAATATTTACGATGCGTGAAATGATGCATTCGCAGGCGCCTGAACTACATAGCGCCACCATACTGAGGGACGCTTGGGGTTGCGTTGATTGCACGTCTCGTCTCAATCGAATCTCGTCGTCCGCGCCGACACGCCTGCACAAAATGAGAAAATGGCTGCGTCGATGCGATTGCCGATTTCAATGCATCACCCTTTATGGAGCTCCTCAAGAGTTATCTAAATTAACTCTATAAAGCCATCTTCCGTCTCGGCTATACATCGCGCACTATTCAGAACGGTCACATCATACAGCATGCGGGATGAGAGGCTATCGCTTCATGGCTTTAAGCGGTGCGTCACGGCGACTATGACGGTAAAAATTTGCCTAGGGTGTCCATATAATTGCTCACTTTAAGTCGTTTTAGTCGTTTTAGATATTAGGCCCACGACGCTTAGCGAGTGATCAGTCTATGTTCCTGACCTCAGAGGTCCCCATCGCGATCGCTCCAGTAGCCTGCGCGCGCCGCCCAATTTCGAAGGCCGCGCTGTAGTAAAGGTTTAACCGTCAACGTTGTCAAGCAACAGCTAACGTAGGCAAAACAAAGCTGCCTCTCCATTGTCGACGCTCCTAGCAGACGACGTTTTCGCTTTGAAAATGACTGACAGGAGCACTACGTGAAAATTATTTTAGGCCGTACCATGCTGCCAGTGGTGACAACTAAAGAAGACAACAATGACCCCAATTCTTACGAGCGCTAGTGATGTTCAAGGAGCTTACTTTTGACTGATATATTGGCCCAACTACTGGGCGAGGACAACGGTACACGGCCACTTTGCTGAACTGGCAAGATTGCAGTTGATAGTTAAAGAAGACGTAACAGATGTTGACATCCTTCTGTGATTGCGTAGCAAATATCCCTTTCTTACTTCTTTCTAGTTATTATCATTTCAGTTTCCATGATCTCAATCTTGCTCTTCTTGCCTTCGCTCTAAGTTTCGCAGATGTTATGTAAATTTAAACCCCTCAAATCACCTTGATCCGGGCACCCGATTCGCCGCCTGTCTCCCAGAGTGGGCATGTGCCACAGTTTTTGAGGTCATCACTGCCATCTTCGTGCTAGATCGGTGGTGGAAGAAGAAAAAGAAGCAGAAGAAGATCGGCGAGAGGCCAGCAGCCATGGGAGCCTCAATGTTGAAAGCGGGTCTGGCCGACGAGCAAACGGGCATGACGGACCGCGAGAAGAAGCTGGTGCGCAGCAGCTGGCAGCGGTTCTGCGACGTGAACCACGACTACGGAATGCTACTCTTCATGGGCATGTTCACAAAGCACCCCGACTACCTGAAGCTGTTCAAGCAATTCAGGGGCCGCGACCTGCGCTCTCTGCACACCGACCCCAAGTTCCGGGCTCACGCAAGCGCTGTAGGCCACCAGCTGTCTGCGATGGTCGAGTGCCTGAACGACCCCGAGGTACTGATCGTGCTGATCCAGAAGAATGCGCTGAGCCATACGGCAAGGAATGTAAAACCGGCGAACTTCGAGGGACTTTTTGAGGCCGTCATTGAGGAGATGGCCGCGAGCGAGAAGTCGCTCATGAAAACGGCTACCGTCACTGCCTGGGAGAAGCTCTTCGAGGTGAGAAACGAGGCGTCGGTTCTGATGCAGAAGAAAGATGGTGCAGAAACCGTCGAAAATGTCTCTCAACGTGTCAAAATTACGTCAAGCTAAAGTGATAGGCTAGTGCTCGAGAATCTCTAAGGCGTCAATATTATCGCGAACAGAGTCTTAGTAATCGAGAAATGAGGTGAACTGAGGACACAATTAGAGACTCCCGCGGGACATTCAAGTACTTGCCCGATGACGAAGGCACTGCTCATTTACATTTTCTCACTAGTACTCAACCATTCGTTATTAAAACATCGTTGTATTGCATTCTAGGACGAAAGGAAATGCAACTTATCCAGTTTTATTTCTATTATTTCATTTTCTTGGGAAAAAGAACTGCTTGACATTATCTTTGACAACGACGCGAGCAGTTTAAAGGTTTCGTTGTCGCTTGACTCGGCCGTCCGTGGTTTGGCGTTTCAGTAGCTCGGTTAAAGCGTAGCGCCGCACTAGTTTTGCTGGCTCGCGAAACTAGCAGAAACTGCAACTGGAAGAGAATTCCACTTCCATGTCATGTCGCGGGGTGCCAGAATGGTCCATGCCACTTGACCAAAGGCAGCTCGAGCGGCGAGTCCACCCCTCTCTCTTGACCCTTTTCCTCCATAGCCGCGCGTTTGAGTTTTCACAGAAAATATATCTGTCGGGCGCCGTTTTACTCACCAACTGCAGTGAATTGCAGTGATAGCATACGTAACGTCCCCGCTCCCCGCTTGGGGCTGGGAGATTTGAATTGCGATGTACAGGTATTCGGACCCTTCAGATAGAATTTTCTTGTAAAGTAAGTCTTTTATTGGCAGAAAACAACCGCTGTGAGGTTTCTGGAGTGGTATTTAAACAGTCAAGGTCGAGTTAATACTTTTGCCTTTAGTGTCCCTCCTATAAAAGAACGATGCGCTTAAAGAGGTACATTAGTTGCAGTGAGGATACACTGGTCATGTTGTTGTTTCACTGCGTGATTGCGCAATGAAGAGAGCCGTTGGCCTGCAGATATGTAGTGGTAGTATAGGCGGCTAGTAGCCATAAGTCTGAGTGGCGTCTTCTCGCGTGTGACGTCAGCTTGGGTACTCCGCTGGTACGCCACATGTACTCGAGGCGTAGGCTGCTGGACGCGGTTGGTCGACCAGTGCTGCTCGAGTTCATAAAGGGGTTGTGCTGAACCACTTTTTATCGAAGTCGGGAATGGAAGTCGGGAATGCATTTGACCTTAAAACAGACTCTTTCAGGAATGATTTGCTGCAAAAAGTACTTCAATGCATTTTGAGGAAGTGGAGTTATTGGCAATCAAAGGCCGCGTGCGATTGATTCCCTTCGCGGTGCTCCCGGTCCTCTTTCAGTGCCTTGCGCTCGAAGAGCGTAGCGGTGCCGACAAAACTCCGCTTAGTGACCGTCCCCGTAGCGCCCACTTCAATTTGATTTTGGATGTTCAGATAGACGCCACTACTGTTGATTTCTACGCTTACGACTCGCCAAACTTGGTGGTTATTCCTGCTCTTGCGGTTGAGTTCGCGGTGTCTCATCGCCTTGCTTTGCTTCGGTATCTAGATAGCTACGTGCTGCTATTCTCGCAGCGAGTGAGGTAGTTGCATATTTCCTTTCGCCCTTTTCCCATTGGCAGTCACACAATTTCGGAGGCTCGAACAAACCCCGGCTTCATGTTTGCTCGTGCAAATATATCAGCAGTACACACCTTGGATAAGCGATGGATGCCGCACTCCAGACTCGCGTTGAAAGGTTACCTAACGTAAGGAGATTCGACACCTCGAGGGTGTGCAGGTCGGGATGTTGGCGGTCGGAGTCGTCAGATGGCTCGTCAGATGTTGGCGGTCGGACCTTGAGTCACGTCACCCACAGATACCAATCATAGCACGACGTTATCGAAGCCGCAGTAAGTTTAGCAGAGTGAGCGCGCTCGTCGCGGTACCCGCGGCCGCCGAGGAACCTACGCTACGCTGCAGACCCATCTACATGCATCTATAGTGCCTGACTATGTGCGCGACAGGGTAGGAGTGCGCGCTCACGCTCAAGCACGGACCGACTTTGCCCTGCGTCAACTTGAGCGACGGATAGTAGCCATATCCCAATTGCACATTTTGGAGAGTTATTAATAGTGAAGTATATAAAGCGACGTTTGCAAAGATGTCTAGCCACGAGTGGTCTGGAGCGAGCGCGCGCTGGCAAGCGCACGTCTGGTCTGACCTTAAGTTTCGCATCGTTTGAGGCTAGTTGACTGTTCAAAACTCATTGAAGTTAACGAGACACGATGGCTACGACACTGGTAAGCAGTGTGACCGAAGTTTTCTTTGCGGGTGGCCGCGACCGAGCATTACCAGAATATAGCCGCTGATGGTACGACTGCTGTACATTCGGAAGAACGTAATTCCTATCAAAATTGGGAACGCTTATTTTCGCTTACTGCTGCCTGTTTAATAAACTGCGTCAATAAATATACACAGTAACAGTAGGAAGAAGTGCATGCATCCAAACACATTTCTTAATTGATATAAGCTACTGGCCAATAGCAGCTGCTATCGGCGTGATCATTTTTAGGCTATTCAGAATTTTTAGAACTAGTCTATTGCAGGTGATGTAATTCTAGTCCTTGAGTTGGATCCGTGAGAGACGAACGTCACACGCACGAGAGGTGCAAACAAACGTTAAGTTACTCAACACAATCATTAAACAACCCCCTAATTATTTACTTTACGGCACACATTGTAATTTACGAACTGTAGTCGTCGAGTTTGCAAACCGTATACAATTGGAAGAAATTTACAGAAGCACACCCGTTTGAACATCATCATCATCATCATCATCATCATCATCATCATCATCATCATCATCATCAGCCTAGCTACGCCCACTGCAGGGCAAAGGCCTCTCCCATACTTCTCCAACTACCCTGGTCATGTATTAATTGTGGCCATGTTGTCCCTGCCAACTTCTTAATCTCATCCGCCCAAATAACGATCTGCCGCCACCTGCTACGCTTCCCTTCTGTTGGAATCCAGTCCGTAACCCTTAATGACCATCGGTTATCTTCGCTCCTCATTACAAGCCCAGCCCATGTCCATTTATTTTTCTTTGTTTCTACTAAGATGTCATTAACTCGCGTTTGTTCTCTCACCCAATCTGCTCTCTTCTTATCCCCCTTAACCTTACACCCATCATTCTTCTTTCCATAGCTCGTTGCGACATCCTCAATTTAAGTAGAACCTTTTCGTAAGCCTTCAGATTTCTGCCCCGTAGGTGAGTAATGGTAAAACACAGCTGTTATACACTTTTCTCTTGAGGGATAACGGCAACCTGCTGTTCATGATCTCGGAATGCCTGCCAAACGCACCCCAGCCCATTTTTATTCTTCTGATTATTTCATTCTCATCATCCGGATCCGCGGTCACTGCCTCCCTAAATAGATGTATTCCCTTACCACTTCCAGTGCCTCGCTACCCGGAGGTAGGAACTATAAAATTCTCCATAAACATCCACTGTTGTTCCACTTACTTTTAACGCGACAGCGTTAAGGAGCTCGTGTCGCAGGAAAGCCGGTGTCGTCGGCGTCGGTGTCGGCGTCGGCGGCGTTGGCCGTGAGCGATAAATCCCAGCAGGCACTTCATGAATAAAAAACAACTTGCAAGATGGGCTTGGTGGGAATCGAACCAGGGTCTGCGGAGTGTGAGACGGAGACGTTACCACTGAGCCACGAGTTTTTTTTCTTTATTACCGACATGGCAACAAGGCTACAAAACAAGCCATTTTAACAATACACAACGGTCATGACAAAATCTCTGCCATTGGTTGGCAGTCACAGGGCTAAAAACGCTTGAAATTCGCTAGCTCAGTCATCACACTGAGCCATGTTGGTTTTTCTTTTTGCAAATTATACATTTCCTTAATGTGACAAATGCTTTCAATGAAGTATTCTCTAACAGGCCGGGCATTGACATCGTCATGTCTCACGGCCATTCTAGTTTTCCATAAGCTATGTAAAGACACGAGCATGAACATGTCATAGGGTACTTTGTCTTCATTTAGACTAGGCAAGAAACTAATCCCATATGGTGTAATCGGAAAGTCCTTCTTTAGTGTTCTCTGTAAGATGTCCCAATGGAACACAGCATCCAAGCAGTCAAGAAAAATGTGTTCTACTGTTTCGGGTTTCCGGCATAGTAAAGAGTTCACGCTCCAAGGCACGGAAAGGCCTTTTTCATCTAGCCACGGTTTCACAGGTAACTGAGCCACGAGTTCGATGCTTCAAAGCGGTACAAAAGCGCCTCTTGTGAACGCGGTGTTGCCTTAGAAACGAGCTGTTTCTAAGGCTCAGGCGTGCGTCGCTTGCTCAGGCGTACGTTTGGTTGTCGCGCCGAACGCTGCGTTGCTCGACGCTCACCGCGTCCGATGCGGGGCGCGTAGTCGCTGCGCCATAGCCCATTGTCTTACACCCCTTGGCGGGTCGACGGGAGCGCTGTCGCGTTCCACTCTTGAAGGCGAAGCTTAAGCGTCCTCCAATTTTTTTTAACAAAATATAATTTCACGCATTCAAGCTCGTAAGTAAATGGAACACACATGTATTTCATTCCACATTCAGGGAAATAATATTTAGAGGCTGGTTTAATCCTTCCTCGAGTATAAATTGAACTGGATGCGACTTGCAAGCTCACCTGCTACAATGCGTAAATAGCAATACGTGCGATACGTGGATGCGAAAGCATTCGATGGCTCATTGTGAGAAAAAGCTGGCGTCGGTCGTACGGACCAGTGATAAACGGCCCCTACATTTCCATTTGCTGCGACGTCGCGGGCGCGTCTCGATGGAGCAGAACGGGCGAAAGGGGACACTTGCTGCCGCGGTGGCGTGAGGATAGAGGGCATCGCCGCGTCGCCACGTCACCGTCGCAAGCGTTGTGTTATCCGGGCGTTTCTTGTCTGTGCGAGATCTCGCCCGAGTTCTAACTTTGGCTCGGTAATCGCTATAAAGAAAGTAACGCAGTGAAAACAGAATAAATTCGAAAGGAAAAACGTTCATGGTAGCGAGTTTCGTACTTAGGATCCCACACTCAGAAGCCGAGTGTATTGCCCAATGGGCTACGACCGTGCCTACTAGATGGCAGGCCTGTGCACGCTTCTTTAGGGCACCATGATTCTTGGACCGGAATTTCCATGATCAAGCCCGGCGTGAGGAAGTCCCTTCCTTTGTCAAGCCCTGTCTGAGCGAAGCGCCGCCGTTTCCATAACAAAGCTTACCAACTACCACTGATGGGCATGTGTTTAGTGGTTCTTAAATATGTAGAACTTTTGTTAGTATAGGACGAGCGAAACAAATGCATAAGGCAGACAAAGTTACAGAATCATGAGGCAGCTCTGCCGACTTGGTGAACGCCATACTGAATAAGCGTAAACGTCACATTAGAATAATGCTGTATCTTGTGTGGGTCTAAATATATATTCCGTGACGTTACACCTTCCGCAAAAGGAAAACAAACACGGTTTGGATACATCGAAATTTGTATAGGATTTATTACCCAAATGAAGCATCGCTTCGCATAGATTCGAACCGGCAATTTGAAGCTGCATAACTTCTTTTTTGTAAGTGCGTCAACTGTGTTACGAAACATATAGGGCAATAACATTTAGAAGGTCGAGCTTGTTGATTTGTGGAGAATTAACTTAAACGCTAAACAGATGTGGACAGAGAAGGGTATCACCACAAGTCCAATAAAAATGTTATAAGCACTAGACCACCCTAACAACATGTTTTTCTGCGTTATCTATTCTTTCAAGCAAGGAAATATCCTGATTTTTACGCTGACAAAGCGATACCTTGCCACTTGTTTCATGCTTTCCAAAGGGGCATTGAAGAGACGCACTTCCCTTATACTAACCAAAAGGAACATCAAATTTTCAAATTGAAAATAAAATTTCTATCAAGGAAATCGATGTAAACCATGGTTGGTGACGGCGAAACCAGCTAAAACCTAGTACAACTACTGTTCGAAAGGAAGCGCTTGTGACTGAAATTATGAGATTTGCAGGTCAAATATAGCTTCAGTTACTTAGCACCAAATGAGCGGAATTGTGAGTGGAACGTAAAATTTGCGATTGCTTTTGCGATGTTTGCTTTTGCGCCTTTGCATCGGCTGCAAGAGTGCGGCCTGCGTCGACCACCGTGAAAATGGACGAAAGAGACAAAAAAAGCTGTTCGCTTTAATAATCGAACCCAATTCGCAGGAATTTTCGCTGCGAGATTGAGCACAACATTGAATGAGGAGGACTACGAGAAATGCGGGGTCTGTACCTTGCCTCTTTCGTTCTCGTCCTTGCTGCGTCCAGCCTTCAACTTCCGATCGCCTTTTCTTTTTTCTCGCGTTGGTATACCCATCATGCGAATCTAATACACGGCTGGACTGCAATCGCAGGACTCACCAACACCCGCCGTGGTTGCTCAGTGGCTATGGTGTTGGGCTGCTGAGCACGAGGTCGCGGGATCGAATCCCGGCCACGGCGGCCGCATTTCGATGGGGGTGAAATGCGAAAACACCCGTGTGCTTAGATTTAGGTGCACGTTAAAGAACCCCAGGTGGTCAAAATTTCCGGAGTCCTCCACTGCGGCGTGCCTCATAATCAGAAAGTGGTTTTGGCACGTAAAACCCCAAATATTATTATTAGGACTCACCAACGCGCACATAATGCGCGGAGCGTAATTTTCTACGCCGTGTTTTGCAGACGGTGAACCTCATAACAAGATGCGTCTACGACGAGGTTGCCGCGTCTTCAGGGGCCGCCGGGTCAAGCGACCTCCGCCAGAACGAGACGCCATCCAGCACGAAGCCCAAGAAACGCATTTCTATCGCAACTGCCGAACAGCGACCGCTGGCCATTAGTAGCCCTATCTATGACCCGTACGAAAATCAACGCGATGCCCCCAAGGAGACCCCGACCAAAGACAACGCCGCGAGAAAGGACTCGAAGGCCGACCGCCGAAAATCGTGTTCCGACAATAAGCAGAAATAGTACCTTCTCGTCGCGATCCTGTCTAGTTTCCTTACGTATATGCGAACTGGAAAGAAAATTCGCACGCCTTAATGTGGGCGCACCATCTCGCTGATTTATTTTTAGCCGTTTTCGCGCGACATTTTCTTTATTGACGAGCAGTGCAAGTGTCTCTCAATTAACGATGTTGGCATATTTGTCTAGCACTAGTTCCAACGCGTAAGAAACAACCAGCGCCATAACTGATCGCGTAGTTTTGATTGAACGCAAAACAGACGAGAGATTGGATTCGACTAAAAACTAAAGTTGCTCACATGTATATAAGCGAAACGTGCAAGCCAGCATGTCCTGCTTAATCAGCTACAAGATGCGCAATACGATCGTAGCACATGTGGTCAAGCTCTCATGCTCGTGCGCGTCGCGACAATGCGTCTCGCCGCGCTCTCGCACGTAGACGTACTTTAGAAATTTAAGCCTTTGCGCTGAGAACGCTAACCATATGCTTGGCAAGGGAATAACGACATCCAATATGTCACTTAAACTCATTTTGCAAAGTGAAGTGCGCGATAACCGTTAGGCGCGTTCACAAGAACATAGTGATTGGTTTTCTTTGTTATTATGAAGTTTCAATCTGCTGGCTCAAATTATACCTATTGCCCTATCTAGACCACGCCTTTGTTAATTGCGACAGAGCTCACCATCATTGCCATAACGTTTTTACTACTTCGGAATATGTACGGGCACCAGACCCACGTGAAGGAAGCAGATAAATCCTAGAAGTGGATAACCAGAACCTTCGCAGTCGCTAAGTGTGCTTCACCCACATCCTAGCATAAAAGAAACGAAGTCTGACGCATCAAAACTTGATTCCACATGCGATCGCGTTGCAGCCATGATGTGACTGTCATTTCTTTACTTGCTGCTGCCTCTTGTTTCTACTAAACACTTATTTTGTAGCTTGGAAGTTGTAAGTCATCAGATTTAAAGCAGCGAGAAAAAGAAAACTAATTGTTTTGTAAGTTCTGCAGAGTGCCATATTAGCAATACATTTTAGAAATAATGACAGCGGCTTCACCCAACTGGAGAGTCAACATGATGCTTCAGTTTACTGCGAAACTGTTAACGGAATTTTACAGCTGTTGTCATGTGGCGCTAGAGGTCAGGAGCGGAGGCGTGGTCGATAACAATTAGCAAAGCAACCTGTGTCGGAAGCTCGATTTTTGCCTTGGAACGTAATTATCCGCGATTACAAAAGAATCGTTACCGGTCGTACACCTCACGTGAATCGACACCTTGGGCCCTATAGCGTAAAACTATTCCAATATGTCTTTATTCCAATATCCTGAGGTCAAATTTGCGTATACCCACCAACGCAAGCACAGCGCGGTGACCCGCAGGGTTCTCTGAAGAGACCAATGAAATGCTCTCCTGATTTATAGGTGGCCACTTTTGTTTGATTTAAAAACAAATAATATTGCGTACACTGAGCGGGTTGTCTTATCTAATTGGTTGACAAGAGGGGAAGAGTACGCCCAAGTGGAGAGGGATTCGATAAGGTCGAGCTACTGCATTGAAAATCGATAACCGGATGAAGAGGGTCGTGCCAGTGTCTGCGATTGGTCCGGTTTCCCTTAGTTGCAGTGGCTGGTCGAAAATCGCGGCGGCATGCAACGAATGGTTGAGAATGCTGCTAAAACGAATCTTCAGCAAAGGAGAGTTGGCAAGCGAGGTCGTAAACATGCCAAAAGTGCTCGAAAACGGTACACCGCCACGCAGAGTTTTATCGGACGCAAATAAACCCATGCTCTCGGGCAGGTGCGAGTAGCCGGTGGCCGAGTGATCGGCAGCAGCCATATTTTCTTCCTTTTAGAACGCGGCAGCCTGCGGCTATTCAGAAAAGAAGTTCCGTTTTGTTCGGCATATGAATGCATCTTTAGTGCGTACACGTCACTTTGCCGCGGTGAATTTTTGTGTTTTTGTGACGTCGTGTGACAGGCAGGTGAAGTGAATGCAGCCCTAAGCCCTTTGACCAATAGCCGAGCTCTAATGGCGAATAGGCTTCGAATCAGAAATAACTATTTTTATTTTGTTTGGTCCAATCATGCATTATCAATGTGTACACGTCATATCAGATAGGGAGCTATCACGGTTTTCGTGACGCCGCCTGACAGACAGGCCAAATAGGGGTGGTCCTTGAAAGTTATTGACCAAACGCGGAGGGCTCTTTGCTGAATTGGAATTGAAAAGTTTGAAACAGCTTTACGCTATATCGCCCCTTATTTGAATTGAAAAGTTTGAAACAGCTTTACGCTATATCGCCCCTTATTTACGTGTTTTCTTTTTGTTCCAAGTAAAAGCGTGCGCAGCAATGCAAGCAATGTGCCAGATTTCAAGTGTTTTCGTCAAAGACGGTATTTCTTATCATAAACTGGTTTTACTTTGTGTAAAGAAAGCCAGACGCTCCAGACGAAGAATTCAAAGAAACCAACTATCTGTATCAGAGATTATAGCAACGCGGACGATGTTAGCGTCTTGGACTGCCTTGAAATGCCACTGTACTCGTTCCATGGGGCGACTGACGTCAACATATTGTGCAATAGGTTTAGGAATACGGTGATCTACTGTCTGGAAAAGTTCGTGCCAAAACGAATCTAGGCAGCAAGAAAGCGCAATCCTTGGAATGACCGCAATATATTACAGCTTAAACGAAGAATAAGATGCAGAAGTAGGAATAAAGAGAGGAACAATATGAAGATTTCGAAGCTTTCCCAAACCCTTAAGCACATGCTCGTAACGGCAAAGGAACACTTTTACTCGCAGACGTTACCCAATTTCATGAAAGATTCATCACAGCGTTTTTGGCCTCATCTTGCCCCGTCACACGAACAAATACAACATGTCTGTATTGATGACAACATAATTAACGACTGTGCACAAGTTGCTGAAAAATATAATGAATATTTTCGTTCTGTATTCGCTCCACCGGAGCCATCTTCCACCGACCTTGATGAGAATCGCACCGAGGGTATGTTGCCTATGCCGGACATCGTTTTCTCTGAAGAGGGGATATATGCACTACTTCTTAGCATAGACACAAAAAAATCAGCCAGTCCTGATGTCATCCCAAGTGTATCTTTAAAACGATATGCGGAATGGATATCTAAATATCTCTGTATCATTTTTAAGGCGTCCCTAGAGCAGCACAAATTGCCATCTGACTGGCTGACAGCTAGAGTTGTCCCCATCTAGAGATCCGGCAGCAGACACAGCAACGAGAATTATAGGCCCATTTCAATTACCTCTCCATGCTGCAAGAATATGGAGCATGTAATATGAAAAAGCTTGTTCAATTACTTGGAAAATACTAATAACTTTCTTCCTAACCAACATGGTTTTGGGCAAAAATTGTCAACTGTTACCCAACTCACCGAAATTATACATGATTTTTCAAGCGTACTTAACGAGAAAGGCCAGTTAAATGCTGTTTGCCTCAATTTCTCAAAAGCGTTCGACCGCGTTCCACACCTAGAACTTCTTGATAAACTGCTTAGTCTCGGCGTTAACATTAACATTGTCAAATGGATTCAATCATATTTAGTAAGCACACAGTTCGTGGAAGTGAATGGTGCGACATCCCGAGTGTTGCCTGTAACGTCAGGAGTCTCTCAGGGATCGGTGCTGGGCCCTGTCCTTTTTCTCAGTTATATGAATGACATTGCAGACCAGATTAAACCCGTTATCAAAGTTTGACATTTTGCGGACGACTGCTTAATGTATACCGCCGTATCCAGCCGCCATGACCAGATCGTCCTAAATTCCGCATTAGAAAGAATTAGTGACTGGTGTAGTAAGTGGAAAATGAAAATAAACTACAACAAGACTAAAGGCTCAACCAGACGTACGCGTTCCAATGCGTCCGCACACGCCGCGCTGACTCGACGTCGCGTCGCGCCCGACGGAGGAAGAGGGCGCGCACCCAAACGATGCACGAGTTGCCGCGCGTAGCCGCGCGTCTCGTCGCGGCGGCGCAGTGTTGCTAGCTTGCCATGTTCAAAACAGTCTAGCCTTCGCTTAACGGCCACGTTAAACAATGTGTTACATATTGCAAGAAAACACAATAATTTTAGCTTAAAATTTGTTTTTATATTTCAGAAACATATTTTACGACTGCTTGTGGGTCATTCAGCTCAACTGCGACCTAATATGAGTATTATGAGCCCGGCGAAACCTGCAGCAGCATCGGCATAGCATCACCAGGTACTGAAGCAGCTACCTGAACATCGCCCCCGAGTGCTCCGTGAAAACTGCGCATGCGTCAGCTGAGAGAAGGTGAGAAAGGAGAACAACTCTTTTTCGCAGGATGTGACGTCACATTGTTGCTTGTTTTTACTTTTTTCAAAGAGCTACTCTCGAACGTAGATTAGCCATTGCCGTCGTGTCGGCTGCAAGACGTTCTGCGCGCGCTTGGCGTGCTTTTGTGCGTGTCGAAAGCGTTTAACGTGCGCGATATTCGTGCGAGCGCAGTTTGACTTGAGCAATCGTGGGCTTGGACTCCGTGACATTTGCTTTCGTCATATGCGAGTTAGGGGCTTGCCGACAGGTAAACCGCCGCTGTACTTAGGTGAATACCTTGTTTTTTTGTGGTCCTGAAATAAACAGCGCGTCGCTGCGATGGTGACTTCAATCGAGTGCGGTAATTGCTGCGCATTACGGGCGATTTAATTGCACAATACGTGCTGCATTATCGGTGTAGATAGAGAAACCTTATCCTATGAGCCTTACTTCTGTCAGTCAGTCGGTTACATGTTTCGCTCTTATCCAGTGCACATTGCTTGATATCCACTAACGATCTGCTTCGAATATCGACGAAGTGTCTATTCATCGTGCAGATGTTCTTTTTTTATTTTTTATTCACACAACTAGCGATGGGCAGCAGCGTTACGGCCGTGAGTTTTCCTTTCGAGCAAACCTTTTCAAATTGAAGTTTTCGCTCATGTTCGCGAGATAGCAAATTTAAGTGTTACACGGCCGCTGCTGTATTTTTCGATTCCATGTGACCTAGATTTAAGCTGCCTCAGGTTGTATTAACGCGCGCAGAGGCTTTTCGAAAAATAGTTGTCACCTGAGAAATCAATGCAGTGTGCTAGTTCTTTTGGAATGGTGCTATTTGTGAAATTGATCATATTTCCCCTAGTCATGCTCAACTACTTACTGGTCAGATGCTTGAACTTCCGAAGAAGTATTTGTAAAGTTTCCCTTCCAACTCAGCGTTGTAACCGAGGCTTCTCGGAAGTATGAGTGGTATTTGCCCCTGCAACACTGCCATGAGTTCAAGTTCAAATTGTGCCCACCGACTGTCTATCCGGGTGCCACTAGAAAGCAAAGAACTCATTTTTCAATTGTCGCAACATTTCTTTTTCATTCCATCTTCAAGAAATTTGTTTACTTCTTTTCCTGGTCATTGTGGACTTGCACACATTGAAGTTTTGGATAGTTTGGCAAAAGCATTGCATAGTGGGCCTGTAGGGAGTTTTTTTTTTGTATTTAGCGCATTCCCCTTCTGACTGGACAAATTAAGTAACTGCATTACAAATATTTCACTTCCTTGGAATGTCTGTTCCATGTGCCTCATAACAGTACACGGTTGAATTTGGCACATATATGTGCACCTTCATATGACCAAGTGTAGGTTTGTATTGCAATGGAAATAAGAACATGAGTGCTTCAATTGTCTTCATCACATTGCTGATGCCTTCAATGTGTGAAAATGGCTTGTAACAATATTGTTGCGTTTCATGTGAGGATATGGAATAGAATAACTTTCTTCTTTTATGCTGAAGGTATTCACCCCTTTTGCCTGTTGGGCTTCAAATCTTGTAGAAAATGGTGTGAGCAGCCTGGGGTGTGCCTGAAGAGCAATGCTAGTTTGTGCATGATCATATTGTTGCTGCTGGGAAGATGACATCTTAGGCACATTTTTTTCATACAATTAACACAAATGTTTCCATCTTTCCCCTTGTGGCTCAATCGTAGTAGACCTGTTCGTTTTTCAGTTACTTTGTTGTTTATTTTTGTTACATATCAGTATTATGTACTGTCAAGTTAGTGGGAATATAAAGCTATTTGATGTTGTATTCATGGGGAATCCTAGCCGATCCCTCGTCATGGGTATGTGCCATATGTCACAGGCAACAGTCATTCTAGTCTCTCTTCTTGTGGTAAAAGTATCCCAAAGCCTATTTTGTATGCTTGCAGATGAGATGAGATTTACACACCAATGCCAGCTCACAAAGCATCTAATATGGCAATCAGCCAGCCACCTCCGCAGATGGAGAATTCTGCAGTTTCCAATCATACTGTTTCTGTTGTCCTTGGCAGAGATGTTGATTGTACACAGAGGGCAATAAGAATAACTTGTCATGACAAGGGCAATATATGGTAGAAATTATAGTAGACTATGACCAGCATTAGCGCAAGCCCTGCGGTATCTAAAAAATGAGTAAAGTGCTGGTTTTCATATGCTATAGCTGCTGTGTGCATTAAGCTCAAAACTCCCTTCTTGGCAACATAACCCAGGAATGCGCACTCCAAACACTCTTGCACATGCACTTTGACAGCATCTGCTTTGATCTACCTAATTGCATATCAGTAAAGATGGGTCTAGTTCACTAAAGACTGACAATGCTGCATTCGTATGGAACCAAACTGTTCTCGAAAAGTTCTTGAAACCAGTCAAGCAGGTTTTTGAGAACTTTTAATCTGGCAAAATGACAAAATGAAAGTTATTTGAAATAAGTGATGCAATGCTAATGAGGTTTGGGCATGCATTTCAAGGTGCTTGGCCTTCATCATCTCTAATCACAGTGAACCTGCCAAATTGGCAAGGATCTTGAATGAATTCTTCACTAGGCCCAACTATTTTGTTGCTGCCCTATATTGTCTCTATAGGAAGAGTGCACAACAAAAATCTTGTGGCTTCCTGTTATCATAACACCCTATAACTTCCTTAGATGTAGGGCCATTTGATATTCACCAATAAATACTTACACAGGATTTAGATGATGCCTTTAAAGATGTGTCCCTCATGCTTACATGTAAAGGAGCACTGACTTTAAACTTCTGGACTGAATTTTTTTATATTAATCTGGTTCCAAATGGCAGCTTTTATGACCACACCATGCCACTGAAAGCTGCATGTGCTTTGAGCGATTCTTAATGTGTGCTAAAACTTGCTTCACTAAATAAATTTTCTTATGACTCTTCTCAAACATCTAAATTAAAATTAATTTAATTCTAGTGTTCTATAAGTCACAACCGCGATACGATTACGAGGCATGCCACAGTTGCGGACTCCGGCTTAACTTTAATCGCCTGAGGTGTTTAACATGCACCCACTCCCCGGTGTGCACCAAGACAGAAAGGAAAGACCAATGTTGTGCTGCATAGTGGTCCTAACATGCTCAGTTTTCAATGACCTAATAATGGCATGGCTTACTCATGAACAACTGCAGCATGCATCATTTGTTTGTGACCTACCATGCAATGTTGTCACCAGATTATGTGGCCACACTGCCTTTGGCACATGTTTAAATGTTGGCGTTAAGGATATATTTGTTGCGCATAGAAGGAATTTGACGTTTTGTAGTGTAAAGTGAATGACAGCTACACACGCATAAGAAAAAAATTGTGCCAGGACTACTTAAACTCTGCAGTGTTTGAGTTTGACCAATTCTAGCATTTGCACATTTCGGATGACTGAAGGTCATTCATTACAGTTATACCAGCTTTTGTACTCTTTAGACATGCTGTTTGCCCCGGTTTTATACAGTGATCATAGATAGCCACACCACACGATGCCGGTAGAAGAATTCAGAATTTTAGTAAAATGGGGTTGCTCCATGTTGAGGTGCACCAGCATGTCATAGTAAATAGAAGCCAGAAGCAGCAGCATTTTAAGGTATTGTGCCGCACCATGTAACGTCAAATTATTGTGCCCCCCTCCACTCTACTCTCGCTGGCAAAACCTGCTGGTGAAGCAATGCGAGCAAGCTTTCGAGGTACGCTGCGCTCTTTCCAAAACAGCGTCCGAGGCAGCCATCTATTTTGCCTACAGGACGAAAAGTCCCTGGCCAGGAGTGCATCGAACATACGGAAATAGCTGTCAATTGTGCTGCTGAACTTCTAGAGATTTATAGTTTTGACCTCAGGTTGCAGAACACAGCAATGCTATAGCAAGCAGTGTGGTGAAAGCTGTTCCACGGCTCTACCACGGCATAGCCAGCACTGCATGCATATACTATACACAAGCATGAGGTTTTAGCAGCAATACTTAACAGTAAATTGTATTTGTACAACTTCACTCTGTCTAACACTGCAGGGCTTTAAAATACATGAGAAGAGGTCACTGTCTTTCATTTGATGTGTTTATACAAAAAAAGTGTGTGCATGGAAGGGGTTAAGGCTCCTTTGTCAAGCCAAAATGCTTTATGGCATGATAAAGTGAAGCCTTGTGCATTTCAGTCTGCAGTTGCTCACTGCACTTTCAAAAGTGCAATCAGCACAAAGAGCACAAGAAAACACACAAGCAATGGTTCAGCAATTTATTTGAAACAAATGCAACTTTGTTTTACAAAGACCACATTCCAAAAAGCAACCACATGCTATGCAGACAATACAGCCAACTTATGTTAATTGTACAGATGTTAACATGCCCTGCCTTTATATGTGGAAATGTTTCAAGTCTCAAAGTGTGCCCCTACTTTGTAGCTTGTCCTTGGAACAATGAATGATTCAAACAAATGCTAAATTTAGCACCATTGCCACACTGATAGAAGAAAACTACATATTAAAATGGCAACTTCTTGGAGAACAGAAAAAGGTGTATAGTAAACTTCCAATAATCTGACTCCGATTAATTTAATTTTTTCAGTTAATTCGAACCTGGCCAACGCCCATTCATTTCTATGGGATTAAACATTCATCATTTCGATCCTAAAACTGGCATTCGCCGGGTAATGCGAACTTGACCAGACCCCAATAATGACCCCTTTTAGTGGCAGCGCATGTCTCAGTAGAGCTTAGGGGACAGTGAATGCATTAAACAAATGCCATCTCTCTGAAATGCCTATTTTTGACCCACCCGAGAAATATTTTCAAGCAGTAACGGTAGCTGACAGTGTCCGGTTGTGGTACTTGTCTGATTCTAACGAACACTTTTTGTTTTCGAAGGACATTGAGACGAAAATTGCCTAGCTGTGCAATCGATTGCGAAACTAAAACCGTGGTTGTAGCATTCATATGCTTTACCACATATCATGGCTGTAATATGGCGAAGCTGGCTTTAGAAAATCAGCTGCCATTCTAAAAAATGAGGTACGCGTAGGTTTCTACTTTGGTGTGGAGTTAAGTCATTTCTACTTTAGTTTTATACTGTGGACAAATAGATATTTGATGCACCTTCGTTTCAGAGGCGTGTTACTCAAGCACATATTGCCAAATGAATCAACGGTGCTTCAGCAGGTTTTTGCATCTTAATTCGAGCCATCAGTCTCGTGAGGGTAGAATTAATGGAAGTTGATTGTATAAATTGTGTGATGAAGCACCAAGAAAGTTACCTTGCTCAGGTAGTGAAAAAGCATGGAAAAAGTGCTTCACACAACATCCACTGATGTTCTGTTGCAGATGCAAAAGCTGCCTCCTTTATCTGGAACAGAATAAATTCCTTTCGAAGGCAAAATAAAAAACTGAAAGAGAAGTCATCAACGCATTCCACATCCATCTTATTCAGTCTTTACAGTGTTGCTACATCACCATTTGCTTAGCCTCCTATGCCAAAAAAAATTGTCGAAAATAAAATGACCTGATTCCCATGTTGTTCACCATCCAAGCAGTGTTTACTGCCAATTATTACTGCTTTCTGTAACCTCACCTGTAAATACTGTATTTTAACCTGTATGTAAACACTGAGCTATACGATAAGCTTAGTGAAAGTTAAAAAAGAATACTGGATGTTCATTTCTGTTTCTTTAGATATAAGAAGGGGTGCTTAAAAGCGAGCCACATTTGCAAAATGCTTGAATAAACAGCAACTACCCTGGTCATGCGCTAATTGCAGCCATGCTGTCCCTGCAAACTTCTTAATCTCATCCGCCCACCTAACTTTCGTCCGCCCCTGCTACGCTTCCCCTCTCTTGGAATCCAGTCCATAACCCTTAATGACCATCGGTTATCTTCCCTCCTCATTACATGCCCTGCCCATGCCCATTTTTCTTGATTTCAAGTAAGATATCATTAACTCGCGTTTGTTCCCTCACCCAATCTGCTCTCATCTTATCCCCTAACGTTACACCCATCATTCTTCTTTCCATAGCTCGATGTGTCGTCCTCAGTTTAAGTAGAACCCTTTTTGTAAGCCTCCAGGTTTCTGCCCCGTAGGTGAGTACTGGTAAGACACACCAGTTATACACTTTTCTCTTCAGGGATAATGGCAACCTGCTGTTCATGATCTGAGAATGCCTGCACAACGCACCCCAGCCCATTCTTATCCTTCTGATTATTTCGGTCTCATGATCCGGACTCGCGGTCACTGCCTGTCCTAAGTAGATTTATTCCCTTACCACTTCCAGTGCCTCGCTACCTACCGTAAACTGCTGTTCTCTTCCGAGACTGTTAAAAATTACTTTAGTTTTCTGCAGATTAATTTTCAGACCTACCATTCTGCTTTGCCTCTCCGGGTCAGTGAGCATGCATTGCAATTGGTCCCCTGAGTTACTAAGCAAGGCAATATCATCAGCGAATCGCAAGTAACTAAGGTATTCTCCATTAACTCTTATCCCCAATTCTTCCCAATCCAGGTCTCTAAATACCTCCTGTAAACATGCTGTGAATAGCATAGGAGAGATTGTATCTCCCTGCCTGACGTCTTTCTTTATTGGGATTTTGTTGCTTTCTTTATGGAGGACTACGGTGGCTGTGGAGCCGCTGTAGATATCTTTTAGTATTTTTCATATGGCTCGTCTACACCCCAATTCCATAATGCCTGCATGACTGCTGAGGTTTTGACTGAATCAAACACTTTCTTGTAATCAATGAAAGCTATGTATAAGGGGTGGCATTAAAATTAGATCTTTCGTCTCCTGCGATAGCTTACTGGTATCCTGTCTTACGAAGTTACAACCGACTTCTACTGCATACTCCTTAATGATGCCCATAAGATTTTTGTTCATTGCTTCAACACTAAGGTTCTCTTCCCGAGTTAAAGCCCTATACCTCTTCTATAGCTTGATCCGAAATTCCTCTATTTTCCTTCTTACCGCTAACTCATTGATCGGCTTCTTATGTACCAGTTTTTTCCATTCCCTCCTCAAGTCTAGGCTAATTCGAGATCTTACCATCCTATGGTCACTGCAGCGCACCTCGCCGAGCACGTACGCATCTTGTATGATGACAGGGTTAGCACAGGGTATGAGGTCTATTTCATATTTAGTCTCGCCATTAGGGCTCCTCCACGTCCACTTTCGGTCATCCCGCTTGCGGAAGAAGGTATTCATTGTCCACAAATTATTCCATTCTGCAAACTCTACTAATAACTCTCCCCTACTATTCCTAGAACCTTTGCCATATTCCCCCGCTGACTTTTCTCCAGCCTGCTTCTTGCCTACCCTGGCATTGAAGTCGCCCATCAGTATAGTGTATTTCGTTTTGACTTCACCTATCGCCAATTCCACGTCTTCATAGAAGCTTTCGACTTCCTGGTTATCATGACTAGATGTAGGGGCGTAGACCTGTATGACCTTCAATTTGTACCTCTTATTAAGTTTCACAGCAAGACCTGCCACCCGCTCGTTAATGCTATACAATTCCTGTATGTTACCAGCTATATCCTTATTAAACAGGAATCCGACTCCTAGTCCTCGTCTCTCCGCTAATCCCTGGTGGCACAGCATGTACCCGCTTTTTAGCACTGTATATGCTTCATTTGTCCTCCCAACCTCACTGAGCTCTATTATATCCCATTTAATGCCCGCTAATTCCTCCAATAGCACTGTTAGGCTCTCCTCACTAGAAAACGTTCTAGCATTAAACATTGCCAGGTTCAGATTCCAATGGCGGCCTGTCCAGATCCAGAGACTCTTAGCACGCTCTGCTGCATCACAGGTCTGACCGCTGCAATGGTCAGTTGCTTTGTAGCTGCTGGGGACTATTGTTCTATTCATATAGAAGGTTGTGGCCAAGTACTGCACCAAGATGGGCAATCCTGCTCTGGTGAGGGAGTGCATTACCGGTTCTGGTCACCGGGGTCAGGCCACCAGGACTGTTTATACAGCTGTATCAACATGTGGATTTTTTTTATCCACCAGTGGAAAATTGCATGGCACCGGGATTTGAACCACAGTCCTTTTGCACGTGAGGCACATGCTCTACCTCTACGGTATCGCATCAGGGCGCATGTAGTAAGTAATTGTACAGAAAGCGTTTTATTTACTGTAATTGGAGGATTGGAGTAGATTAGTTCGACCACTCAAGGAGTGGGAATGGTTCAACTGTCAGAACTCCGACAAAAGGACTGGAATCACATAAACCACAACTCTGAAGGAATGAAGTGGTAATAGAATGGAGCGCCCCCACTCTGCAATTCTGCACCATGCCAATATATCCTGTTCTTGGGCAATGCCAGTGCAGCTCTAGAACCACAAAGACGACCGCACTACCAGGGTGAAACACATCGAAGGCCCGTCAGCTGCTGCATGAGCACGTGCTGCCAACGAGGAATCCTGCACAACACACACACACACGCAGTGCACAGACTGGTACCCTACGTAGGGGCTAGGACTCGCGAAAACTATAGTGTTCTCCACAAATGTGACGAGTACCAGGCCGCCGAACTCCTTGCCCTGTGCACGTTGTTGTCTATCTTCATGAGCCTAGATCCTGATGCAACCACTGGTGCCACGCTGCTATTTTCAAAGGCCACCACTAGGTGAAGCGCCAGGGACCGCCCAGGCCAGGGGACATCGGCTTGGTCCGATACACAAACGACAGTAAACTTCGAATTGACAGGACTACGAATTGGATTAGTAAATTCTTAACTAACTGGTACCAATTTGAAACTACTGATTAACTTTCTTCTCTGCGATCGCTAGTAAGACCTGGTGTGCCACAAAGCTCTGTATTGGGACCAATTTTATTCCACCACAAACATGGCTCCACACAATAGTTTTGTTTGAAAACATATGTGAGTGCATATGCTTGTATTGGACAGCGAAAATAATTAAGAGTCAGTAAGCAATGTCAAATACATGCAATCTGGCTTACAAAACAAAAGGAACTGGTCACTATTTAGTAATAGTTTTCCGTTAAACAACTTCATCCTTGAGAAGTTCCTCATTCTACAAAGGTTTATATAGTGAAATACAGAAATATTTGGATGCATTTGAGTTATCACCTGGCCCAAGGAACTTCTAGTGGCAGCCTGTCTCGATCTCGCAATTCCTGGCACTGCCCAATATACAGCATGCCTAACTGCTGCAGTGGTCAAGTGCTCTGCAGCTGTAGGAAACCGAAGAATAAAAGTTGATTGCACAATTTATGGCATTTCCAAATCTTTAACTTAGTACCATCTCTATAGTATGTCGACACTATGCCACTAGACCATTGCTGTGCTGCAGTCATCATAATATTAATTATTCATCGTATACACAAGCTATACAACTGTTTAAGCAAAATTTTAAACTGCGCGAGGAAGACAGAACGTGAACTGAAACATAGACACACACAAAGCACAGGCTTCCAACTGGTTTTATTTTGTGAAAGCAAAGAATATATAAGGTACTTCGATATAGCAAAACAAGGAGCAATTGCAAATAATTTGTGCACGAGGTATTGACGAAAAATATCAAGGCCATGTCTGCATTAAGAGTGCAGGAGAGTCTTAATGTGCCCATCTAAGACTTTAATTCTTTCCTTGAGAATCTCCTCTTGCAGCGCAGGAGCTGCGACAGCGAAAGCTGCCTGCCTTATGAGGAACAGAATAAATTCCTTTCGAAGGCAAACTGAAGAACAGAAAGAGAAGTCATCAAGGCATTCCACATCGCTAAAAGGTGTGACAACTAAGTTAGCTCACCCGCTTGATCCCTATCAAGGAAAGAAATAGAATTCTTAGATGGGCACATTGGGACTCTACTGCGCTCTTAATGCACAGGTGGCCTTGCTATTTTTTGTCACTGCCTCGTGCACAATTTCTTTGCGAATGTTCTTTGTTTTGCCATTTTGAAGAACCTTATAAACTCTCTGCCTTCACCAAACAAAGCCAGTCGGAAGTCTACACTTTGTGCATGCATCTATGTTTTTGTTCATGTCCTGTCTTCCTCGCAGAGTTTAAAATTTTGCTGAAGCTACGAGCTGACTAGCCCAAAACATGCCTTACTTCAGTGTACAGCTGGGCTTGTTGGTAAAGCTACACAATGCAGCTCAAGTGTGTGTCTGCTCTTCCGTGTTCTCATAATGTGGCTCAGCCTTCAGTGCATGTGTAGTTTCAATACTGGCTACTATATTTTAACGACTAATATAATTTCAATCTTCAACTTCCAGCCAGACAGAGTACCTCATACTACATTCTGAACATTGCTGCAGTGTAGCAGGATTTCTGTCTAATGCATTGGCCTCTACCACCAAATGCCTGAGAAATTAAAAAAAAAATTATGTAGATTCCAAGCACAGTGGGGATTCATGTTACAGGAGGCATACTGCAGGTAAATGGCTACATAGTGTTGGTTCGGGTTCTTCCAAACATTGCAGTGTTGACCAATGTGTTTGTGTATGGTGAGTGATTGCATATATGACACAAGCTTTGTGAGGAGAGTACGAATGCAAAGGCATGGTTTCTTTGCCTCTTTCCTAACACTTTGTGGCGGCTGCTGTTTTGACAAGTGGAAAACTTGGCTTATGCAGTATGCGCAAATGGGTTTGAGACTTTTAAGACCAATTTCCTTGAGGCAAAGTTTAGCATGGAGCCAGTTTTGTCACAAGGAAGTTATTCCTACTCACACATGCCTGTTTTTTTTTCATTTAGTTTCAGGTCCACCTAAATTATTGCCATCATGACAGCCGTCACATATAATATGGTAGCATCAATCTTTGTATTAATCATTCGAGTATTGAAATCTAAAAGTTTGCAGCAGTGTAAAAGGACAGGAGGACAAGAGGAGAGAGAAGAGAGGTTGCAGTGTAACAGAAATAGGCAAGCACTAGTTGAGCGACAAGACCACTGGACACAGGAAAAGCAGATTTAGCTGAAACACAGCAGCCTGTAAGGAAGAGACGGAACATAATTCTTTGTGATGCTTAGTCTGCATCACAGTTTTATATACCATCGGAGATCATGAACATGCCAGAGGCAAAGCATACTGTTACGGGGATGTTGGGAGTATAGAAAGACTGTATTTACAATATATATTGTCACGTGGTAGTGACGGTTGAGAAGGCAGCAAAACTATGATTAACGAAACAAGCGTTTTATTGGGCAAACTTGTGCCCTCAAAAGAGGCTACACTCAAAGAAGGATGGTAGCGGCGAACACGATCGGCGGTCGTCGAAAATCTGATGAGCGGGTCAAGCGCGTCGGCTTTTATACATCTGTCGTCGAATGTTCCGGAGCAGTCACTGGGACCTGCGTGCCTTCCACAATGTTCCACATTATTCGCGTGGCGCACACATGCAATCAGATAACACAAGTTGCGGTCAAAGACAGTGGACGGAACCATCGATAACATTCCAGAAACTTCTTTTACGTGCAGGCGCGTCCTGTGCTGTGGGATAACATTTGTTAGGCGGCGAGAAGTGGTCGCCCAATAAAGATAAAGTACACGTGTCAATATACAAGATGAGGCAGAGTAGTTAAGACGGCTGACCACCAACAGCACGCAGCAGCCAGCATGCTGCGGTCTTCTTCCTCTCTTTTTTCATCCTTCCGTAACAGGACCCCCAGGTGGTGAAGCGCCGTCTCGGCTCATGGTAGGCAAAGAATCGCGAACGAAGTATGGCTTCAGCCGCGAAACATGCACGACGTCAACATGCGTCAGACTTGAGGATGCATCAAACTGAAGTGGCGAAATCTCATAATTTATGTCGTTAACTTGACTTAGGACTTCATAAGGCCCTGTGTAGTGAGACAGAAGCTTCTAGGAGAGGCCAACCCGACGACATGGTGACCAAAGGAGCATCCAAGCACCTGGTGCGAACTTAACATCGCGATGGCATTAGTCATAACTCTTTTGGTATATGCTGCGGGGCTAATAAACGAGATCGGGTGACTTGACATGCCCTGTGAGCGCGATCGATGACTTCATGAGCATGGTCAGTTGCAACACGTGGCACAGAAGGGATTATGATGTCAAAAAGCAAAGTGGGGTTGCAACCATACAAAAGATAAAAGGGTGAATATCCTGCAGTGTCACGTCGGGACAAGTTATACACAAACGGCACATAGGCCAGCGTGGTGTCCCAGTCACGGTGATCGTTGGAGACCTACATCGACAGCATCTCTGTGATTGTTCGGTTGAGACATTCCATAAGACCGTTTGTTTGTGGGTGGTAGGCGGTGGACAGCTTATGCTCAGTGGCACAAGAGCGGACGAGGTCGTCGACAACTAGAGACAAGAATGAGCAGCTGCGGTCTGTAATAACTGTCGAGGTGCACCATGGTGGACAATGACGTCGTGGAGGAGAATATCGACGACGTCTGTTGCACAACTAGTCGGCAACGCCTTTGTTATCGCATAGCGTGTCATGTAATCAGTAGCGATGGCAATCGACTTGTTAGCTCTAGTCGTCGTCGGAAAAGTGCCAGGTAAGTCAAGGCCTAAGCGAGAGAACGGTTCACAGAGAACTTCAACTGGATGGAGTCATCCGACAGGTGGTAGGGGAGGTTTCTTCCGGCACTGACACAATTCGCAAGTTGCGACATAACAGTGCACAAAGCAGTAGAGACCTGGCCAGAAGAACCGGCGTTGTACATGATCGTATGTATGCAAAACTACAAGGTGTCCCACCGTCGGTGCATCGTGAAGTTGTTCAAGAGCAACAGATTGCAGATGACGAGGACGGCCAAGGAGCAACTCAGGGCCATCAGCATTCATATTGCGGTGGTAGAGGATGCCGTTGCGCGGCAAGAACATGCGGCATGTGCCGTCAGTGCTGTCAGAGTGATTGCACTCCGGCAATGATGGACTGTAAGGACTCGTTGCATTGTTGTTCGGTGCGCATGTCAGTGAAAGCCATCACGCAGGTCACCGGATCATGCACAGAAGGATCGAGTGGATCCACGGGGTGACGAGAGGCAGTTAGTGTCCTTGTGGAGGCATCCAGTCTTGTAATTGCCAATAAATGAAAATTCCTGGAGCCACGAAGCCCAGCCACCAAGCCGTCCTGTCGGGTCCCGGAGGGAAGACAGCCGGCAGAGTGCGTGGTGGTCTGTAACGACCGAAAATGTACGGCCGTACAAATATGGCCGGAACTTGACGACAGCCCAAACTAAAGCGAAGCACTCCCACTCGGTGATGGGGTAATTTCTCTCGGCAGGTGACAGCAGGCGGCTGGCGTAAGCTATCACGCACTCTGTACCATTCTGTTGTTGATCGAGAACAGCGCCGATGCCATGGCCGCTTGCGCCAGTGTGGTGTGGGCTTTGGTCGGTGCAGATGGATCAAAGTGGGCAAGTATGGGGAGGGTGGTCAGAAACCTGATGAGAGCGGCAAACGCATGAGCCTGCTCCGGGCCCCATGAGAATGTAGTGTTCTTCTTTTTGATCTGTCAAAGGCCGAGCAATGTTGGCAAGGTTTTTGATGAAACGATAAAAGTAAGAACACAGGCCGAAGAAGCAGCGCACGTCAGAAGCAGAATGTGGCACAGGGAAACTCCGTATGGCACGAACTTTTTCCGAATCTGGTTGGACACCGGATGCGTCAATGAGGTGCCCCAACACGGTAATCTGACGGCGCCCAAATTGACACTTCGTGGAGTTGGAGGCCAGCTTTTCAGAAGACCGCAATAATGGCAGTGAGTCGGGTAAGGCAGCTGCCCAACATGGGAGAAAAAACAGCTTCGTCAAGGTAACAAAGACAGGTGGTCCATTTGTAGCATCGCAGAAGAGAGTCCATCACAAGTTCAAATGTCGCACGAGCATTGCATAGGCAAAAGGGCATGACTTTGAATTGATATAAGCCATCCGGTGTGATGAGGGCTGTCTTCTCCAACCATTTCATCAACCGAAATCTGCCAGTAGCTGGATCGAAGATCGATGGACGATAAGTATTTAGCTCTGTGCAAGCGGTCCAAGGCGTCATCGATGCATGGTAGCGGGTAGACGTCTTTTCGCGTGATGTCATTTAAGTGGCAATAATCGACGAAAACGTGCCAGGCACGATCCTTCTTTTTTCACACGGACGACAGGCGTAGGGCTGGCTGATGGCTCTATGACCCCTTTGCGGAGCGTTTTGCCCGCCTCTGATTGGATGGCTCGATGTTCAGCATGCGATGCACGATACGGACGCTGACAAATAGGATTTGTGTCTCCAGTGTTTATATGATAGTGAACAACAGATGTTCAGCCTAAAGGCCTGTTGCCGAAATCAAAGATTCCACTGTACGATTCAAGCAGGAGACGTATGTCCCTGGCCTGTGCAGAGGTGAGGTTAAGTGCGGTCATTTTTGCAAGGTCGTCCGTTAAGGAACTAGAGCTGGGCGCTGCGATTGGCACTAATAAACCACTCTCAGAATTCAGACTCTCAATATCAAATTCAGAACCACTAGAAATGCTGGCCGGAATCACTTGAGGGCACAGGCTGAAATTCAGAAGAGGTAAAACAATGTCATTATTAGGAACCGTCACCGGTTCAAAGCACATCGATGATGGGGCGAATCACATATTCACCATCAGGAACCTGTGGCTGGGCGGTTAAAGTGACGTAAGTAACTGCTTCGGGTGACAGACGCACATCACAAAGCGAGCACAAGTGTGGTGGGGCGGTGCTCGGAGCATCGGCGAGTTGAGGCAGTTCTAACTGAAGAACGCCGGCCGTGCAGTCGAGGAGAGCAGAATGAGTGGATAAAAGTCAAATCCTAGGATAACGTTGTGAGGGAAGATGTGGCTCACAGTAAAGAGAACAGAAGTAGGGCGGCCAGCTATACTTGCAGTACACATTCCAAGAACCAGCATTCCACCGTCAGCCATATGAAGCACTCGGGCAGCTGCTGGGGTGAGGACTTTCTTTAAACGACTACGCAGGCTAGCACTCATCACAGGCATGTGGGCTCCACTGTCGATGAGTGCTTGGACAGCTATGCTGTCTATTTTAATGCCAATTACACTTCTCCTTGTGTGCATAGACAGGGGATTTGCTGCAGCATTAGGCAATGCAGCACCACCTCTGAGGGCTGCATTTCTTAGTTTTACGAACAGATGCGGCCAAACGCCACAGGGGACGAAAGGCGACGTGGCTGTGGCGAACGCGAAGATGGGCGACGTGTTTGCGGTGAACGAGACTGGTGTCCGTGCGGCGATGGTGAGCGACTGTACCACATGTTCCTAGCAGAGTTGGCGCTGTTAGATTCGGCGGTGGGCATAACATTGCGGGCATTTTCATCAAAACGGCTCAGGTTGGTTGGCATGCGAAGTGTTAAGGGCCACGAGTTGTGAAAGTATTGGCGACATGACCAATGTGGCAGCAGGTGAAACATATCAGCTGGTCGTCCGCAGTTCTCTACTCAGTCGGGTTGCGATAACACGGAGAGAAGCGTCGCGGTGGAACAAAAATAGTAGAAGGGCGTTTGTTAGCTCTGGGATTGGAAACAGCACAGACAGAACGTAAGCCAATGTTTTCAAGTTCCTGGTGAATGATGGCTTGTAAGAAGGGGACTGAAAATGTTGTAGCATCAGGGATAGGCGAACAGAAATGCAGGCGTCATCGCATCCAGTTCACGTCAACGATTCGCACCACATCCTCCGATGGCGACGCATGCTGCTGTGTGGGTTGATCTTCACACGTTGGCGTTGCAGCAGTAGTGGGAAGTCTGGCGAATGGTTGCAAGACGCATCGGCTTTTGGCGTGCTAGAATTGTCGGCACTCTTTAATGATAACATCAACTGTAGAGCAGCTTTTGCACATGAGCAGATTAAAGGCGTCGTCAGCAACCCTTAAGCACATGCCCGACCTTCTCAGCTTCTGTCATGTCGTGATCGGGTTTGCTTTACGACAAAGTGCCAGCATGTCTTGGATGTACAAGAGATAGGACTCCGTGGGGGATTGGGCACAGGAGGCCTGTTCCTGTCTTGCGTCAATTTTACGGCCGGCTGGTTTGCCAAACAACTCTGTCAACTTCTCTTTGCATTGGTCCCAGCTGGTTAGCTCCTCTTCGTGGTTTTCATACCACACATTTGCCGTGCCTCTTAGGTAGAACAACAGGTTAACTAGCACACGCGTGGGGTCCCATCTGTTGATTCCACTCCCACGTTCGTACTTAGCCACCCACTTTTCAACATCGGTGCCATTGGTCCCACAGAAAGTTCCAGGATCCTTGGGTTGCGCAACCACAACCTTGGCTATGCCCGATGACAAGGTACAGCAAGATGCTACTTTACCCCCAGATGTCGCCTCTTATGACATTTCAAGGCAGCGAGACTGAGACTGCACTGTATTCAGCGGCACTGACAACCATGATGTAGAGGATTGACTTTCCCCCTATGTACAACACATCAGCAGAATAAGAACAAGTAAATGCACCAAACAGGTGCATGGCACTAAACTGGACCCACTACCTGCTGTATGCAAGAGAGAATGAGGAAGAATGAGCTTCCCGTTACTCCTGAGCACCTACCTACAACTGCTTTTATGGGCACAGCATTGAAGCTGCAATTGAGGTAATGCCTAACACCACATGAAATACAAAGCACACTACGCCAACACAGAGAAACCAAAACAATTGCACACACTTCTCACCGAAATAGACACAACACCTGCTTTGTTGCATCTGAGCTGAAACGGGTGAATCCCAAACTCTGTGTCACATAACATCTGAAAAAATTAGCTGCTATGAGAGAACCAATGAGATTAATCTGGCGTGCTATGCATGCATCTTTAGCCTAATGGGTAAAGAATTGGGCTGCTGCACTAAGGACCCAGATTAACAACTCACCATCAGGCACATTACTAACTATTATTGAGCCTATCTGACTGGATCTATGAAGAAGCCAGGAGACAGCTCATGATAATGCTTTGCATAAGAGACAACGAAGCTGAACCCACGTTTTCTGCCTTGTGCTTGCAATGCTCTACCAAGTGAGCTTCAACGGCAGTTGTCCCAATGTCAATTTTCTTGGATAGCTGCGCATATGTACTAAGCATAGCCATGGGAGTGCTAGGCAGCAGTACTCACAGTTATGATGGCAGACGTGTAGTATCCTTTAAAACACCCACATATCAAAGCACATGATCTTAGAAGCTGACAACTGGCTAATAAACACTCGTTTTCTACCATGAGGCCCCAAGGCAGCCGAAATCAAAACATTTGTATCTTATGAGCGAGAAAAATCAGGGGAATCATGCAGCTCAATTTTTTGTTTATAACAAGCATGTGATGGCAACAGACAATGAAGCAACAGTGACTATATAGAAAAATGGGTTAGAGCTGACGACAATCATTGGCAGCTCACACTATAATGCTTTCTCTACAATTTATTGTCTCAAGACATCTGGCAGCAAATCCTCTGGATTCTTCTTCTACTATGTCTCTTGCAACTGAAATTTTAAATGTGTGTAACACTTCATGGCAACTTAGAACACTTAAATGGTTAAGCATCTCCACATCTTAAATTTGTGGACTAGCTTTGTCTCCTTTCTAGAACAATAACTCTCTGCTGTCATACATCACTCAAACCACTACTAATTAAATCTACCTTTAGATGAGCAGTGCCTGCATTAGACACAGCAGCATACCCTTTTAGCAAATGGATATACATACCACGCTCAGACTGAGCAAACCAAACAAACCAACAGCAACCAGTGCTTGTGTCCATTTGTCTTCAACAAGGCAGAGACAGGCCAGGTCTCGATAAACACAACAAATATAAGGTGCAGGCAGAGGAAATAAGCAGAAGCTGTAAAGACAGCAGCAAAGTGAAACAAATTAGACAAGTTTGCATACAGTCAGCGATCTGGGCCGAGGACAATGCACAACGTTACTGCCACAATTAGAAGCAAATGCTCCTCATGTAACAAGAAAAAAACACGTTTTAGCTGTAAACAGCACGACTGCGCGGAGTTGGTTGATATTCTATAAACAGCACATACAACAATTAAAGCGGACACATTACTTGTGTCATCTGTCTCCTTGCTGTTTCTACAATATCGGTCACGGTTGCAAAGCTACGCACATGATCTATGAACGAAAGCAACGGACGTGCATTCGAAAGCAACGGACGTGCCGATTCATACTAATATATATATGTTTAATTTTCAAAGTTCCCGTAAAAGTGATAGTAGCAGCAGCAGTAAAGTGGTTTCGTTTACCAGCTCACTCACAACGTACGCATTGTATGATTTAACTCCACGGGTCGCAAAGGAGCTACTAAGAAACTTTAAGTGAAGGAAATACGCTTTTATTATCTCACTGCAACGAATGAAAGCCTCTGACGCCCATACCGCGGTCAGCAGTGAGAAAGGTAATTAAATGCAGCAATGCGCTGCATGGGTAAATAAGAAGGGCATAGCGTTGTCATCCTATAGAGATGGAGAAAAATAGACTTAAGAACGCGATAAACATCATAGGACGACATCCACGCTAGTTGAGTGCATGCATTTCTGGCGCGTGGATGATGTCGCTGTTTTTTTGTTCATTTTTTTACATCGGTGCAACGCGTAGGAACTGCAGTGTTGAAGGCACGAACGAATAAATTATACTGCGATCACTGCGGGACCTGCGACAACCGTTTCGTGTTCCTTCGAATTTCGAGATCACATCGACTACAGCTCGAATGCGCAACCGGTTTTTTACGTGTCACTAAGAGAACGGGTAATCCCACAACACTTACCGTTGCTCCAAGTACGTCGCGATAGCACCAGCAGCTGGGCAGCAAATGTCATCAAACCCTGGCCCACCGCAGCGTCCGCAACTTGCAGCTTCTAAGCATTCGCTAAAAACTAAAAGCGGACCACATCCATACGTACGCGCGCGAACGAGACGCAAGCCATGCCGTCTGAGTTCGAGAGTAGTTATTTCATAAAAGCAAAACCAAACAACAATGTGACGTCAAATCCGGTAAAGTCAACTTGTCCTCCTTTCTCACCTTCTCTCAGCTAACGCATGCGCAGCGACCACGGAGCCCTCGGGGGCGATGTTCAGGTGAAGCAGCTTGCCTGGGCTTGCCTGAACGTCGCGCGAAGAGTCGTTCCGGAAGTGACGTTGGCTTGCCGTGGGCATGTGAGGTGCGTCATGCTACTGACGCGAGCGGCAGCTTCCGGCGCGGGCGCAAAAATCCTAGCGGTTGTAGTTCTCCACGCCGCCGCGCGCCGACACGCGAAACAGCCTCCGCGCCTGACGCCGTACGCGCCCAGGCGTGGTGCGGCGAGTGCGGGCGCATTGGAACGCGTACGTCTGGTTGAGCCTTAAGTATATAAGGGTAACCAAGAAGATAAAAAATATACACTTCTTCGATTAGGAGTTAGATGGTAAGGTCATAAGCCGCGAAAATCACATTAAGTACCTCGAAATTACCATATCGTGTGACCTCAACTGGAAAGCACACATAAACAACATATGCTCATCAGCTGAAAAAAAAAAAAGCTCTGGTACTTGAGGCGAAAGTTAAAACTTGCTCCTCAACAAACTAAATTAGCTGCATATTTAACGCTTGTTCGTTCCCACATTAGAGTACGCGAGCGTCGCGTGGAATCCCTTTAAAAAAAAACTGGTAGATAGAATTGAAAAACTTCAAAGAAGAGCGGAAAGATTTATCTTGTCAAAATATCGTTTAACCGACTCCGTAACTGAAATGCTCAGGAAGCTCAACCTACCTCCACTTTCAGAACGCAGGATAGCTAGACTAACATTTCTTTATCTGATACACGATAACTGGTTTAACCTTAATACACAGCACTACATAAAAGAGCGTCTGTCTCGAACAGTACGAAGCAGCAACCTAGGGCAAGTTCAACCCATTTCAGCACGAATAGATGCACATAAGTACTTGTTTTTCCCCAGAACAACAAGGAATGGAGCGCGCTACCACACGAATTACTAACAGTAGACAGTCTAAATAAATTTGAGACCACACTAACAAAATTGTTGGCTAGAAGTGCATAGCTACTACTTTAATAATGGTGCTTTGTCTTACTTATGTTCCTGGTTGTAACACACATGATTAATCCAGCGGCTCTGGTATATTTATTACCATTCTATTGCAATTTGTTTTTGCTGCTTCTTGCTTTGCATTCTGCTTTTCCCTGTGTATATGCCTTATTTGGTCTGCTCTAGACTGCGGCTGCGCTACTATCTTGCTTAGTTTTTCTTGCAACCACCCTGTAATGGCCTTCGGCCAATAGAATTGTTAAATAAATAAATAATAAATAAAAACCGTGATTTGCAAATGAAGGCGGAAGCAGTGATCGTTCGCCGCCTGGAGAACAGACGGAGGGACTCGCTATTCATATGGCTCACTGTTTTCAGAAGGCGATGTTGTTCCCGGTCAGTGGCGTGTGTTTGCAGTGGGACTGTCCGCGGTGGCTACGGCATTATTTTATCCGTAGTACGAGGTTGTTGGCTCGATTCCGGGCTACGACTACAGCTTGGTTGGTTGCTTGGTTGGTGCCTGGTGTGGTGGCTTAACTCACTGCGAGGGATAGGTCATAAATCTGGCCGTATTAGGGTGAAAAATGAAGAAATATAAGAAAGGAACATTTTAAATAAAGAGAAGGTCATAAAGTGATAATCGCATTCTTTAACGAATTGCGATGCCACTCATGACGATCAGAATGATATCTTACAAAATCGACAGACACCCACTGTGGTGACAGGTCAGAAGAGGAGTGGTATTATCGATAAAAAATACAAGTTCAAATACGAAACTGATAATTTGCACAACAAATAAAAAATGCGTATTAGATTAGTTCGCGTCTCAAAAATAAAACAAAACGAAATAAAAAAAACAGTTGTGAAAACAAGGAAATCTCTCAAACTTCTGAGCTCAATATTTTGGAACTGGTCATTTTGGTACTGAATTGTATTTTTGAGGAACAAAAATAAATATTGGAAATAAGCAGAATTATCAAAAAAGGAAAACCTTGGGAAGGGAAACTTTTTGTTTGGTAGTGGTTATAATAGACGCTAGGCAAACGTGAACGACTGAGTTTGCGGCATAAATGAGTTGTCATCTCCGGACATTTGTCAAACCTGTTGTGCATGACATATTTGTTACTTGAGCATGAAAAAAATACATTTATAATGTGGCCATCTTTGCGGCACTGCCCAAATATAATTCACCTCTACTCTTACGCTCTTAATAAGTTTAAGATGCGAAATATGCTCTTCGCACGCCTTCGAACGCACAGGCGGGCCGTATGTGTATTTTCGTCAAGTTACGCTACTGAAAAAGAAACTTCCGAAAATAATGGACGGATGGATGGATGGATGCAAAACATTATTTGGTCCAGCAAGTAGTGATAATTTACCACTAAGCGGGCCACTCCCACGTCGGCACCGGAAGGGCAAGCCTAACGGCCACGTCGTGAGCCTGCTGGAAAGCCCAGAATTGTTCGTCCAGGTCCGGGCTGCGCAGTGCAGCCTCCCACGTAGACGCATCCTTGATCGCCGACTCTTCAATTCTTTCGCAAGACCAGAGCATGTGTTCGAGCATGGCTAAAGCACCACAATCTTGGCAATAAGGCCCTGTATACGTCTCCGGATAAAACATGTTCAGTCTCCGTGGGCAAAGATAAGTACCAGTCTGTAGTAACCGCAATGTAGGTACCTGGGCCCTGTTTAGTTTAGGATGCGGCAAACCGTAAACCCTGCGATTAAAAAGGTAATACTTCGTGATTTCTTTGTATGTGGAAGCGGAGTCTCTGTTCGCGGTGAGTACCGCCACGCCGTGGCGCGGGGCAGAGCGGAGGGTAAGGTGTCGCGCTGCCTCATGAGCGGCCTCATTGAGATTTGGAGCGGCTCGCTCAATCATCCCAAGGTGAGCAGGGAACCAACATAAGTAGTGTTGAGAGATCTCACATGTCTGCATAATTTTAAAAGCAACCTTAGCCACCGAGCCCTTCTAAAAGGCCCTAACGGCCGACTTTGAATCGCTATATGCAAATGGCTATGTACAAATACAAATAAAGGGTGTGTCAAGTACATTTCGTATGGCGATACACGGTACGGGTGCGAATGGTTCTGCAGTGTAGGTTATTGTTATATGGCATACGGGGATGGATGGATGTATGGATGCTATGAGCTTCCCCTTTGGATTGGGGCGGTGAATTGCCCCACCAAGCTCTGTTATTATATTGCCTAATTTCTTACCTAGGTTAATCATAAAAAAAAGAAAAGATGAAAAAGAAAGCCCGCAATGAATTCCCTAACCAAACTTTCTAAACCCCGATTGTGAGCTTTTTTTTTGCACGACTCTGTTGTGTGTCGTTTCCCTAGTTTTCTTCCACCAATTTTCCAGTCGCCGCTTACTAATCTCTACGGTGACCAAGTTTACTTGTCCTCTGCCTGAGATGCCTAAATTGACCACTGGGCAGATATGTTCACATTCTAAGAAAATGTCATCTATCGTTTCCCTAGCTTTACCAAAGCAAGCACATGCTTCTTCTTCCTTCTTATACCACGATTTATAAGTGCGTGTTCTAAGGCATCCTGGTCTCGCTGCGAAAAGTAATGAGCTTCCGTTTGAGTTATCATAAATTGCTCATTTCCTCATTTTGCTTTTTTCCTCTCACGTACTCATAGCAGGTTTCTTTTCCATTGCCACCACCCATGAAGTTATCTCAGCCTCTCTGACTTTACGCTTGACCTTCTTTGTCGCCATGTTGCTAACCATACAGGTCGCATACTTGCTGGTAAGTTTTCTAGTTCTTTTAGTCCACGGTGAATCAACGTTTTTCCTGTACAAATACCTCAATACTCTCCCAGCTCATTTAATTTCTTCCATATTCCTCAGTCGATATTCATAATCAATTTTACTGTGAGTTTCCCACACTTCAAAGCTTGTCCAGCCCATAACACCCTCCACAGCTTCATTTGTAGTCTTCCCGTGAGCGCCCAATGCGAGGCGTCCCACTGACCATTGGTTGCCATCGAGTACTGCTTGTACCCCTGATTTCAAGCACGCAACCGCGTTTTCAAATGTAAGTCCTGGAACGCTTACACCTTTCTACATATCCCGGAGCACCTCGTACTTATTGTATCCCCATAGCGCTCTGTATTTCATTATGACCGCATTAGTCTTCCCCTTTACTGTTACTGTTTTCTCTTGTGTTTCCATATATCTATTGCCTTCGTTGATCCACATATCCAGGTATTCAAGTTCTTTTACGCGAGGTATTTTCTGGCCCTGTATTGTCACTGCATGTTCACTGTTTTCATTTAATACGAGAACACCTCATTTTTAACGCTAAATTGTAAATCTAAATTCTCGCCTTCATATGCACCGATATTAGCAAGACGTTGCATATCACTTGGCTTCTTAGCTAGCAACGCAATGTCGTCCACATCAAACAAACCGGGATGCTGCTGGTCCACTACTCACCCGCCTTTTTGCATGAGAGATAAACCCGATATTTCTTTGCTCTAGCGCCCTTTCCGTCCTCACCCTGTATATCGTAAACAGCGCTGAGAATAAAAGGTACCCCTGCCTCAGTCACTTGCTCATATACACTTTCTCCTTACTCCTCATCTCTTCCCACTCAACGCAAACGGTATTTTTATGTAGACATCAAAAGCTGTATAATATCTTTGCTCAAGCCTTCCCTTACCAGAATATCCAATAAAATTTTGCGGTTTTCATTGTCATATGCTTCTGTAATGTCGAAAAAGGCCACAAGTAACGGTATGCTTTCTACTCTCGATGCTTCAATACACCGAGCAAGGACAAATGAGTTATCATCAAGGCGCCTACCTTTTCTGAAGCCATTCTTAAGTTCTCCCAAAATGTCATTATTCTCTTCCCATGCTTGCAGCTTTAATTTAATTGCCTGCATTGCTAACCTGTATATTATGGATGCAATGGTCAGCGGTCTATATGAGTGGATTTTATCTTTTTCCCCCCTTACTTTAATAAATTACATTCATTCTACTTTGTTGCCAACTGCCTGGTATTCGTCTATCTTTCGTCTAACATAGTCATCTAACGTTAGCCCCTTTGCATGTGCCACCTATCCACGGAAGCACGATTGATATGCCAACAGATAATCATTTTATCATACCGTCGTCGCGTACCGCGCTGCAGTGCAGAAATAAACTACTGATACGGTGAAAAATTATGGCCTTTGAGAGTGCGCTTCAATGGCAACGCATCATCAGCGCTAAAGATTTAGCATCACCTGCACGGCGAAAGTTAGAAAAAAAAGCACTTTACTTGCGCCGTGCCATCCGTGCAAGCCTAGCAGCAACAAAACAAGTATCTGATATTAACAATAGCGACAAAATATTGCTAATGAATTGTCCTCTACTATACTTGCCATTCTGTAAAGGTGGTGCAATATCCAAGATGCGTGAATTCAGCGTTAGATGGCGCTTGAGCGGACATGATAGAGCGTATAAGCGCGACAGAACGAGGACGTAGAAAGAAACAGATACACAGAGACAGCGCTCCACCTTCAACTATAGGTTTTATTTTCGCACGCATCGATGTGTACATGCCGTACGAGTGGAAACAAACGTGACAGGAAATAAAAAACAACATTCAGTGGTGCATATCAATGAACCGTACATGTGTGCAAGGCATGGTGAAAACATACCGCAATGGTTACAAAGATAAACCGAGGAACCGTATCTCCTTTTCCGATAGGGACACTGAAAGCTTGCTCACGCACTTTTCCTGTAATTTTGCAATTTCTTAGGTTTTCACAATCTCCCTTGTCATCCTGCTTTGAGCCCTATACAGAATGCAAGTACTTTCAAACATGGGTTTGCAGGAACAATCTCGGCAATGAATACCCAAATGACCCGAGATTACTCTAGTGACGTTGTATCGATGCTATTTTAATCTCTCATTGATGAATCTGCCGATTTGGTCAACATACGTTCTTCTGCACGAAAGTGTAATGACATAGACAACCTTGTGAGTGCAGGTTACAAATTGTTTGCGAGGTTTAGTAGAACATGCGCGCCTTTTGTTATTCTCTGTATTAACCTGTCTGCAAAGCTTCTGTAGACGTTCAGGGGCAGAGCGGACATCTTCAGTGTCATTGTTGAACGTGGAGAAAGAGGAAGGATGCTCTAGTTAGAGATTGAAGCTGTTAGCTGATTGTTCGGCATAAGGAGTTTCGCACAACGTATATAAAAAGCAGTTGAACGTTCGGTCCACTTTGTGTCTATGTTGCTGTTTGCGCTTTTAGTGCCCTATATAGTTTGATTCTTGATGGCGATGAAGACCTCAGTGACAGTTGTACATCCGCATGTTGGCCAGTTCTCCATAGTGGGTATGAGCGAGTGACAGAGGACCAACAAATAAACAAACCCACAAACAAACAAGCAAACATACCTACTGTGAGGGATCAGGCTGCAGGTCAAGGCGGTTTGTGAAATAGACTTCGGGAGGTATTAAATTTAGGGTGAAGACATTAATGGAAAGGCTGAACAATGAAACATGCAAACGGAAACTGTGAAAATGTCCTGAGCAACAGAGAAATAAAAAATGCAACGATTAGAGAATATCCAGCTACAAGAGAGAGTGAGAAGGAAAAAATAGATTTGTTTGTGTAGATGGCACTGTGGCGCCTTCGTCAACAAAGGATGCACAAGACAAAGTGAGAAATGAATAGTTATTTGTACATGCAATCACCACATCAAATTAGCAGAATTTTTATGCTCTTTGGCTTAGGAGAGAAAAGTCCGCGGCAAAACATTAGAAGAAACGGCATTACGCTTGATGTTTGTTGGGACAGAAGCAGAAAAAAAATGCAGACTAGATCTTCGCTATTTAATATTATCTGACGGAAAGCGGCAGAGCAGACTCGTGTATCTGACGTAATGCGTCAGAATTCTGTAGGGTATTCCGAAGGATATTCCGTGGCAGTAGTTGGTGTCAAGCGTCTCGCTAACCCACAATCTTTTACCAGAGGAAACAACGAAATGTGTAACTAACATTGGGCACGTAGAGGAAGAAATTCGTCTTGACTGTGTAAAAAGGAAACCGCCTGATTGCCACTATAGCTTATAGCACTTGAGCTCCACGAGAGGGATGATGGTGGAAGAAGAAAAAGCAGAAGAAGAACCAAATGGCCGAGGAAGGACATTTTCTTGAAGACGCCGCTATCAGGCCCGCTTCGTCCGAACGTGGCGGTGAGCATGCCTCTGGGAGCACGCCTTATACTCCCGCAAGCGCATCCAACTTCAGCAGCAACTCATCACCGATCCTCGGGCATCGGCCAGGTCGAGGTTGCCTCTTCACAGTCTCGGTGTTTTGCTTGGTGGGCGGCATCACTATGTTCGTGCCGCTCGCGCTGCTCCTGCTTCCATTCGTGATCGCGCAAGCCCGCTACACTCTTAGCGACCTCAACACATCGTCCACCGCATCGTCGCAGGAGTCCGACGGCTGGCATTCTCCGCCGCCAGGATCAGTGGCGACAACCGTCGTCACCGGTGTTATTCGGCAGGCTCTCACGCCCGACTTGCCAGCTTCGTGCCACAGGGATAGCCCCCGAGTCCCCGACGATCTCGTGAACGTCAACGCCCAGCAACTCTTCCCTGCGACGGCCGTCGTGAACAACACCGGGAGCGTCTTCTGCCTCTATAACAACTCCAGGTTTCGCAAACCCACGGGACACAACTTCCTACCGGTCCATATACCTTGGTGGTTTTGCTCTCGCCTCATCTACTGGTCCGTAGGCATCGACAATGGCAAGCTAACCAGCAGGGCGCCGAACTTCGACCGTGCGTACGGCATCTACAAGCTCCGAGCCATCGCTGACACGTATCGAGTAGGTGTTGAGCTTCTCATGACCATCGGCGGCTATCCAGAGGACGCCGGACAGTTGTACGCGCTCGGTAGCGGCACCAACGCGAGTTATTCGCTGGTGAGTGACGTGGTGGAGACCGTGTATTACACTGGTTTCAACGGAGTCAACATACACTTGGTGGAAGACCCTTCTTGCGAGCGTCATTTTCGGTCGAAATTTCGCTGGCTATCTGACTTCATAGACGATCTCATAGAGCGCATTCAGATTAATTTTGTTACCGTTCCGTTCAAGATCACGGTCATGGTCGGTGCTGACAGAAAATTGGTGAGCAACGTCGTAAGGTACTTGGAAGGTCGTGTTCACTTAGTATTCTACGACACCCAAGGTCTGGTATCGACCAACATCGGGAGTCTAGAAGAATACTGTTTGATGTACGGCCTAAAGACAAAGAGTTTTGTGCGGGAGCTTAGGCATGCAAATACCACCCAATATTGCAAAAGCTTATCCTTCATTTTACCGTCCCGGTCAACCACCGACCGCAAGATTGCCTCGCCTGCGCACACTCTTTCCAGGCGAGAGGGATTCACTTCACGCCTGGACTTCTGCGCAGAAAATCGCACAGTCGTCAGCGGGAGTGACATAGCCGGCTGCACTTCGTTTACCTCCGGAAGCCCGTGGGAAGTATCGGTCTTTCCGAACCGTTCGGTACTTCGAGAAACGTTCGGGGACAAATGCCTGTGGCTGAATGATATAGACTATGACTCGTACAATTTGACGGAGTGCGCGTACCTTGGCGCATGGGCAATGCTTCGCGACGTCCATGCCGCTTTGTCCACGTAGCCATCAAATACAGTGCATCGATTCGCCAACAATGCTCACTTTCAGAAATAAACAGATGGAAGGATTGTATTTAGGGCTTCCCGCTCAATGAAACAGTCATGGGCAGTGCTTGACAACTTAACAAAACAGAAGCGTTATTTATAGATAATTTCATGAATAGCTCAATGCTATCATATTGGCGCCAAGGTAACGCATGCTCGGCTATGTATGCGGGAAAATGTCTTCACGTCTGGATGATTCACTGTGCAATCTAAACTGCGCAGCAAACAGTGAAGCGTTTACACTGATGACAAGGACTCCTATTTGATGTATATAGTTTATGCCAGTAAAACGTATTGGTCTTTGCTTACGCTCCCTGGTTTAGTATGGCTGCAGGAGGGGGAGAGGCTGACAACGTGGCTAAAATATTGCCACGTGTTCGCGCACGGCAATTTAGGCACTAACCTGCGCTCGAGACTATCCAAAAATGCTGCCTAGAATTCTTTTCACGATGCGGAGACACTTCGGCATCTCTTTCTGCAACATTGCAGGAACATCAAGTTGCTGCCCCTATGCAACCGTAAAAACACAAACTGTTCGAAAACATGTTGCCGCTCCCAACCAGAGACATCCTCATGCCTGGCCCATACCCTCTGCCTCCGACTTGCTGATATAAGCGGAAGCATAGTCCTTGTAAGGATTGCGTTCGGGCATGAAATAGATGGTAGCTGGCCCATGCTGTCGTCCAACTCATCTACGCTGAGGACGTTGTTGAAGGGGGAACTTGTTCTCATCGAGAACGGGGAATATGGGATTTATTTACAGTATCTACAACAGAACGTTAGAGTTCATCAGCCTAGCGTGACTGAAAGAGAATGCACACATAACAACCGACAACGGCTGCTTAAATACACTCTGTCCTCCCTAGATTCCTAGGTGAGGGAAAACGGTCGTTCAACCTTCGACCAATGGGAGCGTCCAAAGTCGTCGTCGCCGACCCACCTTTAAGGGGGAGGGTTTACACACTCACTTCTGCACAGGTTACATTGTACACACCGAGGTGACAGGGTTCTCGCAGACAGAGGTCTTGACCCGAGCAGGCGCCTCTTGATCCCAGAGTTGACCCTGCAGTCAGAGGCTGTCGCGTCTGCCCATTGACTGACGACTTCTAAGACCCGTGAGACGGCACCGCAAATCATCTTTTAAGAGTCACCCGCTCCAACACACCGTGACGGTGATGGCGAATCCCCTAACAATATTTGGTCCGCCGACTGCGTGTAGACATTCCGGCACCGCGCGGCTGGGGAAGCGGCGTATTGTCGTCCTTACAAAGCGAGTCGCCGCAGCAGACATGCCGGCGCCAACGCTTTGTTGACTAGGCGCATAGTCGTCCTTACAAAGCGAGTCACCCCAGCGGCCCGCGTACTTCGACGGTCGCTTCCCCGAAGATTGCCAGCCCCCGCAGGTCTAACGTAACACCCTGCGGCTACCTTCAACTCTCTACACTCTCCCTGAAGTCTGAAGACTGAAGTCTTTTTTCATTCTACACTCCCCCAAAACACGCTTGCGGTTCCTCCCTATGGCGCAGCCAGTAGGTGCGAGAGGAAGGGGAGGGCGGACCGGGCTTCTGTACTCCCCCCCAATTAGTGAAGGTGCGTGCCCCCGAGAAACGGAATATCATAGTATATTCGAGCCGTAGTGCTCGGTTTCTACAATGAGACAGCATACTCAACCAACCATGGGGAGATGAGCACGCGTTCAGGCTGCGTTATCACTATCTCGCGAAATGAAAGTGACTCAGCCCGACTCGGATGGCTGAGAGTCGGCCGAATATCACCGATAGCCTTGCGCGTGCCAGTGGTATCCGCTTGCGCGACGCAAGCGCCGCCGCTGGCAACTCTTGTTCACTGCGCTGCTTACTCACACCGTGTAAGGAAACCTGAAGGTGTCGCACTGCGTACATTTCTTTTTTAAATTAAAAAGCCGCCGTTGTCATAATGCCGGATGATGAGAAAAGCCATTAATCTTGATTAAATGAATACACGGAAAATCAGACATCCACCCGTTCGTAGCAATTGCTACAAAGGAAACCCACTAGCAATTGCTACGAACGGGTAAATGTCTGATTTCCCTTTATTCATTACTTCTCTCCACCTTGCGGGTTTCCGCAGAACTACTACGTCGATCTTGATTACAATTCGTACTGATCTGTGAAAAGGGCAAAAAGTCGCTGGAGGTTTGCAATCGTAACCACTATTATTTCAAGAAGCGTGCTCAAAGAAGGATGGCTCAAAAGACAAATGACATTCGAGAGCGATGCAAATGCTTTAAGCATGCGTTATAAACAAAAGATTTTCGTGGCTGCAAAGGACGGGGAACATGCAACAATATGCGTGCCCCTGGGCCACCAGTGTATATGGCAGCTAATTAAAATAATTAGCGCAGGTTGTCAAACCGCAAATTATTTCCATAAATATCTGCAAGGCAGCCCAGCGCCATGCTACGCAACGTCAAATTCACGTTTACGAAACCGCCCTTCGTGTGACGCTCCTGATAGGATACTCCTTCTCCCAATCAGCAAGCTGTCATGGCGGGGATCTCGGACAGCTGTCACATATTCGCGAAATTGCAGATGCATTCCAAGGGTCTCTGCGCGCTACTGTTTGCTTTCTTTTTAAAGTGCTAAAGTTGCAATATAGCTGCCAAGAACGAGAAAATAGTATTAGTCGATAAACTTTGCAGCTCCACGTCACCTTTCGTCATCCTGATGAAAATACAAAGTTGCCTTTCGCAAAACTTCCGCTTCCTGGCACAAATAGTAACACACGTCACCTGTTGACAACAAATCAGAGAGCCAATATGGCGGATAATGGCGGCCGTGCAAAAGCCACGCGAGTCGAGAATAGGGCTCCTACTGCAGTTGCTAAGATAGCAGTATGCGGTGATGCTGTTGACCTTAATGATGTCCAAGTGGGTTTACCTGCTTTTCGCGGCCCATAGGAATACATTCAATAACGAAGCTTCCGAAATTATTTTTGATTACAAAGCTCCGTTACAAAGCTTGCATTCATCAGGAAGTGCCTTCCACGTCTTAGAAGAACCTGCAAAACAGAGCAACAGCCATTTAAAATTTAAGCAATTTTACAACAGCCGTTTAGGGGCAGAAGCGATACTCCCAATGCTCCCACCTAAACGAAATGCCAGTCAACAATCGCTTCAGATGCTTTTCAGTTATCTTAAAAAAGGTCAATAATGCAGGAATTCTACGTTAAGACAGATGATTTCGGACAGTAGGCAGTCTCACGAAATGATAATGACACGCTAGGAGCAATGGAGCATAGCATACGACATAGTGGCATTAGGTGTCCCAAAGCACGGGTAATCAGTTGAAATTGCCGGTATTTTCTTATTCGCAGAGCACGGCGCTACGCGCAGGCACTGCGCATTGTGAAAGCAATTTTATATAGCTCAGTTTTTGAAAAACGCCCATCTTCGAAATGGGTGTCGAGCTTGTACTATGCTGGATACCAACGCAGACATCTTTACGGAGGGTGAGCCCTACGCATATTCATACGAAAGCATTGACGCAGTAAATGAACACTACCTAAGGCACAGCAACGCAAATTTTGGCAATGTCATTCGGAAAGAAAGCTAGCAAGAAAAATTATATGTGCTTAGGCAGGACCGCTTAGACTTAGCGCACCGAGTATGCGGTACTCACCGGTACGAAAATGCCAAATGTAAAGAGAAAAATAAGAAAACGTAGAAAGACAACGGTGTATATATCCAAAGAGGAGTGAATATGCACCACCACCAATAAGTTTCGTGCTAGCAGGTTGATGAACTGTCAAAGCAGTGCACTTATTCGCCATGAGAAACGAAACCGAATGCACACACACACTTGCAAAAATGCCGGGAACCACCGTACGCGGATGCATTCTTTTGTTACAATTCTGCAGAAGCTCCGCGTACTCATAGACCATTTTGCCCGAAGAAAGCGCTAACAAAGGCTGTTCCCAAGCGCTAACCGCTCACCTTGTTGGCCCTTCTTGGTGTCGTAGTACGTAGCTTCGTTGTATTCGCGCGATCAACCGTTCACGTCGTCGACAGCAAAATTATTTCCTCTAGCGAACTTCTCCATGATTTCGCTCCGTCAGATGGTATATGTTTCCAGTTCTTCTTGCCACCCCAAAAGCTCCAACAACTTCAAACAACTTCAAATGTTTTAATCCCTGCGGCGCCTCTCATCATTGGCTGCAGTCTGTCACGAGGCGTTTGTAGAGCGAATCACTCTGACCGCAGCTCTGACTTTCCCTTTCACTCTCGCTTGGTAACTGTGGCAACACAAAAAAGAAAGCTTGGTTGGTGCGGAGGTGTTATTTTCTCTTTACCTGTTCTTTGAAGATATGTGGAAAGTGAAAACGACGGAGAGCGTCCTCTGCTTGTCTTCGCGAGCTGAGAAGCGTTGTAGAATTATAGTTGACACACTTGAAAGAAGCTTCCCGTTCGTGGTTGCCGTTCCCTTTTTTTTCTCTCACCCAAGTTTCCGTTATGTAAGAAAGTGTGTAAATAATCAAAATGCACTCTGCATTGTAGGTAAAATGAAGTACCAAAGAAAACGCGATCACCGCATTGAACTGTAGCTGACGACAACAGTGCTAACAACTAGGGTACATCGGCACAGGTGGCAGCGCGCGCTTTCATTTGGCTCTAGACGTGTATGGTGTCATGACTAAGGCTGGCTAAGCTATCTTAAAGAAGCGGGTATGGCCAGGCGGTTCTCAAACATTTCTATCCGGCGTTTACCGGAGCTTGCCCGCCCTAAGCTGATAAGTCCTCGGACCTCTACCACATGGTGTGGGCTTGCCCATTCAACCCTGATTTCCTCCTTACCCAACCCTACCCGGGAGGACTGCGAGGCTGACCTGCTTGGCTTCTCAGAGCTACAGGCCCTAAAGTCCCTAGTTGAGCGTGCCCAGGCGGCGGCTATCACCACTGGGGTCGGGTGCTAGGGACTCCACCTAGTGTTTGTAAGGAGCGGCCCCTTCAGGGCCGCCTCGAGTATACCTGCTTGTACTTTTTGTACGACAAATAAAATTTTTTTTTACCGCCACCACCTCTCGCGTGCGGTGTCAAACAACTAACGCTTGCCTGCGATTATAACTCAGCAGGCGCGCGATACTGTACGTTGGATCCGTGCGCATCGGCTTGGGCTGGCGATACGGAGATAAGAATGAAGTGACGCAAACGAAATCATCAAAGCTATTTTATTTATTGCTGCTATATCCCAGCCTTGTATCACTAATCCTACCACCAAATCAGCCAAGGAGTAGTGTAAGCGCTTGTAAAGTATTTAATGAGTACTGTTGGGCAGATATAATGTAAAGCTATTCCAAACTTTTCTATTCCAATTCAGCAATCAGTCCTCCGCGATTGGTCAAACAAGTTCTTGGACCACCCCCACTTCCCCTGTCCGTCGCATGACGGACAGGGGAAGCTCCCCATCTGGTATGACGTACATGCACTGGTTATGCATGATTGGACCAAACAAAAGAAAAATAGTTATTTCTGATTCGACGTCTTTTTGCCATTAGCCTTCTGCTATTGGTCAAATGTTTTAGGGTTGCACCCACTTCACTTACCTGTCACGCAGCGTCACAAAACCGCGAAAACTCACTGCGTCAAAGTGACGTGTACCCATTAAAGTTGCATTAATAGGCCGAACAAAACCGATGTTTTCCCTGATTACTCGCAGGCTGCTCCGTTCCAGAAGGGATAAAAGATGGCTGACTCCGATCGCTAAGGCACAGGCTAATCGCCCCTGCCGGAGAGCATGGGTTTATTTACGGATGATAAAAATTATTGGGTTGCCGTGTAACGTTTTCGAGCACTTTTGGCACGTTTACGAGCTCGCTCTGCCAACTATTCTTTGCGTAGGATCCGTTTTAGTCGCAATCTCAGCGTTCCGTTGCACGCCGCCGCGATTTTCGACCAGCCACCGCCAGTAAAGGAAAGTGGCCCAATCGCAGACGCCGGCACCACACTCTTCATCCGGTTATCTGTTTTCAGCGCGCTGGTAAGACCCCATCGAGACCCTCTCCACTTGAGCTTGCTCTTCGCCTATCACGAACAAAAAACCGCTCAATGTAGGGAATGGTATTCACTTTGAAAGCAAAGGAAATTGACTTAGGAGAGCGTCTGAATAGGAGAGCGTCTGATTGGGCTATTCAGGCCACGCTGCGGGTCACCGACCGATGCTTGCGTCGAGGTTACGCAAGTTTGACGTCAGGAGATTGGAAGAAAAACATATTGGAATAGTTTTACGTCATAGGGCCCCTGAAGTGCGTGCGAGGGGCGTTTGCCCCCGCTCTCTTCGCTTTCTTTCTAGCGTTGTGCAACCCAACTTAGATTGTTTTTTTTTACCTAAAGGAAACCTTATGAAAAATATTTTGAAAGCCTTTCAATCATCGAATAAGAGTCATACTAATGTGTGAATGTGGAACGTGTGACAGCAGTAAAAGCTACCTGTGCTGTGTATGACCCTTCATTTTGTATCTGAAAACAAAAGGAGGAAGAGCGAAATGTACGGGTACTTCAGAGCTTATGCGGACAGGCAGTTGCTGTGGACCACTCGGGTGCACTATATTTTCCTAAGAATCCGTAGTGATCGGGTGGTTCATGGGAGGTCCCGCACGAAGAAGTTAATGATACGCATATTGCACTTTTGTATTTGTTGACTGGAAAACTAAGCTGGAATAGATTAGGCGAAGGCACGTTGAACAGACGAGTACAAGCGCTTGTCCTCGTTTGTTCCATGGGTACTTGCATAATTTATTCGCTCTTTGTTTTCCATTCAACAAGTCAGGTCGTCTCGAGGAACAGTTAAACTTTTTACAGACTGTAAATGAACTGTTCTTTAAAGCGAAGCTTCTTTTTCCCCTTCCTAGGACTTTTCCGCTGCTGCTGCGGCTGCCTTGCGCGGCAGAGAGGATGGGAGATTTCTCCAGTCCTCTCATACAGCACGCGGGAGAAGGAAAAGTTGACGCAAACGGTGGCAAACGGTGGCAAACGGTGGTTTTAAATGAAGAAATCTTTTTGCAATGCCAAATGATAGAGAGGTTTACTTCCTGCGTGTATTATAGTGGATCAAATGGTGTGAATTCCCTGATATTCTATTGCAAAATGATACGGACGATAATACTCTAAGAAAGATCTGACCATAATCGCGTACAAGGGATCCAGAATTCCTAAAACGAAGAACTTGAACTTGATTTATTCAGCATATCTGACGCTAGAAAAGCTTTACACTGCATTTTTTAACTATACGCAAGAATGATTCGGCAGACACGTTTGCTTTAGGATAAACCGTCTGGCTGAGCTGTACAGGAATGGCAGGGTTAGACGGAAGTTGAATTTCATGGCCTAAATTTAGATTACATTGGAGTGAAGTCCTGTTTGTGAACTGCCCGGTTTATGCAGATCTAACTTTGAATACGCGTTTTCGACTTGCATCATGGATACGACAGCCTACTTCGTGGTTTGTGTGCAGATAAGCGAAATACTGAAGCAAAAAGGCGAGACGGACGAGTTGATTAAGATTGATTTTGTTTAGACAGCGAAAATAAGCAAAATACATTAAAACTTGATCAAGAAAATTACGGTAGTTCAGGCGACCATACATTCTTTGATTGGTTCTCGCCACGTTTACGCGAAGACAATAAACGAAACAAGGAAATTTATTATCCACACTCACCTGCGACGAATATGGCGCAGGCCACAAGCACAATCAAAACGGCATTGGCGTTCATTTTTTTGGATCAGGAGGGTCTCTGTAAGAACAACTATGTAGCTCGCTCACGCTGGAAAATTGCAAATTTTTACACGCTATTGTTCTTCAATCTACGATCTGAAAGTAATGATGATTAGCAAGATGCAGTACTTAAACGCGGAATTCTGCATAAAAATAAGGAAACCCAATTGGTTTTCCTTTTTTGTTACTTCGCAAGCGAAGTTCTTCTGTGAAGTACTCAACAGGAATCAAAACGTGTTTCTGTTGTAATCACTATAGTAGCTTTGCTAGCTTCCCTCAGCTTCCTCGCGCTGACGTGCTTTGAAAGTAATTTGCGGAATATGTCATATTTTAGAGCCCAGATGATCTTGCGGATAAGTTGGGCACAATATACTCGAAAAACTCGTAGACTTTCTTCATGAACACAAAAACAGCTTGGGAAGAATGATTTTACTTACTATTCGTCGGCTTCATGAGGAGAAGAAAAATGGTGTGATCACAGGTAGCGGGATCGCTTTTATACACTTTAGCCGAACTTTGTATTTTTTAACTACCCACGCCATAGCTACTTGTCCCCTATGTGCTATATTGAAATTTCTGTGACCCGATTGACGCTGCGGAAACTTGTCACGGGGCGCCAGGTGTTTGCTCAAATAATATGCGATTGCACTACGCCAGCCTCGATGGGTCACTGTGACCGAAAAAGGCTGCATCCAGCAGAAAAAAAAGAGAATTGGCGGAACGTCACCCTAATCCACTTTATCTAGATGTTTTTTGCTTTGCTTCTTGCTTCGGCAAGAAAACTTCCATCGCCTAAATTTTCCACATATGCTTTGAAACCATGCGCCAAAATAAACTTAATCTCATTGAGATTTACCTTTGGACCACTTCTATTTAGTTGTAAGCAAGAATGCCATCTTGCAAGAAGCTTTGTCCATACCCTGTTTAATTACGCAACGCTACAAAGATCGTAGAGATAGTTCTGCCATTGCGTGTATTCTCTAAAATAAATCGGGCACGTGGCACAGGAAAGGTAAAGGTATGCGCGATGTAATTTGATGTAAAATTAAGTCGTCAAACTCTCGCCTTTGCATCTGAGTTGTTGATAAATTCGACTTCGCCTGCCATCTGCTAGCCGCCTGGTTAGCTCAGATTGTAGAGCGGCTGCCCCGGAAAGGTGGTGGTCCCGGGTTCGAGTCCCGGGCCAGGACGAATTTTTCTTCAACTGCGAAGCTTTTCTTTCGAGGAACCCATATGGGTTTCCTTTGTAGCACTTAACTACGTGTGGGTGGAAGTCTCATTTTCTGTTTATTAAAATTAGGTCTAATTTGCACCGCAGGATATGACACATTTGTTCCGTGAAACGCGTCGCAGACCGGGACCTCATTTACACCCTGCAACACTGGCACTCCCGACCGAAACATAGTGCGTCGCATACTAGAAGCACTAGGGCGCACAATTAACGCGTAATTTCACTTAACCTGGTGCCCACAAGCGGTAGTTAGAACCCATTAGGTAGGCATTCTGTAGAAATCATCGCAGATCTGAAACAGCTTCACTGCATGCAACGGTGTTCATTTTATGACATATATTGTGAGGCCTATTATTTCGCAACACCTTCATCTTTCATTGATCACGGGAAATTTCATAAGAAACATTTCAGTTGCACAGATCGACCATCGAAAATCTTTACAAGAAAAATTAGGCGAGTGCCTCTGCAGGTTAGTTTTCCACCTGAACGTCTGTGCCGAAGGAAGTACTTCCTCAATGTTCCGTGTGTTTTAACTTAGCAATTATTGGTCTGCTATCATGCATCACTGTTCCATTACCGTGCAAACTGAAAGCAATCAGATGTGATCGATAATTTTGTTCGTGAGTTTCGACGTGTTGAATTCTTCTCTCAGATATATCCCGCTATGCAGCAGGTCACCTAGGAAAGAAAAATTATAAAAATGTTTCCGAAATTGTTCCTGTGGAAAACTGATTTTTGACACAGATACTAGTAAAGATAGATGTGCGTGTTAGGGCCGAGTTTCGCATTGTCTTTGGTGTTAGCCACACTAAAAAATATTTTTGCGAACACTTACTGAGGAAAACCACCTTGTTATAGCGTGCTCAACAGCCATTTACCAGCCTTGCGGGTGTTACTTTTTTATTTGGTTGCGATGTCATCACCCACACCAAGATTATGGGATGTAATGAGCTTAATGGGTGTTGACTGGATGTAATTCAGGGTTTAAAGGCGAAAACACGATTTGAACGCACCAAAGAATGTAACTGTTCTTACTGTGCACTAATAGCTTCGTGTTTTTTCTGTAAGTCGCATATTCATAAATATTGTAACAGTAGGCTACGGGCACCTGACATATTCTCTACTGCACCACATTTAAAATAGGGAAGAGGCAAAATTACTGAAGCTGATGGAGTCCGCAAACAAGGTAACGTAGATTGCAGCTGCACTCAAGGATTAAGCTAAACGAGACGAGTGCTGACTGCCAACTAATATTTATTGTCACAAAGCAATGAAAGAAATACTGCGACGCTCTCGTGTTATCACGTTTTTTCCCCACGTAAGGCGCAAAACTTTCAACAGGCACAAACCAACTTCCTCCAATGGATACCATTACGAAAGTCTTCTTCACACAAGCTAATACATGTGTTACCAGAGGACAGATTCAACTCAAGGTGTTACATGAAGACAGGTCAGCTTATTTGTGGCGGGTCGAATGCAGGCAAGGCTAATGCACTGTGCACTCTTTTATACAAGGTGAGCAGCTTCGACTCTGACCTTGATATTTTTCTAGTCTGCATGCGTAAACAGTATAAGGTACTTGTGTCGCTAAACAAGGCCAAGCATGGATGTACATCACCGGCAATACGGAGACAACTCGTGTGCTCGGCGAGAAAGCGTATTTTCTTTAACTAACATTAGAGCTTTGACCTGTTTAGTCAAACTATGAAAGAGAAAGGAAGGGAGGAATGAAGGCAGGGAGGTTAACCTGCCGTTGTCCTGTTTGCTACCCTTCACGTGGGGAGGGTATGGGGGAGTGAAAGGAACATAGAGAAAAGACACGAGTCTTGATCGCACTTTCACATGCAGTTGCAGAATATCTAACATCGGTCATTCAAGTTTGTCGCCTTCGGTTGCTGTAGAAGAGCTCCAATGATTTTCTGGGCTGATAAGTTGCGAGGCTAAGCTACCAACACCTTTGCGTCTGTAAATGACCAATCGTTCAGTATATTTAAGGCACACTGGAGGGTCTGGCGTTATTTATGGAAGCCATAACAGTGGCTGAGAGGATGATCGATGATCTCTTCACACTTGCACTTAGTGCACATCGGTGAATCCGCCATTATAAAGCGATATTTGAACCAATTATTGAAAGGCTACTCCTACCCACAGCTCAAACAGCAATGATGCATCACCTCGTGAAAGATTTCCTGGTAATTGCAGTTTCAGTGGTGGGTCGAGGCTGTATAATCGACCGTCAGAGTCCTGCGGAGTATGCCAGTAGTGCGCTGGACATTGCGAAGCTTTCTTGGAGCGCCTACTCTCGATAAAGGTATAAGTAGAGTCGGCGCTTCAGCCTGGACATGGTGGGCAACGTCATCGGTGCTACAATATCCCGACAGCCACTGAAAAATTACATCATGTCCTTGTTCAGACATGCAATGGCAAATTCCACTTTTTGGGGACACCAGTTGGTCGTAATTTCCACCTCGTAAACTTTGCCCAATTTCCCATTTGCTAGGTGGTTTTCTTTCTATGTGTCGCACAGCAGCGCCAAGATCGGCGAGTTCGGAACCTGTAGATGTCGTGACGGATGAGGTCTTAAACTTCATCACCCATCGATATGGTTTGACAATGGCATCCGTCGAACTGACCGAGATCAAACCGTCCCTCTAGGCATAGATTTGGTTTGCGTACTAAATATGCAAAAATTTCATTGTAATCCGCTTGAGAGGCGCGGAGGTCAGGGTAGCCTTTCACATTTAATGGATCAGCAATGTACACAGGAGGCTTTTTCAAGGATCATAAAGGAGATGGCGTTCTTGTTGCGGGCGAGTATCTCGATGACCAAGAGTGCTGGTTAGCCGCAACGGATCTGGAAAATGCTGCCTTGGGTCTTTTTTCATGGAAGAGAGCGAGATGGTGGTGAGGAATTCTGGATATATGGTTAACATGCAACCGGATTGCGTCGACAGCTATACAAGTCGTTATCTTGTGGTCTCTCACGATTACAATTGTTGCTACAGTAGAAGTACATCGTGGTAACTCCAGACATGTAAGAAGGGCTTCCACCGCCTTGAATGCTCCGTAGGACAGGTAGGGTAATTTTATTAGCATGGGACAGCCCCGGTGTGCTATACCGCAAGTCTCCTAGGAAGCGCGTCCTGTATAGTTGAAGCGTAGATGCCACGAATGTGATCCATCTTTTGCCGGCGGGAAAATTGAGTATGTGGACGATAGAGGTGAGCTTCTTCAAATTCGAGCATCATGAAAGGTCTCTGTCAATAGTAACGCGTAGGAGTCGGCTAGATTTGGCTCTATAGAATAGTTTGGTGGTCAATAAAAATGGCCAATAAAAATATGCCCACGGAACTTGTTGGAAGGTTGGCTGGATAATTTTTATACCGAAGCCTGGTCGTCCCTCTCACCTACCATCCGCGTACAGGCCCCTTGTCATGAACTGACTTTTCGGGAAGGTCCTCGAACGCCTACTAAATTCCCGGCTATACTATTTCTTGCACTCCCGCAATGTTTTTCATTTTCGCCAATTTGGCTTCACACATGCTCGCGGTGCCATTCAGGCTCTATGCGCTACGTCAAAGGCTGTGCGCCCTGAAATACACCAAGAGTCCAGCCGTCTTGATCTCGTTAGATATTACAGGGGCCTTTGACAGTGTGGGGCACGACGTGGTCCTCTTATTTTTCCGCAAACACCGTTGCCCTGTTAACCTATACAACCTGCTTCAGTCCTTTCTAACGGGTCGAACGGTTGTCTTTCGTTCGCATGCAGGTGAGGTGACAGCACGCTCGTCGATTGGCACCCCTCAGGGATAACCGGTCAGCCCACTCCTATGGAACGTAGTCATCCATTCGCTGCTCGATCTCTACCTTCCTGAGGGAGTACACATGCAGGCCTATGCGGACGACACCATTCTCCTCATTACTGGCACTTCACGCTTGCAACTGCAGGCTCTGGTGGAATCGGTCTTTACCTTGGTCTGTAATTGGTCTCGACACAACAAGGTCCAAATCAGTCACCCAAAATCGTTTTTTTGTCTTTTTTAGCAGCGGCTGGAGGATGCAGCTTTTTTTGCAGTGCAATGATCGCATCAAACTACTTCGTGTGGTCTTTGACGATAAACTTAGCTTCCTTGCCCACGGTGAATATATTAAATCTAAATCTGAGGTATTGGCGGTTCGATTATTAAATTTTATCCGCTGACATCGCACGCTCCCTCCGGCAATTATTCACCGGCTGTACAGACAGGTTTTGCTACCTCCAGTTGCATACGCGTCCCCAGTTTGGTGACCTCGTTTCCCAGCCGTCCATCTTACCACACGTGCCCTCTCTGCCCAGCGGTCCCTTCGCGTCGACATGACGGGCCGTTACCTCACGACGCGCACGTCGGCACTTCATGTGTCAGCCAACTGTCCTCCCTTAAATGTGGAGCTGTGGAACTGTGAGTAACTCAGGAGACCAATTGCAACGCATGCTCATTGACATGGAGAGGCTAAACAGAAGGGTGGGTCTAAAAATTAATCTGCAAAAAACTAAAGTAATGTTTAACAGTTTCGGAAGAGAACAGCAGTTTACGATAGATAGCAAGGCACTGGAAGTGGTAAGGGAATACGTCTACTTAGGGCAGGTATTGACCGCAGATCCGGATCATGAGACTGAAATAATCAGAAGAATAAGAATGGGCTTGGGTCCGTTTGGCAGGCATTCTCAGATCATGAACTGCAGGTTGCCATTATCCTTCAATAGAAACGTGTATAACAGCTGTGTCTTACCAGTACTCACGTACGGGGCAGAAACCTGGAGGCTTAAGAAAAGGTTTCTACTTAAATTGAGGACGACGCAACGAGCTATGGAAAAAAGAATGATGTGTGTAACGTTAAGGGATAAGAAAGAGCAGATTGGGTGAGGGAACAAACGCGAGTGAATGACATCTCAGTTGAAATCGATAAAAAGAAATGGGCATGGGCAGGACATGTAATGAGGAGGGAGGATAACCGATGGTCATTAAGGGTTACGGACTGGATTGCAAAGGAAGGAAAGCGAAGCAGGGGGGCGACAGAAAGTTAGGTGGGCGGAAGAGAATAGGAAGTTTGCAGGGAGGACATGGCCACAATTAGTACATGACCGGGGTAGTTGGAGAAGTATGGGAGAGGCCTTTGCTCTGCCGTGGGCGTAAGCAGGCTGATGATGATGATGATGATGGTGAACTGTGGAGCTGGATCGCTTGGCAGCAGAGATCTCTTTATTTAAACTTACAGGTGGCACATTATGGCGTTGAAACTTTTCATCCCTATCTACTCGAGTTCCCCTGCGACCCGTGGAAGGAACACCCTTGCGAGCGCGTCCGGTTTCCTTTCACGCGCCTCACCCCCGAACAGGCTAACGTGCTTTGCGGGGCTCTTGTTTATCATGTATACACGGACGGTGCCTTCATCCCCACAGCGGCGGGCGCCGCGTTTGTAGCATTGGATCGGTGTGGCCGCATCGTCCGTGTGAGCAAATACCATGTTGTTAATGCCTCTAGTGCATTTGGCACTGAGATCCGTTTAATTGAGGAGGCCCTAGCATATATGGCTACTCTGTGCCGTACAGTACACCGACTGTCTGTCGCTGCTGGTGACCTTTTCGCGGTTGCGTTGTGCGGGGGAGCAGATGCGGCGGGTCAGGAATGTGCTACGTTCCTTGGCAAGAAACGGACCGGGTGTCCTGTTATTTAACCTACCAGGGCACCGGGGCGTGCTGGGTAACGAGCTTGCTGACACCGCTGCTTCGTCTGCGTGCACTACTGGTGCTATTCAAACGAGCGCTCACTCTGTTCGATCGATTAGAAAGCGGTTTTTTGAGATCGCCACGAACCAGTGGCATCAACACCGGCAGCGGGAAGGTCAGGGCATCTACCTCTACGCTTGGGCGCGCAGTGTCCACTATATTCGTGGCTGATTCAAACCGCCTACTTTAATTTAATATTTGGGGTTTTACGTGCCAAAACCACTTTCTGATTATGAGGCGCGCCGTAGTGGAGGACTCCGGAAATTTTGACCACCTGGAGTTCTTTAACGTGCACCTAAATCTAAACACACGGGTGTTTTCGCATTTCGCCCCCATCGAAATGCGGCCGCCGTGGCCGGGATTCAATCCCGCGACCTCGTGCTCAGCAGCCCAACACCATAGCCACTGAGCAACCACGGCGGGTAAACCGCCTACTTGTTCACCTCTTTACAGGACATGGACACTTCCCATATTACTTACATTAATTTCATCTCAGTGCCACGAATTTGTGTGCGTTCGGTGCGGAGTGCGAGGGAGCGGAATATTATTTTACTGCCTGGCCACGCACTGCGCCGATAGTGGCTCAAGTGTGCGCTCACTCTAGGATTGAGCATGTGACGCCGTCATTGTACCCTGCCATGCTTCAAACTAAACGGCAGCGAGCATTGCTATTACAGTTCGCCCATGTCATTGTGCGTTCCATGCGTATGCAACCAACCACTACCACCTTTCCGGATGGCTCATAACTCCTCTTTCTCTTCCATGGCTTCTTTCTCTCTCCCCTCGCTCTTTCATGCTTTCATATTAATTTTGCGTGTCTGTTCGTGCCATCTGCACTGTACGTGCCTACCGTGGCGAGGTCTCTACTCCGTGGCTTATGGTGCTAACTGCATGCAACATCTACTTTACCTTGCCTTCCTACCCCCCTCTTCACTTCTATCTTTCTATCACACTGTTGCTGCATATCCTACTGTCTTCAGACCCATGCTGGCACGCATCATTGATCTCCGCCTGCTTGCCGACTGCCCCGGCCATTTGTGATTTCGTGCTTGCAGGTAAACCACCAATCCATGCTGCTCCGTGCCTACCACACAGCTATCATCCTACCACGGAGGTATGTGATGTACTCGGAACCCAGCTGCTGAAGTGTGCACATTTCTTTGCTCCTAGGACAGAAGACCGACGATCGCCTTCTCCTATCTGGACGGAAGATGGACGGCCAAATTTAAAATACCCCATCTTATATGCAACAAACCTGCTGCATCTCAATGAAAGTGCATCACTACCGGAGATTAACACTTAATATATCATGCAGGAGCACGCTACTTGGAGGATCCGCGCTGCCAATTTAATGTCATACTGAACCCTACGCTACACTGGCTTAGTCTTTCGGCTCCAGCTCCGCAAACCTTTTTTCTTACCTTATTGGCTTTTGTACGTAAATTTATTTTGGATTGTCATTCCTGATGATCCTTTATTATTTATATTTTGGTTGGCTTTCTAAGCCCGTTATACCTCCGGGTGGTGCGGGCCTACCCTGCCATTTCTGTTTATGTTCTTTTCTGAACTGGGGGAAACAAGCAAGCAATGGACTGACTGGCAGAAGAGAGAGTTGGCGTGCCACTTCTCGGACAAATTGCTCGATTTGGTCGAGCATTGCTGAACTGAACCCAGAGCTGAATGCGCGACGTCCGGAGCGAGAGCTCGGCACTTGGAAAGCCGTTCTTTGCGTAGCTCCTCATAGCTCTCGCAAAGCGTTATGAAGTCGTTCACCGTCTGAGGATTTTTGCCAAGAGCATTTGGAAGGCTTCATCTTCAATGCTTTTCAAGACGTTCTTGATCTTGTCACCTTTGGTCATACCTGGGTTGATGCACCGGCAAATGTCAACTACATCTTCAATGTAGTACTAAAGCTATCGCGCTTTTGTTGGGCACTACAGCAAAGCTGTTGTTCAGCCCGAAGCTTGCGCACAGCAGGGCGACTGAACACTTCTTGAAGTGTCGTTCGGAATGCTGTCCAAGTGGAAAAGTCAGCCTCATGGTTTCGGAGCCAAAGATGGGCGACCCCGGAAATGTAGAGTGGTAAGTAACAGAGCTTGTCAGCTTCAGTCGATTTGTTGTGGGAACTCACGCCATCGTATGTTGACAGCAGGTCTGCTACGTCATGATCGTCAGTGCCATTGAATATGGGAGGATCCCGTTGGCGTGGCGCACCAGGACAGACGACCGGATGCGGCGCCTTGCGTGGATCGGTAGGACTAGTCTCCTCAGGCATGGGAGATGTGACAGAGATAGTCCGGCTTCGGAGTTCCAGGTTCGCAAAAGGTCCAGCGCCACCACTACATGTCGCGAAGCACTCTGGGCAGTAAGCGTTCGCGACTAGAACGATAGACCAGCGAGAAGTAGTACAGCCGATCGAGCACCGAAACAAGGTTTATTTCTCTCGTCGTCGTTCACTGACTCATAGCCACATCCCCACTGCTCATTATTTTACAGTACAATGTATATGAAAGAAATCACAGAAGTTAATGCAAGTAGTTCCAACGCATGTTTTCGGAAACTCACGGGGCTTTCACTGTCTTTAACAGCATACGGCGTCGACGATAGCTTCATGTTCTTGACGTATTTTAATTGGCATTGATAACCGTGCGACGAATGATCCCAAATTATTAGAAGACCATGTTTTTGACAAACAAAAATCAGGGTATCTGCCTCAGGCGGTACGCTACAAGGAAATGGCACAGATGCCTAGCATCAAGGTATTGAAATGCATGGGCATTTCTCATAATTGAGGAATGACTATGAACTATGTTTATGTGCAGCGCTAAGTCGACCAATTATGAAAAAAAAGATGGGCGCAATAGGGTTCTTGAGATTAGAATTACTTTGTTTTTCTTAATATTGGGTATTTAGTGTACAATATTAACGATTTCTAAAAGAATAATTGTACCCCAAAATGAGTTATAAACTGGCTTCATCAAATTTCTGAGCTTTAGTATGTTCAACATATCCATTTCGGTGCTAAGTCAGCTACGCTCAGTTTAATCCATAATTCCAAACCTTACTTACACGGCAATGCCTATACTTCAAGAATGAACAAGCCTAAATGAATAAGTGGCGTTCGCGATGTGAACTGGCCAAAACGCTGAGCATATTTTTTCTAATGGATGGCGGTGAGTCGCCGTCGATGCCAAATTCTCCACATAGGTGGAACTCATTTAGTTTTTTTTGTGCCAATTTCTTTCGCAATTTTCTACGACTAGATGTTGGCGGTTCAAAAACGGACAGATCGTGTCAGTTCTTCAATTCACACCATTTGGAGCAGAGCGCATGCCTAAGGCGGCCGGGACGTGTGCAGAGTCAACCTTTAGACACTGACATTGCGGGTTTTAGGTGCCTAAAGCAGGCACCTATAATTCCTAACTTGAGCCAATGTAGGGGCCAAAATAGCGACTATAAATTCTTGACAACCACGACCTGGTTAACCATTAAATGTTTAGAGCCTATTTTCATGGCAAGAAAACCGACGTAGTGTACAACCGCTATGTCTGAAAGGCATAAGCCATCATTGCGTAAGTCATCAATTTCCGCCCTTTTGCTGGGCATACGAGACGCCAATTTTTGTCAACCGACATACAGAAACAGGTTTAATACATTGTAATAACATAACGAACAGGTTTTGATTAATTAAAAGCTTTGTTGCTTAGCGTGGCGGATCAACTGAAAGAACCACGAAAACCGCATCTGCGTAGCTCACCTTGTCTGGTAGGGTCAAGCCATGGAGGCCCTTACGAGGAATAACTGGCGAAGATTTTGCAATCGCCTCTCAGCCACATTGAGGACAGCAAAAACGTGGTCGATTCTTCGCTCACTCACAGACCCCATCCAAGCAAACGGAAAAACAACTCAACAGCTGCACACCATAATGCATCACTACAGGGACGATGTCTCGACACTCCTCAGGGAGCTAGAGAAGCATTTCATACCCACAGGCCCGCCGCCGCAGTACCCTGACTCTCCTTATTAAGGCGAGGCCAACGAATTGCTGGATGCACACATCACATCTGACGAGGTGCGGGTGGGCTTGCAAGACCTACGTCCCAACACGACACCGGGAGCCGACCACATCCGAGTCACTACCCTTCGTAACCTCAGTGACGCGGTTATTAACCACTTCACCCATATATTCAATGATTTCTGGCGCAAGGGCACATTTCCCCAAGCATGGTGACACGCCGACATTACCCTGATCCCTAACGGGGCAAACAAGTAAAGGCTGAAAACTTACGGCCCATCTCCCTAATATCCTACATTGGGAAGCTCACGGAGCATGTACTCTTCCGGCCGTCTGTAGCCCTTCCTCGAAAAAAAGTCATTCTTTTTTCACTCTTAATTTTGAGATGGATCTCACCTGACTGCCAAAGATGTGTTTTTACAATTGTGGGAGGAAGTCATAGGACCTCCATTGTACGCCGGAACGAGAGTACTCATCGTCTTAGACCTAAAAGGGGCATTTGATAATGTCGAACATGACATCATCCTTCGCCATGTGCACATTCGCAGGTGAAGTCCATGTGTATAATTATATCCACGCATTTCTTCGAGATCGCACAGCCACCGTAGGAAGGGGATCGCATCGACCCACTACGATTCGCCATGTACGACGTGGGACACCTCAGGTCCCAGTTCTTTCCCTTACTCTATTCAAGATCGCGCGCACAAGGCTGCCCCGGCTACTCGACCTGGTGTCGCCCACGCTATTTATGCGGACGACATTACAGTTTGGTCAACACGGGGTGCCAACGAAGCCATCGAGGACCGACTGCAGCAATCAGTCGGCACAGTCTCCGATTACACGAGAAAATGCGTCATAATATGCGCCCTGCAAAAGTTGGAGCTCATAATCATTCACCCCCGGAGCCGGTCTTCTACTCCCCCTATCACTGTGCACGTGGATGGCATACCCATACCACAGGTTAATCGTTCTCGCATCCTCGGCCTACACGACCAAGCGGATGCGAGGTATAACTATACTGTCGCCCTTCTATCCAGACAGCTTGAACAAATTCTGGCCATGATCCGGAGGGTCTCCGACACGCGCTCGAGCCTTCGAGAAGAGAACCTGCTGCGCTTGGTGGAGGCATGCGTTTGCAGTCGGCTTACATGCCATCTACCATTTCAGCGGTTGACGCAAGCGCGAAGCGACGAAGCTAGCCCATGGCCTCCCGAACTATACTTCCAGAGGCCGTCTCCTTAACCTAGGGACACATAACACAGTAGGCGAGCTGCTTGAGGCACATTGGGTCAGCCATTACCAGAGCCTCCTACTCCCTACTCTAATGGCCGCCATCTTTTCACACGGCTAAGATACTCTGTCTCACCCCTTGAGTCTGAAACCCGTCCAACGATCTTGTCGTCCACGATACGCGAACCACTAAGTATTTATCCATTGCCATGTAATATGCACCCCGAGCATGACAAAGGACGGCGTAAAGCCCGTGTACGATACCTTGACCGCATGCTTGCAAACATCCTGGAAACACATACTTTATACAGGGGCACATAAGGCACTCAAGAGGGCTATACCTCGGTAGTTTTTGATGGCACCGAATCCCCGAGAGACTCTGGTGCAATGCGTGGAACAAATGCCGCTCATGGACAAATTCTCGGTGTTGCTCTTGCGATTCGATACGCCATCCGTGTTTCTGAGGAAGTGTATATATTGACGGACTTGCAGCAGCCACGCCGCGCGTTTCTATCAGGACATGGTATCCCGAGAGCGGCACACCAAATTGTCAAACAGATGCCGGAAAATGCACAAACCACACTTCCCCGCAACCACTTACTCTGGACACCTGGTCCCACTTCGCTGCAGGGTAACGAACGCGCGCATGAGGTTGTACGAGAAATTTCCCTCCGGGCGGCTGGGCATAGTGAGGCGACTAGTTCAGAGTGGGGTATCCCTTGCTCCGTTACAAAGACATCCTCCGTCATTATACACACATTCGTCACACACCCACGGCACACCACCGCCGTCCTTGTCTCGAGAGGAAGCAGTGGCCTTACGTCTGTTACAAGCCGCAACATCTCCAGCTCTTGTTTCCCTCAATAAATTCGACCCACACTGTTATGTTGATCGTTGCCCTGGCTGTGGCAGCTCGCCCAAAATGTTCCACGTCACGATTGAGTGCATTGCAAACATCTTTTCCCCATTGCCAACTCTCTTTTATCCGCAACAAAGAGCTGTGGGACGATGCCCTCCGCGACAGACCTCCCAAGATCCTCCGAGCTATGATACATCGGGCTTGAAATATCGCCGGAATTATCTTAGGGACCCTGGACTAAGGATTCCTCCCACACTCTAGATTCCTCTCTCCGTACAAATATTAATAATAAAGATGCTTTACTCTCTCTCTCTCTCTCTCCATAAGACCGCGTATCCTGAAGTATGCTGCGCCTATGCGGAACCCTACCATGTTTACACCTTTTAAGACCGATTCAAGACTGCTTTAGATCAGATTTGATATTTTCGTCCACTTCACCGAGTCGAGCTCGTCGCCAGGGCGCGTTTCTAGTTAAGAGGAAGCTTTAGCACGGGTGCTCCTGTCTAAATACATGTACAGAGGAATTCGTTTTTCTCAGCAGCCACTGCACCAAATTTAACGAGGTCCGTTGTTTTTAAATGAAAAAAAGAAATAAAATCTAGTGACTGTTGGTTTCGAATTTTTGATTTATGGCGTCAATTTTGGATGAAAAATTTGCAAAATCGAAAATTTTTAGAACAATGCTATCATGTTGAGAACTGTGTAACACATCTAAAGCACAGAAAACTGATATGTTACACATGAATCTCAAAAAATTCAAAAATATGGAAATACAGCTTTTGCAGAACCCTCGTAAAGAACCTAACAAATTCACATAATATGCACAATGACATATCGAATTTGTCCGCTTTGAATGGTCTAATGGATGCCGTTTACCGAACCACGATATCGGCTATTGATGCACAGCTATGAATTTGCAAACTTCCTGCTTCTATTTTTTTCAAACTGTCGAATATTTGAAATATTTTTAACAAAATTCAAGCCTAAATCGAAATTCCGCTTCCAACAGTCACCAGAATTTGACTTTCCCTCTCATATGCAAAAAATTTCATTAATATAGTTCCTGGGGTTATCCCAGAAAAACGTTTTTGCGTTTTACATGTATTTGAATGGGCCGCGTCGCAGTTAGGCCCGAGTTAAAGTTTCCTCTTAAAGGGCAACTCCGGCGTTTTCTGAACCATATTAGAATAATGTCATGTTCAAATGATACTGACGGTCCTGTCACCTGTAAGGTGGCACAATATGCTTAATACTTGATCAATAATTTTAAATAACAAATAAACGAGATGCCGAAACCGAACCCGGTAGCGGCTTCGTGTTACATCTCGATGAGTGAATGACGTCCCGTCCTAGACTACCATAATCTAAACACGCAGAAAGCGTGCTAAACACACATTCACGTGGCGCTAACACCACATCTCTGAAACGCGTTTGCGCTCTCTTTTGACAATCACAAGTCAAGTTCAAGTTAAGGCACATTTATGAAAACGAGGATTAGTGATTAGATCTTTTCAGTGATTTGGGCTGATGAAGACGCATTTCTCTGGTATGTAGTACTTATCACATTGGCATTTCCAGTGGAACAACAAAGTTGCCATTGCACTCAGACACGCTACTGCGGTCAAGCCAAACATCCAACACAGAGGGAGAATGATGTACGAATTGTATGAGTGAAAATGCCTGCGTGTATAAACAAACGTTGCTGTGTAGCGAATTATTAAAATTCGCTTTCCATAGAGTGACGCGACCACACAACACCTGTCATCGACAGACAGGGCTAATGGTCAATGCCTCAAAATCTTGGATATCAATTTCATAAATCAACATGTCCTTTGAAGACGTAACGAATAAGTTTAGGAAGTCCAGGTACAAGTTTCTTTGCGATGCTGGCTGTTTGCCTCAAGGTGAGCAGTAACTTTGCCGACGCGAAATCGCGTATGAACTTTTAGAAACTGTTTACACCATTCTCTATGCTGTGTGTTACGGTGGTGATGTTGGCAAGCGAAGTTTCAGCGCTGCATGCCCATGTCTGGTGAACTGTGTAGTACTTTGCCACGGTTGATTCTGGGATAAAAAAAATCATGAGGACACGCATTTCTTACGTATTAAAAATTGTACCATCTGTGAACCTTCCTCTACACTTTGGATACAGTGGACTACTTAAACAAACAAAGCCAGAATGGAAGCCAATTTATTTCGAAACCTTTCTACTGAGTGACTTCAAACCACCACCCAACAGTTCGCTAAATACTGCTGGCTTTGCGTGGAAGCGGCTGCGTATGTTAGGGCGCCGCTAGCCATCGCAGCGACCGGATCAGCCACCTCAGCGAGTTGACAAGCTGGACATTGAAGTTTTTCTCGGGCGGGCCTCGGCAGCTCCTTCTTCGCTGCGGGCCTCGCCGTCACCGCCTCTTCCTGACTCGGAGCGGCATTCACCGCCGCAGGCTGACGGGCCTGGTCAAGGGAGAAAGGCATCAATTTCTATCTTGCGATGTTGAATTCATTAGGAAAACGATTAAGTCGTCGGAGGCCGTAACGAAGAAAGAGGTGAAAGAGTAATTGGGCTTTTTTCTGCATTCATTCACGCATTCAGCCCACGTGCATGCCCAGTGTTCACTCGCCGCTGTGGCTCAGGGGCCAGGGCGTTCTCCTGCCGAGCACGATCATGCGGCTTCAATTCTCGGCCACCGCGGCAATGGTATGGTGTGGGTGAAATGGAACTCACAGTTGCTCAAATGGAATCCACAGTTTGAAATCCGGTTAAGAACAATGGAGCACTCGACTGTGGCTTGTCTGATACCAACAGAATTGCTTTTGCGCGTTAGGTACTATGAATTAACCGCACCTAAGGGTTACTGAAAGATTAAGCTATTCAAAGGCCGCATTAAAATGCAATATTTAATACACGTCGCGAGAAGGATGGAACCTGCAAATTTCTGGTGTATTTTACGCGCAATCGAGCGTCTACAATGAAAAATTATGAATTTTAATTTCCACAAATGTTTTATTAGATTCCTTCCGTAGGAAGACCGCCAGACTGTGCCGTTCAAAGGACAGGTAGTCAAAAACAAGAAATTCATGCCTTCATTGAAATAATGGTGCAGTAGTAGCACGATGTGTGCTCTGGGAAGCGACTGCCGGGCGAACACAGCCAGTACGGTCACCATGATCGGACAGGATTAGGGACGATGACCGTGTGTGGCGTCACCAGAAGCTTACTCATAGGTCGCAATTTTGATCATGACGACGACGGTGATGCGTTTCTCAATGAACTATGGTACTACGTGCCGAAAGAACATCATTGCTGCCTGCTGCCGGCAGCAGTAATAAGGGCTGGGGGATGCTAAAATAGTAACCCTTTACAAGGTTGCATTACCACTTGGACTTACAATAGAGGGGGTAACTGCGATAAAAATGATGTAATGCTGTGCTATTTGCACACACCTGCAAAGAGTAGAGCGTAAACAGCCAGTACTGTGAGGATCGCCTTGGCGTTCATTTTGGCTTGATGTGGAAGAGCACCACTGCTAAAAAAAAAGTAAATTTTTATTTCTTTGAAAGCTCACTTATCTCTAGACTTTACTGTGTTTCTAGCCTTGAACAATGAACATAACACGCGTATACGATATTGCGAAACCACAGCCGAATTTTTTCCAACAAAACCGCTTGGTTCGAGCAGTTGTATAAATAACGCCTACTGCCCATTCTTAAACGACCCATTTAAGCGTTTAAATTGCAAGTTTCAACTCGGTGTCACATTTTCTTCTGATATTATACCACGAAAGATCTGCATATAACGCTCATTTAACACTTTCGAGCCCTGCAACAAGCATCTGGTGCTAAAGCCATGATTAATACACAGAAAATACACATTCAGACAAACCAGCGCGTATGTAACCAATTTCCTACAAAATAGAACAGGATGACAGTTAAATCTTTCTGTACAATGGTTAAGCATTCTACGCGGTCCTTGAAGCTCCGGTTTACAATTTGGAGAGCTTGAATAAGCATTTACTATTTATGTACCACAATTTCATTTTATCGATACATGGCACATAATTGCACATCTTTAGGTGGTGGCACATTTTGGCGCGCGCGGAAAATGGCGAACGTGGTGACTGCTGCCGGATAACGCTTTGGAGGTCTTGAATGAGTAATTTACAACAAATATTTTCATTTGTATACACTAAACAAAGCCTATACGTCACCCAAACCTTGTTCCCCACTTTGACCTATTGTAAAGTATTTGTTCCATTTACCACCCTGACAACACTGGTGAGATTTACCACTCATTAGTATAAACTTCAAGCCATGGTTAAATAGGCTTGGAGGAGTTGTCCGCAAATCTGACAGTAAAAAACTTAAATTGTAGGGTTTTATGTGCCAAAACCACTTTCTGATTATTAGGCACGCCGTAGTGGAGGTCCCAGGAAAGTTAGACCACCTGGGGTTCTTTAACGTGCACCTAAATCTAAGTACACGGGTGTTTTTGCATTTGGACCCCATCGAAATGCGGCCGCCGTGGCAGGGATTCGATCCCGCGACCTCGTACTCTGCAGCCCAACACCATAGCCACTGAGCAATTACGGCGGGTGACAATTAATTAATTAACTTTAAACTTTCGCCGACTACGAACTGTAACCTGCTCTCGTTACAACGAACGATAACTAGGAGTTGTATATATTTTTGGTAGGACACTGGAAAACATTGCTTGTAAACGCTTGTAACAATCTTCTAAATGACCTGGTAAAAGCAATTTTCTACAAACGTCCCAATTACCCACAATGCACCTGCAAACTCAGTCTCGGTGCGACATTTAGTTTACGCGCTAGAGAGACCCTACACGCTTCCCATAGGACCACGAGAACAAAGTTCCAAATGAACCCACACACTGTAAACTTTTTATGCAGGCTACCTGTTATATGCCACCCACTCTATCTAAATGTAAAACCGTTGCAGATGTGGAAGTTGCATAAGCTACTGTAGTTTGGTTTTTCAAGTATAAGGGGCCAGGTTTAGAGATGTTTCTGATAATCCCCGACAATATAAGGAAAAAAGTGTTCATGAATGCTTATTTAGTCCCTGAATTACAAATACATTTCAACATTATCCTGCCCAGCAACCATAACGGTCTCCCCAAATCCACCCGAACTTAAGCTCGATGCATCATTTTCTTCTCTGAGGGACCGGAAAACATGCGTGCCACCTTTTAGAGCGCCTCTAGTCGCACAAGCAAAATCTCGATAAAAACACAGTGAAAAGGTTAGTAGAGTTACAAAATGTAGCTCCTCGTGAGCATTGATGAGCAGTGCCCCTGTAAATGGGATGTTTTGCTAATTCATGCATCCTCGAGGTTTTCAAAGAAAACAAAATAACGGTCACCTGAGTTTCCTTGGTAACATTCATTATGTAGGCAAAAAAGCAGCAACACTCATTTTACGTGATAAATGAAGCAGGCACTCACCGTCTGTAACTTCCAAAACTCGTCGTTGAAACCTGGATCAACGCTGGCTTGCGAACTTCTTCTATACGAGTTGTCCAGGAAAAGAAGGAATGAAAGAAGACACGGCAATTGTCCAATAAGAGAGCGCCGTTTGTGTAACATAGAAAGGCGATCAACAAAAAAAAAGAAAAAGAAAGAGGCTTTCTGCTCTACCATTGGCTGCACAACCTTAAAAAATGAGTCACACGTCAGGTAAGCGTAGCTCGTTGGCCAAAGGCAGCACCCTTTGCCTGCAAAGGCCAGATCAAGCGGCGCGAGTTATCAGGATATACCTTTTTTTTATAGCGAGAGGAAGTGGCAAGGAGAAAACATGCGGTAGAACCCCGGAAGGTTTCGGCAATTGAACTCAGCCCAGCTCTTTCTTTTTGTACTTTTATATGAGCAGAAAGAGCCGTAGAATGTTTTGTGACTAAATATGTAGCGTACATAGAACCCCCGTTCGGCAGATTATGCCGTGCCCAACGAAAACATTTTGGAGGCTTTTATACTAAAGCCCTTTCCGTGGCCGCAAATGAACTTGTTTCTGGATACTGTGACAATTCGTATTAAATGGAAGTTGCTAATTCGGTATACACAACAATGTTCTGTACATGATATGCACATACCATTGTTCTGTTACTAGTGCTGGCACTAACGTCGGTGGCGCTGTTGCTGCGAAGTTTCGCTACTGAGGCTGTCTTGAATGCATCTTTTGCGAACTTTCAGCTAAGCGCCTCCAAGCTCTGTGACCGTCCAAACATTTTAGTGGCATGTCGTCCACAAAGACCATTTGCTTGGGCATGTGATGGTATAGCGTCTAGACGTACAAAAAGCTTTCCTTCTAGTGCTTTCGTCATGCCGACATACTGTGTCTCAGTCGCCTTGAGTCTAAGAGCCCTAACTTGGTGGGCCTTTCAGTCGCTTGCTCCGGGGCACTCCTCGCCGCCATTTTTTGCTAAGGGCCGATTACAGGACGGTTATAAGCGCTTGAAGAGCCTCCAGTTCACTGTTCTTTCATAGGAGGGTAAGCGTCTCATGGCATCACAAGGCCAGAAGGCACTTATAGCGGAAAGGAAGAGGGACTTCTTGACTTGAGACGATTACTCAATAAGACCAATTTTATTTCAGCTGACACTGTCCCATAAAAAATCGCTTGTTTTTCACGCCACAACGGCAATCTGATTACCGGGTAAGCCATAATGCGGGACCTTATTATTCTTGCCCACCTGGAGTTCTTTACTGTGCACCTAATTTGGTTTCACGAGCATTTTTGCATTCGCTCCTTTATGCGGCTGTAGCGGCCTGGATTTCACGCCGCGACCTTGAGCCTTGCAGCCCATATCCACTAATCCACCCCAACCCAGTGGGCTTCTCCGTATAGTTGCTTCAGCTACGATGACAATAGCGGTTACGATGACAATACCTAAGCATATTTAGCGAAGACCAGCAGCCTCTTCAATTATTGTGCTTGTCCCTGTCCTCCATTTCGACTAAAGAAACCACCGATCTCTCAAGGATATCCTTCCATTATGTCTGTAAGCATTTATTATCAGATCACAATTGATCAGAAAGGAAGCGTGGACACGGGAAGCGTGGCTCCTACGGAGCGCGTTCTCTAGCGGCGGAGTAGCGCAGGCGAAGTAGTGCATGCGCAGCATGTCGGAAGCGCAAGTTAGAACTTATGCCTGGTCATATAGAACTTATAGACCAGGCATACAGAACTTATGCCTGGTCAAGCCGGCACCCCGCTTTCCTCTTCACCCTTTTCGCCATACTTTCATCTGCCTTCTGCCTCCTGGTTGCGCTGCACCGTCCTTTCGGCTTTTTTCCTCGAGTGTTTCATCCCACCGCTACGCTCCGGGTTCGCTTTCATCTTTCGCGGTGCTCGTTGGCTTCGTTACACCGTGGCCAACAAGTTGGAGGCGATATGGCTATATTGACGTCGCAAATTACTGATAGCTTCCTTTTCTGGGCGTCTGTTGTAACGCCCACGAGCGCCTCCATGCTCGCCCCTTCAGCACACTAGTGGAAGTGACTCGCAGTGTACGTGTCACGCGTTCTTTTTGCATTTCGTCGACAGGCAGGACTGATGGACAGGTGGTCCTATTTGACGCAGAAAGAGTCAGTGAAGAGGAGTATTTCCCTGCTCGATCTGGCAGACTAACCATCCCTAATGGAACATTGCCACCACCACCATCACCATATTGCAAAGCGCACCTAAATGTCTTTATTTAGGTACTAAATAGGAAAATAAAGAAAGCTTACAAAGTAGTTCATATAACCTGAAGGTAATACGGGGAGAGCCCGGACGTCCGTAGGGACGATATTTGATGAAGCAGCACACGGTCGCAGTGGCGGTTGTAATTCCGCGGAGAATCTCAATATCTGCTCACTCGGCAGCTGTTGGTTGTAGTCGACGATGTGGTCGATCCCCATCCGTCGACAAAATGGGCGGTCCATTCTCGAAAAATCCCTGTTGGGGGTACGGAGATGTATGTAAGCAACTACGAAAGGCAAATACAGACAGAAGCCGCGGCTACCCAGAAAGCCATAATTTTAACCGCAATCTTGGTTACGTGACATCTGATATGTACACGTTTTGCTGCCCGTCGCACTATGTCGCTATAATATTTAGCTCATAGCCGTGGTTTCTCTTCAGCTTATAAAACGACGACACCTTGAACCAAGTGAAGAGTTTGTTTTGAAGATTTAGGGGGAAACCTTCCGACAAAGGCAAATGCACAAAGGCGCCGACACTGAAATTTTGGAACCTGGTAATAAATCAGTTGGCCTTGAAGCCAATGTTGAGGAGCCAGTGTCAGAGAAGCCAATATTGAGGAGTTGATGTCACCCAATGATGAGCGCCGGTGTTTCCCTGAATAATTTTTACCAACTTCACAAAACCACTAAGTATGGACAGCTGGGCTAGTTGGTTGTGATTAGCATTATGAAACATCGTTCCAGCGCACAATTGAACACGGACGATCACTGGCGTTCGTGTTGTCTTTCTCTTCTCGTTCGTGTTCGATTGAGCGCTGGAACGAAGTTTCATAATGCTATTCACAAAACCACACATTCAAGTGGACGGCAAAATGCTCCGCATCACCGCAGACGAAACGCATAACATTTCAACATTTTAGCTGCTTTAGAATAAAATCGGTTAATGTCTTCGACCTCGTTACAATGACGCACTTTGGTCGCAGCTGTTATCGACCATAGAGGACGAGGAGAAAGGAGGGGGGGATATTGAAGCGTTGGGAGATGCCATTCTGCAAACATGCGAATGCGCCCTCGCATTTCTACATCCTTCATTCTTTTTTGTATCCTTATCCTTCTATATTCTTTTCTTTATATCCACAAGGTTTTGCATACCCCTAATCGTTATTTGCAAGTTAGACGAGGCACGTGCCTGCCTATATTTCCTTTAAAAGTTGGCCGATATATTTTAACGCAATTCAGGAATCCAAGTAGTAAATTTGGCCTACTTTACCAAGTCACTAAGAAAAAATCGTAAACTAGTGTAAACATAAGGAGGTCACTTTATCAGTTTATAGTATGGCCGTTGCACGCATCGCTGAGTGGAAACTTCTACTCTACAGTAGTACGTGCACAACAACGTCGCAAGAGAGAAGTGCCCTTGTGAACGCATTTAAAGGGCTTGAAGGCTATCGCTTGGCAACATGCTCATGTGCTCCCGCCTAGAAGAAAAAAAGATTATCAACGCTGCACAATTCGTGCAAAATTTAGGTGCCGCTAATTGTCAAATATGGGACACCATTCTGCATAGTTGGAAAGGGGGGCAATAAACTTTTATAATAGAACCAGCACTTTATGTTCGCCTGACCTAAGCGTCTCAAGAGGGGACGTCGAGGGCTTGCCTCGCCACCGCCTCACGGGCGTGCTCGGTAGCCCAGGTTTGGTCGTCAAAAGTGATGCAACCTCGATGAGAGGGTCGTGGTGTTTATGTGTGTGTACGGTGCTGGGCACTGCGGAAGCGTAGCCGGGTGAATGCCAGAGCACCGGCAGTTGGGGTAGTGTAAACGTCTGAGAATATAAGGTGGATGCGGGCGGGTTAAAGGTGCGTGTTTGTTTGTAGCAAATGAAGGGTGGTAGCCTGCACCCAGCTGACCTTGAGGTGAGGTGGGGTGAAGGTTCGGCGACTGAGGTAAACGGCCTTAAAGACATCGTTATAAGTGGTCAGATTGTCCCTGGTGTCCAACTCGTCTCCAGTGACACCGGCGAGGTTGACTAAGCCTCGCGCATTGGAGTGGGTGACCTGGTTGAGGCCGGGGAGGTCTGGGTGGATAGGGCCGCCATGGGCCGGGAACCATGTCAGTATTCCCATGGCACACGATTTGTGGCCGTCGTCACACGCGATGGAGTGCTACAGCACGCCTCCAACGTCACAACCCCCCCCCCCTTTAGATACCATATGTCACACCATCGTGTGTGACTCTCGCCCAGCCGTCACTAATTTAAGTAAAGGCCGTATTTCTCCTCAGCTCTTCGCATCCTCTGCCAGGAACCACACTTTAATGTTGGAAAGGCGTAGCTATTTTGTGTATCTACAATGCCGCCTCATAGTGCGCACATGGCGGAATATATGGCAAGCAAAGATTTTGTGATGCATTATTTAAATACTATAATACTGTTCGTCTTTGCGCGATATTATTCAGCGTAGCAATACGTAGCCCAACATACCATGACAGCGGCCACTGCCGTATACCTCCACAATCGGTACACGAGGTATTTCAGTTTTTCTTCACAAAAATGTGATACCTACAAAGCTTGGCAAGTCTGCCTATAATGCTATCAGATAAAAAAAATACGTGGTGGATTTATTTACGTTGCTAAAAAAGAAAGTCTAGTCAAAGAAGGGAGCAAAGTTATTTCACTTCTGCATTTTGAGACAGCTACCATGTTTACTGGCTGTTGCGTTTCGCCTGCGACACGTGGTTTTGCCGGCGCGACTGCGGCGGGGCGGCAGACATTTTGGCCCGATCGTCGTCGCCGCAACACTCATCGCCAGGTGTTTCCAGGCGCGACTGCGGCGATGCGACCGCCTAGGGATCATCCTCGCATTCCAGTCATTGTGCCCGAAACAGGCGATGCCAAAGCAGGGATCTCATTCCAGTCATTGTGCCCGAAACAGGCGATGCCAAAGCAGGGACCATCCTCTCATTACAGTCATTGTGCCCGACCGGCAGCGCTACAACAGGGTGCTACGAGATCGTGCTCGACAGGGTGCTACGAGATCGTGCTCGTCATGGTGCTACGGCATCGCTACGACAGTGTGCGTCACCATTAGCCCATTGTACATTCACGTGCTCGTCTTTTGAGGGGTTCCTTCTTGCCCTCAACTGCGAGAGTATAAAAACAGCTGCCCCCGGACGCCAAAAGGAGGGCTCCGATTTCTTCTGTTGAGTGAAGTGCTCTCCCGTCTCTCTACTTCGGTCAACCTGACCGCCAACTCTTTGCGATGTTAAAATAAACAAGTTGTTTCGTTGTTACCAGTCGACTCATGCTTTGCCGGGACCTTCGGATGCTTCCAGTTGTACCCCAGGCCGCCAGGCCAACGCTACCCTTGGGGCTTGCGACCCAGGTACAACCACGGGCGTCAGCGCCGAGTTCCCAACAGATCGTACCAGCGGTGCGATCCAAACATCTGGTTGCCAGCGGTGAGATCACCTCCGACTTCAAACAACTGTCTGCCAGCGGTGACATCGCGACAACGGAGGCCAGCAGCGAAGAGATGCAGTTGACTGTATGCTGAGCAGCTCAACGACGATCCGGGAGCAGTGCAACGAGCCCTGTGTGACGACTGGTTGCCTGCAGCGGAACGACTGCGCGGAATTCCTGCCTGCGAGGTTTGGTGAGTGCGGGACTTTCTTCTTCTGAGCTTTGCCAGGCTTTTGTTAGTGTTAGAAACAGAGCTGGTAATTGTGGTTGTCGTTGCTGCCGGGTTAGTTGCGGCAAGACAATAGTAAGCAGTAGAGAAAGCAGCATTCAGAGCAGCCATGGATTTGAAGTCGTTGCGCAAACCGAAATTGTTGGAGCTTGCAAGAGAGTTGGGTCTGGATGTCTCGGACAAACTCAGAAAACCTGAACTGCTAAAGGCTATTCTTGAGTTAGAGGCTGAGGATGACGAGCTGTCGGAATGCCTTGAGACTATTGAGGAGAGGTCAAAAAGACAGGAGCGCGAACTTAAAGAGCAAAAAGAGAAATATGAGCGCGAACTTAAAGAGCAAAAAGAGAAACAGGAGCGCGAACTTAAAGAGCAGAAAGAAAAAGAAGAGCGCGAACACGCTTTGGAAATGAAGCGTCTCGAGATAGAGATGGAACGCGCTCGTAATGGAAGTCAGGCACACGGTGCAGGAGAACGAGTATTGTTCAAAATGACTGACCTGATGCGGCCGTTTAAGCTTGGAGAGGACATTGGTTTGTTCCTGGTTAACTTTGAGCGAACGTGCGAGAAGCAGGGGTTCTCCCGGGAAACGTGGCCACAGCGCTTGCTCACTTTGTTACCCGGCGAGGCGGCCGACGTAGTCGCTCGCTTGGATAGAGAGGAAGCAGAGGATTTCGACAAAGTAAAATCGAGTCTGCTAAAAAAGTACCGGCTGTCTGCGGAGGCGTTCCGTCGGAAGTTTCGGGAAAATGAGAAAGGCAGAAGTGAGTCATATACAGAGTTTGCGTATAGGCTTATGTCGAACATGCAGGAGTGGCTCAAAGAAGAGAAAGCGTTTGGTGACCACGATAAAGTTCTGCAGTGTTTCGGGCTAGAACAGTTTTATAGTCGGTTACCGGAGAACGTGCGTTACTGGGTCTTGGATAGGCCAGACGTTTGTACGGTGGCTAAAGCCGCTGAGCTAGCCGAGGAGTTTGTGACGCGTCGGGCTCGCGGAGCTAAGGACGGTCAAAAGGGTGAATTTGGCTCGAAGTTTGAGAGGCCGAAGTTCACACCCATGAGAGCAAAGGGGAACACGCGTAGTGCGGATGCGAGTGGAAGCAGTGCGACCGAACCTAAGGAGACGGCAGCAGCCGAAGCCGAACGCAGAAAGCGGTTCGAGATGAGGCAAGCGCGCGTTTGTTATACGTGCCAGAAGCCGGGTCACTTTTCGGCGCAGTGTCCGGAAACAACACCAAAAGTTGTGTTTTTTTCAATAGGCAGCACTGACGAGAACATGAAGCTTCTCGAGCCTTACATGCGAGACCTCCTCGTGAACGGGAAAGAGTGCCGAGTGCTTCGCGATTCCGCAGCTACGATGGATGTAGTTCACCCGTCTTACGTAGAACCCCATATGTTCACGGGCGAGTGCGCATGGATCAAGCAAGCCGTGGAAGCTCATAGCGTGTGTCTGCCGGTAGCAAAGGTGCTTATTGAAGGACCTTTCGGAGCGCTTGAGACGGAGGCGGCAGTGTCATCTATGCTGCCACCCCAGTACCCATACCTATTTTCAAACAGGTCCGATCACCTCCTGCGCGAGAAGGGGCTTTTGTTTGGTGAAGCTAGTGTTCAGGCCTTAACCAGATCGAAGGTTCGGGAGCTCGCTGCAAAGGCGGTAGTTGCGGGGCCGACGTTATCAACCAACGAAAAAGGGTCAGAGGCGCAGCAAGCTGATATTCAGAGCACGCCCGAACTGAATAAACTTGAGTCTGTAACGTTAAAGGCGCCAGATACTGGAGAGGAAACGCCCGACACGGGAAAGTTAGAAGAGCTATCTACTGATTTGCTCATTGCGCCTACGTCAGACGGACTTGATAGGTTGCTAAAAGTCAGCCGGTCGGCTTTGATAGCCGAGCAAAAAAAGGATGGCAGCCTGGAAAACGTGCGCTGCAATGTCAAAGAAGGTATCGCCAGGAAAACGGCGCGTTTTGTGGAAAGGGGTGGAGTCCTGTACCGGAAGTATCTAGACCGCAGAGGAGTGGAGTTCGATCAGCTGGTCGTGCCTCAATGCTATCGTCAGGATCTGTTGCGCTTGTCACATGGGGGTTCGTGGTCCGGACACCTAGGAGTTAAGAAAACTAAGGACCGTCTCTTGCAAGAGTACTATTGGCCAGGGTGTTTTCGGGACGCAGACCATTTCGTGAGGACATGTGACACTTGTCAGCGGGTGGGCAAACCAGGGGACAAATCGAGGGCGCCGTTGAAATTGGTACCTATCATTACGGAGCCTTTTAGACGGCTCGTTATTGATACTGTGGGACCTCTGCCGGTAACAGCCACGGGGTACAGACACATTTTGACTGTGATCTGCCCAGCGACAAAGTTCCCTGAAGCAGTGCCGCTTAAAGAACTCAGCTCAGTTGAGATAGTTAATGCACTACTGTCCATATTTGCGCGAGTTGGTTTCCCTGCGGAAATCCAATCAGATCAGGGCACAGTGTTTACTAGCGCTTTGACGACAACTTTTCTCGAAAGGTGTGGGGTAAAGCTGTTACACAGCTCAGTGTACCACCCACAGTCGAATTCCGTTGAGAAGCTCCACTCCGTCATGAAGCGCGTGTTGAGAGCGTTGTGTTTTGAACATCGAACTGACTGGGAGCTGTGTCTGCCTGGGGTGATGTTTGCTTTAAGGACCGCGCCGCATGCAGCTACGGGGTTTTCGCCAGCTGAACTGGTGTACGGTCGCTCGCTTCGGTCTCCGCTTCGCATGCTTCGAGAATCATGGGAAGGCAGGGGCGACGACCCAGTCGTGGTGGAGTACGTGCTTAAGCTCCTCGAACGCTTAAGAAGGGCACAGGAGTTGTCAGGTGAAGCAATGACAAAGGCCCAGCAGAGGGCCAAGGTTTATTATGATCGGACAGCCAGGGCCCGTCGTTTTGAGGTTGGCGATGAGGTCATGATATTGCGCACATCGCTAAACAACAAACTAGACGTGCAGTGGGAGGGCCCAGCACGAATTGTTCAGAAAATGTCGGACGTTAACTACGTGGTAAGTCTGCCAGGAAAGCGGAAAGCACAGCAAGTTTACCACTGTAATCTGCTCAAACCTTATAGACAAAGGGAAGCAGTGGTGTGCATGATGGTAAACGTTCCTGAAGAGCTTCCGGTCGAGCTTCCGGGACTAGGCTCAGTGACGAACAGGGAAGACACCGGTCAAGTCATTAGTGACCTTATCAGTAAAGCACCGCTGTCGCCCGAGCAGAAAACCGAACTACACCAGCTATTACAAGAGTTTCAAGGTCTGTTCTCTGAGAGGCCTGGTAGGACTTCTGTACTTACTCATGATATAGAACTTACCTCCCCAGAGCCAGTACGATCCAAGGCGTATCGGGTGTCACCCCGCCAGAGCGATATTATGGAGGCTGAGGTAAAGAAAATGCTACAGCTCGGTGTTATTGAGGCAGGTGAGAGTGATTATACCTCCCCTTTGATTTTAGTTGAGGTACCGGGCAAGGAACCTCGTCCTTGCGTCGACTACCGCAGGCTTAATTCCATCACTAAGGATCAAATTTATCCGATCCCTAACATCGAGGAGCGCCTTGAGAAAGTTAGTAGCGCTCAGTTTATTTCCACCCTAGATCTTGTCAGGGGTTATTGGCAGGTTCCACTTACAGAAGAGGCTAGTAGGTATGCGGCGTTCATTTCACCAATGGGAACATTCCGTCCTAAAGTGTTGAGTTTTGGTTTGAAGAACGCGCCATACTGTTTTTCAAGCCTCATGGATAAAGTGTTGCGGGGACAGCAAGAATTCGCTTTACCGTATCTAGACGACGTAGCGATATTCTCCGCATCCTGGTCTGAGCATATGGCACACTTGCGGACAGTGCTAACCCGCCTGCGCGAAGCGGGCTTGACAGTCAAGGCTCCTAAGTGCCAGTTAGCACAGGCCGAGGTTGTCTACCTCGGTCACGTGATTGGTCAGGGTCGTCGCCGCCCCTCTGAAATAAAAGTGGCCGCTGTGCGAGACTTTCCGCAACCGCGCACAAAGACCGATATTCGGTCGTTCCTAGGTGTCGCCGGCTACTATCAGAGGTACATCCCTAGGTACTCTGATATCGCGGCTCCCCTGACGGATGCTCTAAGAAAGACAGAGCCTCAAACAGTCGTCTGGGACGAGACAAAGGAAAGAGCTTTTAGCGCCCTAAAGAGTGCCCTAACCAGCCAGCCTGTGCTACGATCGCCAGACTATACAAAAGGGTTCATTGTTCAGTGCGATGCTAGTGAGCGAGGCATGGGCGTTGTACTGTGCCAACGGGAAAATGGAGAAGTAGAACACCCCGTCCTGTATGCTAGTCGTAAGCTGACCAGTCGTGAGCAGGCGTATAGCGCCACCGAGAAAGAGTGTGCGTGTCTCGTGTGGGCCGTTCAGAAATTGTCATGCTATCTAGCCGGCTCGAGGTTTATCATTGAGACGGATCACTGCCCTCTCCAATGGCTGCAGACCATCTCTCCCAAAAATGGCCGCCTCCTGCGCTGGAGCCTCGCTTTACAACAATATTCCTTTGAGGTACGTTACAAAAAGGGGAGTCTCAACGGTAACGCCGATGGCTTAAGTCGAAGCCCCTAACGTAGGAATCAGCCTCAAAATTGTTGGTTACTGATGTTTTTCTTCCTGAGGCAGGATTTTTTTTTAACATATTGCTTTTGTTTAGTGTTTCAAAGTGATGATATGCTTTCTAGTGCAATTTTTCAGTTTGTGGACGCGTTCTGAGTGATGCTAGACTACTGTAAGGAACTAGGCAGTGGTATAAAAAGGGGAAAGAGCCTGGCAGGGCTTAGTGAGGGTTGTGCCGTGCTTGCTGACTGAGCGGTTGAGTTTCAGCGTAGTTCTAACGCTTGCCGGGAACGAGAACAAAAATGTGAACTCTCCCGAAGTCACTTTGCAGTGTCCCGTGCGAACCTGAACAAGAGAACGAGGCCTTCTCGGTGCGCTGCGCTCAAGAAACGTCGAGGGACGCCCGACTTCGGTTATGAGCATCATCGAGCGACATCCCTCCGGACAGCGGATGCAGTCCCCTGTCCATCGGGATCTCCTTCCCCCGGCGGGGCGGTCTGTTGCGTTTCGCCTGCGACACGTGGTTTTGCCGGCGCGACTGCGGCGGGGCGGCAGACATTTTGGCCCGATCGTCGTCGCCGCAACACTCATCGCCAGGTGTTTCCAGGCGCGACTGCGGCGATGCGACCGCCTAGGGATCATCCTCGCATTCCAGTCATTGTGCCCGAAACAGGCGATGCCAAAGCAGGGATCTCATTCCAGTCATTGTGCCCGAAACAGGCGATGCCAAAGCAGGGACCATCCTCTCATTACAGTCATTGTGCCCGACCGGCAGCGCTACAACAGGGTGCTACGAGATCGTGCTCGACAGGGTGCTACGAGATCGTGCTCGTCATGGTGCTACGGCATCGCTACGACAGTGTGCGTCACCATTAGCCCATTGTACATTCACGTGCTCGTCTTTTGAGGGGTTCCTTCTTGCCCTCAACTGCGAGAGTATAAAAACAGCTGCCCCCGGACGCCAAAAGGAGGGCTCCGATTTCTTCTGTTGAGTGAAGTGCTCTCCCGTCTCTCTACTTCGGTCAACCTGACCGCCAACTCTTTGCGATGTTAAAATAAACAAGTTGTTTCGTTGTTACCAGTCGACTCATGCTTTGCCGGGACCTTCGGATGCTTCCAGTTGTACCCCAGGCCGCCAGGCCAACGCTACCCTTGGGGCTTGCGACCCAGGTACAACCACGGGCGTCAGCGCCGAGTTCCCAACAGATCGTACAAGCAGTCCGATCAAAACATGGCGTTAGTTCCGAAAAACCTACATGTGGTGTACAAGAGCACTTTACAACGGATTAGATTATGCTGGTGCTCGAGGCACGTTCTTGCGGTTGGCGTTGGCGCTGCCGAAGTAGTGCTGTCTCGCTATCGACCGTCTATGCGTCGCTCGCTCTCGGAGGGTTGGATGGTCGCCAGGACCAAGGAGTGCATTTGTCTGCAAAAACGACAAGGAGTGGTTACCGCGCGGCTCATACTCCGCTCAAAAACGGATCGGCCGCGGAGCCAAGACCACGTTCCAGCTTCTACTGCATAGTACAAGTACCCTAGTTCCCGCCGAGCTGTTGCGTGTATGCATTGATCGGATCGAAAGGGAAAGTAATCATCATGATAACGATGTCTAATGCTTGCCTTGGTGCTTACTAACGCCAACGGATTTTTTCTATTGTTCACAATGTCTTGACAGCATATTACAATGCGGAGATACTGCGCATTCACTGACACATTCACCGAGATGTGTTTAATGTTTGTTGTGCATAGATGAGAAATCGGGGTGCACATGCAAATGAAACTGTTGTTTTAGAATGCAACGTAGCTTTCAAATGTTCGTAAAGTAGTAATTTTGAGCGTCTTGAAAAATTTGGCAAGTGGCGTGTATTATCGCTTCTGCGTTGTTCACTGTTGCTTGTAACAATGAAACGATTGGAAGCTGAGCTCTACTTCTATGATCATCCTTTCTCCGTTCTTATTCTTGCAACGCTCAATCTGATCCAGTACGAACTATCACAAATATGACTATTCTCACTGCGATGCCGCGCCTACGCAAAAGTACACCAGTTGCCACTATTGCGTCAGTTCGACGACAAACCTTGGTTCAGTGGTTAGATACTAGGCAGGCAGTTGATATGCCTTGAGTTTTGAATCTCCATGGAGGAAAGAATTTTGTATCACTAAGAGGAAAGCGTGTTATATTTAGATTACTGATAACAAACTTAGCAAAGTGTTGATGTGTAATGCACGTGTATAAGGATTACCACCGCCATTAAAGACTATACAAATACAATGCACATGTTGGAATCTATGCGAACCAAAACTTTAGTGAATTGGTAAATAAATGCTTTAGATCCAACGCCGATGGATACAGACTTGTTTGCTTTCAGGCTACACAACGCGTAATCACATAAAATATTTGCTTATTCAGCACAAAGATCGCAGATTTACTTACATGCAGTTTTTGTGTTTATGCACTGCATGGCTCACAAACTACGTCAAAATACACACTTCAAGTCAGTTGATTACAATCTAAGGAATATGCGCAGACATATCACAAGGACGACGACGATGCCTAATGCTTGTTGAGGGAAGACTAGTGATGACAGGTGTAATACCAAGATACATTTAAGGATTCTGCACTTCTTGTGTCGCACTAGAACGTACCTATTCCGAAGGATTGGCTAAGAAGAGGCACACCACTAGTGACACCTACCAAACGGCTAAACTGCTGCAAATAATGTAAATAAAGAACTGACTAAAGGTAATTCACCGCTGCATAAACAGATTTATGTATTTTCGGGGTTCCTGTGAGCAGACACGATATATCTAAGTATTATGGAGCAAGGTATTTTTTTATTTACGCAAGACAGAGGTGCGCATATTTGATCAATTAACAAAAATTATATAATTTCGCGCACTAGCAGTACATTGGGGGGGGGGGATATGCGCTTTCTATGGATATCCACAAATGTATCCGCCGATGTAGCGACCGACCACACAGCACCCAGCAGCCAGGTAGCCACGAAAAATCAGCGAAAGCAGGTAAAGTAAGCTTAGCTTCAGAACGAGTGTACCTGTGCTCTCATCGCCCAGAAAACAGGCAGCGATAGCCTCTCAGTGCACATTTTGTGCTGCTATTCAGGGCCCATGATGCCAACGACAATTATGTCATGTACTAAGCACAGCAACTTTTCAGGAACAGTTGCCTAACGCATTACCGACAGATTATGTCTGCGCGCATATTTCCTAAGTAAACCTTTAGCTGTTAGTTGTTGCTTGCGCCGGAAATTGGGTGATATTGCGAAATGCGCTTGTATGCATAGGCTCTAGGGACACCGTGGTCACTGAGCTTTAATAATGCTTGAGGAATGTATAAAGCAAAAACACTGGGTGTTATGCAACAGGGCTTCGTGCGTCTCATGGAACGTATGTGGGTTTCTCTGCAGCAGCTTTACGGATTGGCTGGTTTGTTCAGTGGCATTGGAAATGGTGCTTTTCCTCGTCGGCTTTTCCACAGCAACTCATTGTATAATAAACTTACAGAAATAACTTGATCAAAGAAGCAAAGAATGAATTAGGCGTGCACATACACACAACGGTCAACACTTGGTTTCATCCCGCTTGAATAGATGAACAATGTATTGGACGTGACAAGATGTATGGTACAACCTTACATTTCCGTAGCAACTGTAACAATTACTGAACTGTTGCGATTGGACTACATAAAGGCTTGTAGTGTGGCACAAGATATCATGACGATGACTACTGAGGTGATGACAGCACAGATATGAAGATTACATAAATATCCCCAAGTTATCGTTTTCAAAAGTAACTGAGAGCTCTGGCTAGGCCACAGTGTCAGTTTCACTTAGGTGTTTAGTACTTGACAGCGTATTCAGTGGAGGTATTCTCGGAGGTCGCTTTCAGGGAAAAGCGAATGACCTGATTGTCTGGTTAGAGGACTACATCACGCAAACGCGGTAGTATCAATGAAAGGGATCGTTCGAGAATATGTCCCGTGATGTCTTTCATAGAGGAGCGAATTTTGGTGCAATTTTACAGGGCCTCCACCTATGCTCCTGAAATGCAGTAATGAAGCACGTTGGTGCGGGCATGCAGCGTCAAGTTTTCACAGCTATTATCCTGTTTGAGAAAAAAAAACGGCGTAAGCGACAGTGCTTCCCAAACGCCTTGGTTTGTTTATTATTCCAATAAATCTTTCATATGTGTACATCAATTTTGCCGAGTATATATGCTCTCTTGGTTGTACAAACATTGACGAGTTGCGAGTAATCAAAGAGTCCACTAAGGATGATATGTCACCATTTTGGTTCTGGTATATAGCCCTGGGTTGATTATAGTGCTTAGAGATTAAATTGACAGAGTGTCACTGGTACTGCGTGTTACGTGCTGATATCAACCGTGTCGGATTTATTGTTGGGATAAACCTGCACCATATTGCACGCATACATATTATGCAAGCAACAAAAAATAGACCCAGAAATAGAGCCTCCTGTGTCAGAGACTATCTTTCCTTGTTCGCACGATGGAGACCGTGTTCGGTGTTATTTGCTCGGAACCGTTATTCGTGAAATGGTGGCGTTATGGGACAACAGAGTTAACGCGACTCATGAACGAAATTGTGGTACAACGCTGCTAGCAACGACTTGGGACAAACTGGTTAAAGTCCTTTATTCAGAGCACAAATTTAAAGAAACCATGCCGTGTGAGTGAAGTAATGAAGCTACACAGGTATCAATCAGAAAAAAGATACGTACAGTTGAATGTGCAAAACAAAAACCTGCGCCTATATTGTTTTCATTTCTCTGATTCCTGATATTGATTGAAGTGACTACTCTACGAGGATAATTATTTATTTTCTCTGGGCCACTGCACTCTACATAAGCGAGCATAAGACTGGAGTGAAATAAATAATATGGGGACAATAACATTTTATAGCTGCCAGAAAAGCCATTATGTCAAGCAGTCAGCTGAATGTAGGGAGGGCGTTATTTTTGTTAGATTCGTCAAGTCAGTACGCACTTAAAGTCACGCGAGGGTCAACAACAGATTAGCTGGATTTTATGACGCACATTGGAATGTGCATATGCTAGAGCGAAGCTTCGCAGTTAATATGACTCCCTTTTTTTGCAACATTTTGAGAGCCTTGAGTAGAACTTGTTGCTGGGCGAGTTGGTTGGGATCTAAAGAATACATTGTTGCGCCAAAAAGGAAAATGAAGACTTGGGAAGGAAGAGTACGAAAAGACAGATTGAGCGCTGAATTTCCTTTTTTGGCGCAACAATGTATTTTTTAGATCCCAACCAACTCGTCCAGCAACAAGTTCTACTCAACTACATTTCTAGTACAGTGGGCCCCTTTTCTACCATGCCTACTTCAAGTTACATCAACCATTTTGAGAGCCTGCGGCGCCAAATGCGGAGTCAAAGCATGCAGCTCTTGAAGGTTATGCGCTTTCTAAGCTAGCTGGAGAATAGGCTAGTGATGTCCGAGTGAAGAAAAGAATGACGGTATAGTTTCTATCCGAACCCATTAGATAACCGAATAAAACATGCTCGAGTTGCTTCGCATTGCGCACCAGTCGTTCACGTTACAGCAGAAGCAGGAATACCACAGCTCAGCGTTGGGGTTATGAGCAGTTGAATTTTGAGGAACAAAGCGTGTAAGTGAAAATGTGAAAGAATAATTTATGGCGAAGGTCACTCTAACATAATTCCAGTTGTGTTGCCGCCTCTAGGAAGTGGCTTTAAATTTCACAAGAACATCATACTATAAGTGTATGCGTCAAGGTGCCAAGATCATATATACCCTACATTTTTATACCGCAGAAACAGGCCTACACGTGTGTATTGGTGGGAATCGGAGCGTTCAGGCCAAAAACCCTCCAGGCATAGGGGTAAGAAAATCTGGGATTAGGGGTGAAAGAAAAGGAGTATTTACATTTTGAAGCGAGTAGTAAGTTTCTAGTCAGATCTGCCTCTACAGAGGTCCCTTGCAAGCAGTTTTTTTCGTCATCGTCTCTATACAAGAGAACTCGATTACCGTTTTCCTGCCAATCAGAGGGGTCGCACTGTTGACTGGAATCCGCCCATGGTCGCAAAAGTTTACTGGCCTTGGCTTCTTGTCCATCCTTGGAACCCGCCCGATATCCAAACGTGAAACCCCCTTGCGATGCTTGACGAGACAATGTGGAAGCAAGGGTCCACGCTGTTTCCACGGAAGTCATCGACATTGGTGCCTCGCCACAGTTATTTGCCTCTCCGTGATGGTCTCTTGTCAGGGTGAGGAGACCGTCCTCCCCCCCCCCCCCCCAAAGAAAAAGAAGCGACGGTTGTCGCTACCTTGAGGGGAGCGTCTTTATTATTCCGTAAATAGTGGACGTTGGTTGCCATCGTCGTCTGAGTGGCCGCTGGTGAAGGGCTCGCCTGGCGGGAAGCATCGAAACAATGCAGATTGCCGTTTTCAGGTACAGCAGTATACAGTGCGCCCCGGATAACATTAGGCAAGTTGTTCAAAAAAGACATTATCAACACGTCGACCGATACGTTTATAAACCTACGGGACCGACGACCGCGGTGGGAGAACAGGAGAGGTGGCGAAACGGTACGCTTCCCCAGTGCGCCGCGCAAGACGCGATGGCTCTCGAGTTGCCGCCGCTTCGCGTAAGGTGGCGGCACGGGTAGTCTTGGCCCATTTCTCCGCTCCGCCGTACTTTAAAGCATGTAGCCGGCGGGCGTTCTCGAGCAATCAAACTGTATTTTTACGGCTCTGACGTTTCAGAAAGAGCTCCGAATCGTAGTGCCGTACACCAAACAGATATTCAATCACACGGTATAGTTACCGTCGCTTAAAATGGACTTTTCACGCGGAGGTACGGTTGACTTCAGACGCGTCGTTAATTCCCAGTTTATTTGATTGTGTTATTTTGCTAGATACAGATTGGTTCTGAGGACTATGCCATGAATAATGAGTCATTGTCAAATGAATCACATTCGAAAGGAACATATAGTCAATTGAATATGTTCACTATCATTAAGTGCATCTGTTTCTTTTTTCTTGTTACAGTAATAATAAAATTGGTTATTAGCGTGTAAAAAATACTGTTATCGTGTTAACCAATATATATATATATATATATATATATATATATATATATATATATATATATATATATATATATATATATATCAACACGTTTGCGTTTGCATGCTCTGATCACAAGGAAACTATCATGGACCATTGGGTGCAATACTACGTATCAATGAAAATGCGCAAGTACGGAAAAGAAAAAATTGAAAGGAGCAGGACAAGACTAAAACACTAAGGACGCTATCAAAACTGGTTTCAACTAGTGCTTAGCAACAATAGGCCTAGGAGATTTTGTGTTTCCTGCCTCAAATGTGCTGTCGTGGTGTATTTATTTCTTTGTACACTGCTACCTTGAAAAAAGTATTCAGTTTCTAGCATAGCGTAATTGTATTCACAAGTTAAATGCCAATAAACTGTTTTGTTACTTTTATTTTGCACACTTTTTTCTGTTCTTAGGGAGCTGAACAATAATCGAAGAATTGTGAGCGCACAGTGAAATTTACTTACAGCCAGGCGATCATAAATCAACTACGGCCATAAGCCCAATGCTACCTACAATGACGTGAAAACCAAATATATTTTTACGCTGTACACGCGCCGGTAAGAATTTTCGCGCTTCCAGAAAAATACATGCGCATCTCTTGAGATCGACGTTCCGTGGCAGTCTTTTCGAGATTACCCGTACCGATTAAAAATTTTTAAGCGCCATAGAGCGTGGCATGCTTATTTTTGTGGGCAAGGCCAACAGACAGCCTCTAGAAACAGCGTTTTAAAGCCAGAAAAATTGCGATAATAAACCAACATTTTACAGCACAGCGAAAGCTTGCGGTGCTTGTTTGGTCACGTCTCATATTCTAGCACCGTGCCGACGACCAAACACAGTAGCATTTTTAATTATATCTTGCACCTTGTTGTTGAAATGTGCTTTTGTCCCTGAAGAGCATGGCTAATTCTAGCTGTGACACCCGATGTACCATTTTATGCAGCAAGAGAAGAATACAAATTATTCAATTGTATATGTGCGCATGGTAGCGCAGCTCGCATAGAACCCATGCGTCTCGCAATGGCGGCTTGGATGGATGGATGGATAGATGGATACTATGAGCGTCTCCTTTGGAACGGAGTGGTGGGTTGCGCCACTAAGCTCTTGTCATTATATTGCTTAATGTCCTAGTTATATTAAAAAGAATAAAAGGAAACGAAAAAAGCAAGGGATGAATTCCCATAACCAAACTTTCTCAACCCCTATTGTAAACTTTGTTTCTGCACGCTTCCGTTTGTCGTTTCCCTACTTTTCTTCCACGAATCTCTGTATCGCCGCTTACTAATCTCTACTTCGGACATGTTTACTTTCCCGCTCCTCTCGCCGAACCAAAGGGCTTCAATGAAGCCAGTGGTGCCTAAATCGACCGCTGGGCAGATATCTTTCCATTATAATAAAACATGCTCCATCGTTTCGCTAGCTTTACCGCAGCAGGCACATGCTTATTCTTCCTTCTTATATCTCGCTTTACGAGTGCGTGTTCTAAGGCCATCCTGATCTCGCTTCTATAAGTAATGAGCTTCCGTTTGAGTTATCATAAATTTTGTCTTTACTGATTTCGTGTTTTCCTCCTAAGTAGTTACTCATGTCAGATTTAGTTTCCATTGTCATTATCCATGAGATTTTCTCCGTCACTCCGACTTTCTGCTTGACGTTCTTTGTTGCCATGTTTTTTTTTATTTGAATATACTGCATGCCATTCACGGTCCGTGCAGGAGTGGTACGGAAATGCAATGATAAAAAAAAATTTTGCTCACCATACAGGTCGCATATTTGATGGCAAGTTTTCTAGTTCTTTTCCTCCACTGTGAATAAATGTTTTTCCTCTAGAAATACCTGAAAAATCTCTCAGCCCATTTACTTTCTTCCATATTTCTCAGTCGCTGTTAATCATCTATTTTGCTGTAAGTTTATCTCACTTCAAAGCTTCAATTGCACTCTTCCCGTGAGCGCCCAATGCGAGGCGTGGCACTGAAGTTTGGTTGTGACCGATTCCTGGTTGTAACTCTGATTTCAAGCAAAATATTGAATTTACAAATGTAAGCGGTAGAACCACTACACATTTCCACATACCCGGAGCACCTCGTACCTATTGTATCCCCATAGCGCTCTGTGTTTCATTATGGCTGCATTTCTCTTCTCCTTTACTGTTATAGTTTTTTCCTGTGTTTCCATATATCCATTGCATTCTTTGATCCATATGCCAAGGTATATATATTCTCTTGTCCGAGGTATTTCCTGGCCCTGTATTGCCACTGCCTGTTCACTGTTCTCATTGAATACCATAAGACCTGATTTTCCAACGGACAATTTCAAAGCTAAATTCTCGCCTTCCTGTGCGCAGATATAAGCCATATGTCGCAAATCAGTTTGCTTGTTAGTTAGGTAAACTTATACTGGCTAGCTCAATTGATGCAATGGAAACTAGCTCAATTTATAGACTCATGAGGTGGCGCAGAGAGTACACAGCAGTAGACACAACATCGTTGAAATCAGAGGAGCAAGTGACGCGCGGGAGGCAGCGCGCTCCTTTTACACACTTTAAACGTGGCGCCACCTCCTCCCCCATTGGCTACCCCGTCATGTTCCCAGTGACGCACGTACTAGGCCACAACTTTAGTCAGCCACATGGCAGCGACGTGACGTGTGCAATGACGCTCTCATTAACACAATTCTAGCCAACCACAACTGTGGAGCCGCGGTGGTGTCGGGGAAGGTTGTCACTCCTTCGTCGGCTCTTGTGCGTATCGGACGCTGGGACCCTGTGCTCTCTCCGAGCGGCGTCAGCGGCCATAGGCCGTGGTTCTTCTGGATCTGCTGAGGACTACAAGGTTATTCTGCCCCAATTGCCAACTGCAAGCGCTTCCCTGAACACTGTTTTTCTTCACTGATGTGTGTGTGCCAGGCCATACCGAATCAACGATTTCGAAGAAGAAATTGAGCGCCTACAAGTAGTCAAGGATGTAGCGTCGATTGGTGCTTACTAGATGAATCATGTCTGGGCGCTAACGACATATTCCACTGTCGCAAAGCAAGTGCTCGTAGTAACAAAGGAACTGCGCATCAAAGGTAAAATATGCCTTGTCATCATCGATCCCAACGACAGTCAGGTGAGAGTCAAACTTGATTGGCTTCCTTACCGCATCAGTGACGACGTCGTACGAAAAGGGTTGGAACCATATGGGAAAATTGAAGAAATGAGTAGAGAAACGTGGCTGACCGGAAAATTCAAAGGGAGCGCAAACCTCATCTAGGTCGGTGATTTTGAGACTGAAACACGGATTTACTGTCGAATCGCTCCCGCATCAGATTCATATTCAGCGCAGCAACACTCTTGCAATTGTGCCTGTGTACCACCCCTGTGTCTGAGATACAAAAAATCGGGCCATATAAGAAAGTATTGTTGTATCCCCCGGTGTTCTGCACGCCGCAAATTTGGTCATGAAGCTGACGACTTCAGGAAAGCTTACGCTACCGTGACGCGAGAAGATGGCTAGAACGACGACACAGATGCGCTCATGGAAGAGGATGAATCTGTAGAAACATTGTAGCCTCGCAACATTAATCTTTCCTCGTGGGTGCCTGAGCCTGGAACACCAACCACGCGAAAAGAAATTAAGGAGGACGACTCTCCAGTGAAGGCTGTGGTAGTTGTATCTTCTGTTGTCTCTGTAACAACGGGTAAAATCTCGGGGGAGCCGGAAGAAGATTTCAGTGTAGTGTTTCAAGTTCCGTGCACTTCAGTGCCGGTGGAGTCGCCGACGGCGTCGGAAGTGATCTACCCAGCAGAACTAGAACGCCCGGAGACGGCCGTGGCGTCTGACGACGCAATATCGCTGATGGAAGCAGAAGTTGTGCACTTAGGAGCGGAATCTCCCAGGACGGCCAGCGGTGTCTGAACCCCCCCGAACCTTCCGATGGAAGCAGAGAAGCCAGAGGCGTACCATTCCCTGGAGTCTGCGCCGGAGGACGTAAGCAATAGGGCTACAAGGATGCTTGGGCTTGGTTCGGACCAGGATGAAGGCACTTCAGGGAGCATTACAGAGAAGAGAAGCACGGTGCAAAAAGTAAAATCGAAAGCGGCCATGAAGAGGATCCATGTTACCACGACTACTCGGATACGGCCCGTGGAGAAACGTCTCAAGCACTCATTGTGACTTCTAAAGATCACGCCTCAAAGGTATGCATTATTGGCCGTAGGTATGGCACTTTTATCACTATGGCTTACTTAAAGCTAGCAACCTTTAACTGCGTGCGCTTGGTGGCACGCAGGAGGAAGCAGTGGTTTCTAAATCTGCTACTGCGAGAAAATGTCGACATTGCGCTTATTCAGGAGACAATACTTTCATCGAGTGTCCAGTTGGAAGAGATGGACCACTTTGTTCGCAACCATTACTCGTTTCATTTTGCGCCTGCTTGTGGTTACAGTGGAGGGATGGCAGTTTTGGTAAACCAAAACTCAGCGGTACTGGTATACCCCGAGTGGGACAAGGACCGAAACGGCCGTGTATGTAGTGTGGATTTGTTATACCCGAATGAACCATACAAGTTTACTTCGATTCATGCTCCGAATGGCGCATCGCTACGAAAAGAATTCTTTTCAGGCCTGAGGCAGTATCTTGACTCACCATGCCGTACCACATGTTCCGGAGACTTTAATTGTGTTTTACGTGCTTCTGACTGTTCGAAAAAGCGATCTCCAGATACCAGCCTAGCAGAGCTCAGGAAGCTTTTGAGAGACTATGACTTGCAGGATGACTTGCAGGATATGACTACCAGTTTACGATAGGTAGTGAGGGACTGGCAGCGGTAAGGGAATACATCTGCTTAGGACAGGTAGTGACTGCTGATCCTGATCATGAGACTGAAATAATCAGAATAAGAATGGGCTGGGGTGTGTTTGACAGGCATTCTCAGATCATCGGACGACGCTACATCCTTGACTACTTGTAGGCGCTCAATTTCTTCTTCGAAATCGTTGATTCGGTATGGCCTGGCACACACACATCAGTGAAGAAAAACAGCAGTTTGCCATTATCCCCCAAGAGAAAAGTTTATAACAGCTGTGTCTTACCAGTAATCACGTACGGGGCGGTAGCCTGGAGGCTTACGAAAAGGGTTGTACTTAAATTGAGGTCTACGCAACGAGCTATGGAAAGAAGAATGATAGGTGTAACGTTAAGTGATAAGATAAGAGCAGATTGGGTGAGGGAACAAACGCGAGTTAATGATATGTTAGTTGAAATCAAGAAAAAGAAATGGGCATGGGCAGGACACCACGTAATGAGGAGGGAAGATAAACGATGGTCATAAAGAGTTACGGAATGGATTCCGAGGGACGGGAAGCATAGCGGACGGCGGCAGAAATTTAGGTGGGCGGATGAGATTAAGAAGTTTGCAGGGACAACATGGCCACAATTAGTACATGACCGGGGTAGTTGAAGAAGTATGGGAGAGGCCTTTCCCCCCAGTGGGCGTAACCAGGCTGATGATGATGATGATGATGATGATCACTTGCAGGATGTTACCCAACTTGTGCCAGGAGATAATGACGGTTTTACACATTGGCAAGGAGACTGTCATTCATGGCTTAATCAGTGTAACGTGTCAAGCGCCCTCTCATTGTACAACGTGCGTTATACGGTGCAACCTGTTGCATTCTCAGATCATGCATTTGTCACAGCCATATTTGAAGAAAAGGAAACAACAAGAAAGAGGAATAAAGAGTGGCACTTGTGGAAGCTGAATGAGAGTCTGCTGGATGACAAAGAAATATTCGGCAGCATTAGAAATCTAATCAAGGAAAGAACGAAAGGACGAAAGATAGACGAGATATTGTGGGGAGAGATAAAAGAAGAATGTAAGATGTTTACAGTTTCAAAAGGACAGGAAAATGCAGCACTAAAGAAGAGCAAAAAGCTGCGCTTTTATACGAACTCTGACAAATCTAATCGAAGCCGAAAACTGTCACCCTGGTACCCTCACAGAAGATATCAAAGAGTGTAAAGGCCAGCTGCTGTCAATCTTGGAGAAGGAAGATAGAGGCGCTATGATCCGGTCTAGGACGGAAGCACTGAAGAGAGATGAGGAACCGCTCCAGATTTTCAAGACAAAAGAACGACAGCGCGGTAGGACAAACAGAATAGAAACAAAGCGGGGCAGCATTCTCAAATCACAAAACGACATCGAGGCTGTTTTTACTCAGGCATACAAGGACATCTTCGAATACACAAGTAACACATTCGACTTTGAACTCTTGCAAACCTATGCATCAACGTTAAACTCCATAGATAATGAGACAAAACAGCAAACGGATGAGTGTATATACCAGAGCGAAATAGAATGGGCCATACAGAAGCTAAGACTAAGAAAGTGACCAGGAGTAGATGGACTCAGCACTGCCTTCTACAAGAAATTTTCACCGGGATTAGTTCCAATATTTCGCGACGTGTACGATGACATTTTGAAACGAGGATTGCTGCCGCCATCTGTGCGACGAGGTCTTACTGTCTTACTGCCAAGAAACAATCAAGGCAAGTACCGACAGTGAGCGATTACCGCCCCATTTTTCTTTTAAACATCGATTACAAAGTTCTTGATAAAATTAGAGCTAGACGGCTGGACTTTGCCCTCGGATCAGTTATAGGGAACAATCAATCTTATGCCATCAAAGGACATCGCATTAGTGATACCCTCCACGCCATGATGACACTGTGCGAAGCTACCTCCGTTGATGAAGCTGGGGCAGGGGTTTTTCAAATGGGTCTGAGCAAGGCTTTCGATAGAGTAACACACAACTTTCTCTTCAACTTGCTTAAGGCCTGTAAAATTGGTGATCGGCTTCTAAAATATATGTGTCTGTTACAGACAAGTGATGACGCGACTGGTAATCAACGGGCAAACAACTCCGACAATTGAGCTCAACAGGTCCGTTAGGCAAGGATGCCCCATGTCACCAGTTCTTTTTGCTCTGTACATGGAATCCCTGTGCCGAACAATTCTGAACGACAGCGACATAACAGGCTTAAGTTTCGCAGATGCTCCTCTGAAAGTCCTCGCCTACACCAACGACCTTAGGCTTGTGGGCGCCTCTAGAGAGGAAATTCGCCAAGAAGTGCAGCATGTCATGGACTTCTGTAAAGTTTCTGGTGCTAAAGTGAATCGAGAGAAGTGCGCGGGTGCTTGTCTAGGTGCATGGGACTTAAAACCAACCACCTTCCTAGAGATGAAGTGGACGTCTGAAATCATGAGCTATCTTGGTGTGTGTTTTGATACTGCCAACCTACAGAATGGACAAAATACAATTCGAAGTGGTGCTCTCGCGGCTAAAGTGCAACAGTGGTACGGGAGAACGGTCCCGCTTATGAACAGAGCCTTTGTGTGTAACACTGTGTTCTTTGCAGCTATATGGTACTCAGCTCAGGTGATGGCCTGTTTGCCGGCTCAGGTGAATCGAGTACATAGATTTTGCGCAACATATATGTGGGAGTCATGGTTCGAGCGCATAAGGCACCGCAATTTATTCATAAGGCAAAAGGAGGCCTAGGGCCGGTAAACGTAGACGTAAAACTCAAGGTTCACAGGTACCTTTTTTTTTCAAGAACCAAACCCATCATATTACACGTTATTCTTTCAAACAATTAGGAGGGGGCACTTAGACGAGTGGAACGATGGTGCCCAAGAAGTCCCACGAGCCCGCATCCAAAAATTGTGCGGGGAGGTGGAGCAGGCTTCGTCGAGCAGTGTTTTTCTCAAGAGTACCGACAAAATGTAAAATAGAACAGCCTCTACTGGAACATTATAGATAGGGTATTCCCAACACCTTTATATCGGTCTCGAACTGGAAGCCAGCAGGAGTCTGACGTTTTCAAGCGTCTACCAAAATATCCTGTAAAAACAGCGATTAAGTATTTCTTTCTTAGGTTGCATGTCAAAGTTTTACCTGTAGAAACATGGCTACGTGACAAGGGTTTTCTCGTGCCGTGGTCGATGGACCGCCCCCTGTGCCCCTATCCAGAATCATTGCAGTGCGTATTTTTGTTTTGTACAAACGCAGTACAGTTTTAGCACAACATACGAATTGTGTTTGACGTGCAGATTTACCAAAATTTGGATAACGCAAAATTTCTGACACTGGAAGATGAAAAAAATAGTAGCAATGTTGAAACATTGTTATTTTAGGTTTTTGTGCAATTTGGAGATCACAAACTGACTACGTCCTAGCTATAGAAAATGCGAAACCTGCGTGGAGGCACTTTTGTAATGCTTTTGCGTATACAAGTTCGCTGCTGGGCGGCGATGATGAGTTTAACAAGAGATGACAGGTGTGGCAGCAGCGCCTGCAGTAAAGACGACTACTTATATATATGTGCGATTCTCTGCGTGTCCTCGAGGTGACTGTTGATGCGTGCTAAGAAGGCGTGTTCCATCACCTTGCCTACGCATGAAGTGAGGGAGATGGGCCTTAAGTTATTGAGGCTAGATGGTTTGCCAGGCTTTGGGATTAGGATGACGTTGGCAGTCTTCCAGGCGGCTGGAAGGGCACCACTGCGCCAGCAATCATTGATGTAGTCAGTCAGATGGGACACGGACTCGTCATCGAGATTGCGAAGGCTTTTGTTAGTGACCCCGTCTGGCCCTGGAGCAGAACGACCGTTAAGCTTGCGTAGAGCGGCATGTATTTCAGATACGCTGAAATCGGCGTCTAGTGTAGGGTTGGGGCTACCGATGTAATTGCTGTGTGGACTGACTTGTTGCTATGTTGCAGCTCAAGCATCAAGTGCTAAACGATCGTTCCCGTAACATGAAAGCCATCCTCGGACTCGACCTCACTCAAGCCTTTGATAACGTTTCCCATGCAGCTATCCTTGACCAGGTCTCCAACCTCCACCTGGGAGAGCGAGCCTACAATTACATCCGTGACTTTCTCTCCAATCGCACGGCTACCCTCTCGGCCGGGGATTTACGATCAGACCAGCTTCCCCTTGGCAGCAAAGGCACCCCGCAAGGTTCAGTTATCTCTCCCATGCTATTTAACTTAGTCATGATTGGCCTTGCCAAGCACCTACAGCAAGTCGACAATATCAACCATACCATCTACGCCGACGACATCACCATCTGGTCGTACCGAGGCAGTGATGGTCAAGTGGAATCAGCCCTCCAAACGGCGATTGACACGGTTGAAGCCTATCTCCAAGGGACCGGACTGCGCTGTTCGCCGGCTAAGTCGGAGCTTCTGTTATACAAGCCCATTCAGCGGGGTCGCCCTCCCAAACACCAATCTGATCACCGACCCTGTGACGCCATCACCCTACGCCTTCAAGATGGCAGTCCTATCCCACACGTCCCTAATATCCGGGTTCTCGGTCTCACCATCTCTACCAACGGCTCCAACACCTTGGCTCTCAACAAGATCTGTGCCCAATCGCAAAACACCCTACGACTTCTTAAACGTATATCTAACCGACGAGGAGGACTCAAAGAAGAAAGCCTTCTCCGACTCGTCCAATCCTTTGTCATATGCCACATTACGTACGTTGCTGCGCACCTCTACTGGTACCGGGCTGAGCAAAACAAGCTCGACACCCTCATACGAGGGGTCTACAAGCAAGCACTTGGGCTCCCGCATTGCACCAGCACTGAACTCTTCAACCAACTGGGAGTTCACAACAACCTTTCCGAACTCATTGAAGCCCAACAACGCTCTCAGCTTGAACGGCTCACCCTTACTGAAACGGGGCGCTTTATTCTGTCCACGCTTGGCTTCACCTACCATCAGCAACAGGGCCCCAAACAACCGATCCCGACCGACATCCGTAGCTGGATCTACATAGACCCTATCCCTAGAAATATGCACCCTGAATATAACAGGGCCCGGCGCCAAGCTCGGGCCGGAGCTATCATAAAAGCCCTTGCCCACGTACCTGGCGTCACATTTGTTGATGCAGCCCAATACTCCCATGGCACACGATTTGTGGCCGTCGCCACACGCGATGGAGCCCTACACCACGCCTGCAGCGTCACTACCCCCACTTCCGAGACGGCTGAAGAAGTGGCCATCGCCCTGGCCACTTTGGATCCCACCTGTCACACCATAGTGTGTGACTCTCGCTCAGCCGTTACTAACTTCAGCAAAGGCCGTATTTCTCCCCAAGCTCTTCGCATCCTCTGCCAGGCACCACACTCTAAAGACAGCATAATCTCCCTAACATGGATCCCGGCCCATGCGGGCCCTGTCCACCCACACCTCCCCAATCTCAACGAGGTCACCCACTCCATTGCGCGAGGTCTAGTAAACCGTGCCGGAGTCACTGGAGATGAGTTGGACACCAGGGACAGTCTGACCACTTATAACGATCTCGTTAAGGCATTTCACCTCAGTCGCCGAATCTTCCCCCCGCCTCACCCAAAGTTCAGCCGGGCGCAGGCTACCACCCTGCGTCTACTACAAACAAACACGTACCCTTCACCCGCCCGCCTCCACCTTATATTTCCGGACGTCTACACTACCCCCAACTGCCGGTGCTGTGGAATTCACCCGGCTACGCTTCCGCATATGCTATGGGAGTGCCCAGCACAGTACACCCAGACTAACTCCACGACTCTCTCGTCGAGGTTGCATGAGGCTCTGCGGAGCTCCGCCCTCGACGACCAAACCTGGGCGACCCAGCACGCCCGCGAGACGGCGGCGAGGCAAGCCCTCGACGTCCCTTCGTGGGAGGCTTAGGCCCGGCCATCATAAAGTGCTGGTTCTACAATAAAAGTTTATTCCTCCTCCCTCCTCTGCGTGTGTGTGTGTGTGTTTGTGTGTGTGTTAGCAAAGCTGTAAAAGAAGAACGCTTCAGTGCATGGTACCTGCTATGTTAAAAAAAAGGCGTCGTTGAAAGGAGCTCTTCTCGGACCCCGGAGGCGCGGGTTCGATTCCCACCAAGGACAAAATGTACCAAATTTTATTTGGAAGATCATGAAGTCATTTTGTTTACAGAAGCCTGCCTGACAAATTTCGACGAGCATATTGACGTGATTCTTTTCTTTGCGCCGTCGCACATTTTTGCTACCAGCTATTGGTCACGCCGACTATACCGGCGGGTGTTTTACGTAATGGCGCATATAATGCTTTCGCGATAATAATCCTAACGCAAGTGCAATACGTTGCTTACATGTGGTTCAAATATAACGAGGACTCGCCTAAAGTTGGAACAAAAACATCTCATTGGAGGGTAAGGGGTCGTTACGTGTCGCCCTTCACAGTGAAAAAGAACACGAAAAGGTCCGAATATTTTCGGGCTAGTTGGGGCAGAGTGCATATCTTTATCTTGGAAACACTACCTGACGTCCTGCTTATTGCCTGTGTTGTGGATTAAATATACCATGTGTCCCCCGTAACTTGTGCCAGAATTTAAAAATATAGAAATGCCGGCTAACTGGACAGAACCTAGGTAATACGGGCCGTCGTTTGGAGGAAGCGAGGCCGTTTTTTGCATTTCGCCTGGTTACATAATTGTTTATTATTAACGACAAACAGCTCAGATAATATATAAAGCAAGAATGTCAATGAAAATTTGCCGGTCATACTGGAAAATTTGGGGTCCTGAAGAAAGCCCGCGAAGCACAAAAGAGATTCGCGGATTATTAGCGCGACCATCCACCACAAGCAAAGAAAGGGAAGCCGGCCAATCGCAGACGCTGGCACCACTCTCCTTACCCAGTCATTTACTTTAACTGTGCTAGCTCCGCCCCGTCGAGACCTTCACTACTTATGCGTGTTCGTCACCTCTTGTCAGTACATTAGGTAAAAGCCCTGTCAAAGTAGGTAGTGCTATTCGCTTAGAGAGTTACAAAAGATACTTCCTATAAATAGGAAGATGTTTGATTGCACTGTTCAAACAACGCTGTGGTCAGGGTCTTAACCTCGCTTCAACGGCTACGCGAATTTCAGGTCAGAAGATTAAAAAAAGAACAGAATGAAATAGTCATAATCAACATCTATTTTTAAATCCAATGCGGAAAGACGCCCTTTCTCTACAATTTAAAATTAGCCCCGTCTTGCGATAGCTGATTCCAACTTGCGCCTGCAAATTTCCTAGTATCATCACGCCACGTAGTTTTCTGCCGTCCTCTACTGCGCTTCCCTTCCCTTGGCACCCTTTCGGTGACTCTAATACTTAACCGGTTAAAAAAATTGGCTGCGGCTTAGCTCAGTTAACTCTGGATATGCAAAGCCAAAGCTTAATTTAGCCTGGTTAAGTCTTAGTTTCACTTCATTAATCTTTGATTTAGCTGTAATTACACTTAGCTATCCAGTGATCGTTAAACCAGGTATAACGGCTGTGCCTAGATCGGTGGTTAGACATGCCTGTGATTAGGCTTGGGTAGACAGGCATCATTAGATGATAGACGCCTGTTGTGCCACAGGGAAAGCGCAAGTGCTAGACATGCAAAGAGACACCGCGAGCATGCACTGCGTCGAAGCATAAACGGACAGGGCGCGAACAGGTTCGCTACATAGATATCGACGGTGCGACGCCTGTTCATTTCGGGCTCTCTCCAGTGAAGTAGTTCGCCGGGCGATATGTGCGAGGTGATGAGACGCCTCTTGGCGACGATGGCTGAAAGCCTCCAGCTCCCGCGCAACGCTCGGAGAAGACGTCCCGGCCTCACTCACAGAACACTTGTAAATTGGAGAAGGGGAACGGTACCTTCTACGGTGGCGTTGTGTACTAAAGTATGCAACTGAGAGATGGCGCTGGCAAAATCAAACTAACATCATCATCATTGCGTAGTGAGCAATATGGCCGCTACGGTAGCGGCTGGTGGGGCTCGTTGTGGTGCTCACTAGTGGGCTTAGGGCATTGTGCTACCGCTTTCAGGGTTGTTTTCGTGTGTACGGTACTATAAAATAACTACAGATGCCTCTATTATATCGCCAGGTGACCGAGATGCCTCAACTTGCAAAAAAAAAACACGTCATACAAGTAAGCTTGCATTGTTTATCGCAATGGCGAATGAAGTAATACATACCCACAATTTTTGTACAGGTCAGGTGGAGCTAATGCTGTCAGTAACTGAGTTTACAACATACAGAAACACAGATAGCAGTCTATTTAACGGAATTGAAAGCAGAAATTGAGCGAAGTTGTCTCATCGTGTTTGGCGTGCCACTAAAGCAAGGAGAAGGAAGCTTCAAACAACAATATTTGTGCTCGTCTACACACGTACTTGTATTGCGTACAGCGCTGTTTGACGTGTTTAATACTATACGTATATTGTCTGCCTTCGACGATTTCAGCTAGATTAAAGAAAGGAACATAAGAAGTGCTCAGCAAAGATGTACTGTCAGTAAGATAAGCTTGAGCTGCAATGTCACGCTGTTCTCATAACACATTGGCGATAGGCACGAAGTGTAGAGCGGAAAAAACGTTATGCTAAATTTTACATTACATATTGTCTGTCCTTAATATTTCTGCTGCACATTTAGTGTTCAGGTGCAGCAGCAAATGCTTTGACACACGTAGAGTACTCGTAGGGAGGCGAGGAACGTTATGGAGACGACAGTGCTTACAGGGACCTCTGCAAATATTGTGCACAAACAAGAACATTAAATAAACATATAAGTATACCTAATTAATGCTTTCGCATCCTTGGAAAATGCCATTTACGGTTTCATGTCGAAAAAAGATCTCGGTTTGTGTGTTAGAACAATGCAGAAAGGTTACAAGGAGATGAACACTTCAGTTGGGTAACAGGTGAGCATGGGAAGCCTCAGCTTGTAGCCAACGTTTCAACAATCAAACATATTTGTGAGTGCTGTGACGAAGACAAGTTCCCACGCTGCGGCTTCCCTTGCTCGTCTACTGCTGATTGGCTGAATTTTAAGCCAAACTTTGAGTATGTTTCAAAAGCTTTTTGTGAACACACTGTCTTCAGGTATGTCATCTGCTGTTGTTGTCTGAACCTTTCTTCTCCTCGCTTTAGCGGCACGCCAAACACGATGAGAAAACTTCCCTCGATTTCAGCTTTCAATTCCGGTATATAGATTGCTATGTGCGTTTCTATATGTTGTAAACTCAGTGACTGACAGCATTAGCTCCGCCTGACCTGTACAAAAATTGTTTGAAGAAATGAAAAATTGATTTTATTGGTTTGTCATGTTGGAAAAGTTTGGAGTAGGCCAGGTGTGTGAAGTTGCCTTTTCTAGCCACCTCTTATGGTGCAGGGCTAGGCTAGTTACTGATTTCCTGCAAACTGTACATGAGCCTTTTAAAGTTAACAGACGAAAAATAATGCAATATCCAGATCTAATTCTAATCCTAGCACTTACCATCTTAGCAACATTTCCTTAGATTTCGTCATGTCTTGTAAATATATTGGTGTACACATTATAAATAACTTAAATTGGGCCAATATAGAGTACGTAATTAACAATGCTATTCACCTGCTCGTGTATTTACCGTGCAACTTTCCCAAAGCACAGTCTACTTTAAAACTAGACCTTTACAAGACTCTCATATTCATCTGCAATATAGGAACCTAGTCGCGTTAATCTTATTACTTCATTTCAACTAGTACAATATATCTCTGCTCGTTTCATTCTTTCGAATTATTACCGTACCCCAAGTATAACCTTAATGAAGCTAACCAGCACTTATTCCTCTAGCTAACCACCGCAGTCGCTCGTGTTTCGCTATTTCATAAAATTTTCCGTCATACCACACTTCATGATGACTTCATACCGCGGCCTCAAGTATACCGCGACCTCAACCGCATCGATCATCGCAGTAAGGAAGAAATTGATTCTCGTTACACGAAGTCTTAGCTTCAGTCTTTCATCCCCCATATATCTCAGGAATAGAACTACCTTCCCTAAAGTATCGTAACCATCACCGATAACAAACTTTTTTGCAAAATATCAGCTAACATTGTATAGTCGGGAGAATCGTTTCTTTACCAGAACTCGCTGCTCTTGTTTGTTTCTTTTACTCTATCGCTTTGTAACCACTCCCCTCTTTAATAACATATGGCCCTGAGCGTACTTTAAATAAATATAGAATAATAAAGTGACGAGTGATTACCAGAGTTTGCCAACATGAAGCATAATTGACACAAAATTGCAGTGAGTGGTTTGCAATGTTTTAAAATTCCTTGCAGTTTTATGTCACAAATTAACGGTATGAGGGAGCATGTGATACTTGGGAGTAATGCCCATCGTCTGATTTGCAAATAGCAGATGACAGAGTTTGTGCATTAGCAAGTGGAAGCTTGCTACATTGTTTGTACTCTAGTCTTCATGGCTACAATGACGAGAAAAGAAACAAATTGGGACTCAACTTGTTACTTCTCCGATTGTCATAAAACGCCCTTAAACAAGTAAGCTTGTGTGTCAAATTTTATCATTCCTGCTGGGTACGATACAAAACTGTAGACTGCTGTTTTCCAGATAGGGCTCACAGCCCTCTATCTGGTAATAATAATAATTATCTGGTAATAATAATAATAATATAAGCTCCCCTAATATAAAGCTCAGTATAAGGAGAGGCTGTAAAAATAGTGCTTTGCACTTCACAACTAAAATTTTGTTTCTTCTATACTCCTACAGCCTAAACCCTGCGCGGTCGTGACAACGTTTGCATAGCGCATTGCTACATCATCATCATCATCATCAGCATGGTTACGCCCACTGCAGGGCAAAGGCCTCTCCCATACTTCTCCAACAACCCCGGTCACGTACTAATTGTGGCCATGCCATGTCACATCATCATCATCATCATCATCAGCCTGGTTACGCCCACTACAGGGCAAAGGCCTCTCCCATACTTCTCCAACAACCCCGGTCATGTACTAATTGTGGCCATGCCGTCCCTGCAAACTTCTTAATCTCATCCGCCCACCTAACTTTCTGCCGCCCCCTGCTACGCTTCCCTTCCCTTGGGATCCAGTCCGTAACCGTTAACGACCATCGGTTATCTTCCCTCCTCATTACATGTCCTGCCCATGCCCATTTATTTTTCTTGATTTCAACTAAGATGTCATTAACTCGCGTTTGTTCCCTCACCCAATCTGCTCTTTTCTTATCCCTTAACGTTACACCTATCATTCTTCTTTCCATAGCTGGTTGTGTCGTCCTCAATTTGAGTAGAACCCTTTTCGTAAGCCTCCAGGTTTCTGCCCCGTAGGTGAGTACTGGTAAGACACAGCTATTATATACTTTCTCTTGAGGGATAACGGCAACCTGCTGTTCATGATTTGCGAATGCCCGCCAAACGCACTCCAGCCCATTCTTATTCTTCTGATTATTTCCGTCTCATGATCCGGATCCGCCGTCACTACCTGCCCTAAGTAGATGTATTCCCGTACGACTTCCAGTGCCTCGCTGCCTATTGTAAATTGCTGTTCTCTCCCGAGACTGTTAAGCATTACTTTAGTTTTCTGCATATTAATTTTTAGACCCACTCTTCTGCTTTGCCTCTCCAGGTCAGTGAGCATGCATTGCAATTGGTCCCCTGAGTTACTAAGCAAGGCAATATCATCAGCGAATCGCAAGTTACTAAGGTATTCTCCATTAACTTTTATTCCCAATTCTTCCTAATCCAGGTCTCTGAATACCTCCTGTAAACACGCTGTGAATAGCATTGGAGATATCGTATCTCCCTGCCTGACGCCTTTCTTTATTGAGATTTTGTTGCTTGCTTTATGGAAAACTACGGTGGCTGTGGAGCCGCTATAGATATCTTCCAGTATTTTTACATATGGCTCATATACACCCTGATTCCGTAATGCCTCCATGACTGCTGAGGTTTCGACTGAATCAAACGCTTTCTCGTAATCAATGAAAGCTATATATAAGGGTTGGTTATATTCTGCACATTTCTCTATCACTTGATTGATAGTGTGAATATGGTCTATTGTTGAGTAGCCTTTACGGAATCCTGCCTGGTCCTTTGGTTGACAGAAGTCTAAGGTGTTCCTGATTCTATTTGCAATTACCTTAGTAAATACTTTGTAGGCAACGGACAGTAAGCTGATCGGTCTATAATTTTTCAAGTCTTTAGCGTCCCCTTTCTTATGGATTAGGATTATGTTAGCGTTCTTCCAAGATTCCGGTACGCTCGAGGTCATGAGGCATTGCGTATACAGGGTGGCCAGTTTCTCTAGAACAATCTGTCCACCATCCTTCAACAAATCTGCTGTTACCTGATCCTCCCCAGCTGCCTTTCCCCTTTGCATATCTTCTAAGGCTTTCTTTACTTCTTCCGGCGTTACCTTCGGGATTTCGAATTCCTCTAGACTGTTTTCTCTTCCATTACCGTCGTGGATGCCACTGGTACTGTATAAATCTCTATAGAACTCCTCAGCCACTTGAACTATCTCATCCATATTAGTAATCATATTGCCGGCTTTGTCTCTTAACGCATACATCTGATTCTTGCCAATTCCTAGTTTGTTCTTCACTGTTTTTAGGCTTCCTCCGCTCCTGAGAGCATGTTCAATTCTATCCATATTATACTTCCTTATGTCCGCTGTCTTATGCTTGTTGATTAACTTCGAAAGTTCTGCCAGTTCTATTCTAGCTGTAGGGTTAGATGCTTTCATACATTGGCGTTTCTTGATCAGATCTTTCGTCTCCTGCGATAGTTTGCTGGTATCCTGCCTAACGGAGTTACCACCGACTTCCATTGCACACTCCTTAATGATGCCCACAAGATTGTCGTTCATTGCTTCAACACTAAGGTCCTCTTCCTGAGTTAAAGCCGAATACCTGTTCTGTAGCTTGATCTTGAATTCCACTATTTTCCCTCTTACCGCTAACTCATTGATCGGCTTCTTATGTACCAGTTTCTTCCGTTCCCTCCTCAGGTCTAGGCTAATTCGAGTTCTTACCATCCTGTGGTCACTGCAGCGCACCTTGCCGAGCACCTCCACATCTTGTATGATGTCAGGGTTAGCGCAGAGTATGAGGTCTATTTCATTTCTAGTCTCGCCGTTCGGGCTCCTCCACGTCCACTTTCGGCTATCCCGCTTGCGGAAGAAGGTATTCATTATCCTCATATTATTCTGTTCCGCAAACTCTACTAATAACTCTCCCCTGCTATTCCTAGTGCCTATGCCATATTCACCCACTGCCTTGTCTCCAGCCTGCTTCTTGCCTACCTTGGCATTAAAGTCGCCCATTAGTATAGTGTATTTAGTTTTCACTCTCCCCACCGCCGATTCCACGTCTTCATAGAAGCTTTCGACTTCTTGGTCCTCATGACTGGATGTAGGGGCGTAGACCTGTACAATCTTCATTTTGTGCCTCTTATTAAGTTTCACAACAAGACCTGCCACCCTCTCGTTAATGCTATAGAGTTCCTGTATGTTACCAGCTATATTCTTATTAATCAGGAATCCGACTCCTAGTTCTCTTCTATCCGCTAAGCCCCGGTTGCACAGGACGTGCCCGCTATTTAGCACTGTATATGCTTCTTTCGGCCTCCTAACTTCACTGAGCCCTATTATATCCCATTTACTGCCCTCTAATTCCTCCAATAGCACTGCTAGACTCGCCTCACTAGATAACGTTCTAGCGTTAAACGTTGCCAGGTTCATATTCCTATGGCGGCCTGTCCGGAGCCAGTGATTCTTAGCACCCTCTGCTGCGTCGCAGGTCTGACCGCCGCCGTGGTCAGTTGCTTCGCAGCTGCTGGGGACTGAGGGCCGGGGTTTGATTGTTGTGTTCATAGGAGGTTGTGGCCAAGTACTGCACCTGGGTGGCCAATCCTGCTCTGGTGAGGGAGTGCGTTACCGGTTCGGGTCACCGGGATCAGGCCACACTCCAGGCCTGTTTGTGCAATTTTATCAACACGCGGTTTTTTTTAATCCGGTGGAAAATTGCCGGCACCGGGATTCGAACCACGGACCACTTGCACGCGAGGCGGGTGTTCTACCTCTACGCCACCGCTGCAGCTGATGCCATGTCTGCAAACATCTTAATCTCATCCGCCCACCTAACTTTCTGCCGCCCCCTGCTACGCTTCCCTTCCCTTGGGATCCAGTCCGTAACCCTTAATGATCATCGGTTATCTTCCCTCCTCATTACATGTCCTCCCCATGCCCATTTCTTTTTCTTGATTTCAACTAAGATGTCATTAACTCGCGTTTGTTCCCTCACCCAATCTGCCCTATCTTATCCCTTAACGTTACACCTATCATTCTTCTTTCCATAGCTCGTTGCGTCGTCCTCAATTTGAGTAGAACCCTTTTCGTAAGCCTCCAGGTTTCTGCCCCGTAGGTGAGTACTGGTAAGACACAGCTATTATATACTTTTCTCTGCATTTCGCGACAAAAGCAGTGATGATTGAGTTATAGTTGCCTGCCCTAATATTACTCCAAGAATTCTTTAAACAGTTCATTTTTTAAGCACGAAGCATGTCATGCTCAACTAGAATATGAACCAAGGAATAAGCTACTAGAAGTAGCTAAAGTTTGGCAGACTTCGGAAGTCAGCTTGATTTGCAACTCCTAAAATTTGCTATTATTGAATTAGGGCCAAAAAAGAACAGCTTGAATAAAGATATGTCTCATCAGAAAGTGGTGACGGCGGTCTGCAGGCTAAGGCAGTGAAAGGAAGTCGTTTCGACATTGGTCTACTTCTGTCCCAAAACCAGGAAGCACACCCGAGGCGACTTCCACTTGGCTTTGACATCTGCAAGTTTGCTTTCCCCAGCACAGAATACTCAAACTCAGCTCAGTGCACAACACCCACATCGGGGATGCAAACACGTATGTCCAAGAGGATGAAACCTTTATGAAGCAGAAACCACAGACCTCAAATTTACAAATGACACCAACTATCCCAACTGCCACACCCTCCAATCAAACAAGAAGGACAGTACACTTACCTATCATGGGCAACTGGGGCCTTCATGCTCAGTGTCAGTGCGATTCTGCCCCAAGAGACAGCGACCATTATCCTATATAACACTTAACGTAGGGGTGAAAATGTGCCACATGCACAAAATCAGGGTTTCAGGCTGGGAGCATTTCCGTGATGCACTTGAGTCTGCAGAATGTCAAGGTGTGGAAGAATCGCTAGCAACACGCATTCTTTACACAGTAGAACAGTACACAGTACACAGTACACAGTATGCGAACTAGAGCTTACCGGGCAACATCCATCCCTGAAAAGCATTGCTGCAACTTTGGGTTGAGCAAGCTAAGCTGCATATATAAATTGCGGCCACACGCAACAAACCCTGACGAATGTTCTGCACAAGACTGAGCTGGCAAGGTGTCATGTTAAGAAACTTGCCAGAGACTAGTGGATGGACCACTGCGTGTCATTTGAACGCATAAATCTCGGTAACGTGTGACACATTCTCGGCTATAAAAGGATGAACCAAATACTGTAATACTATTCATATTCAGGGCTACCTCGATCTTCAGTGCACGTCTGAGAAGTTTGAGTAACAAGCTGCAGATGCTTTTCCTGACAACCTCACAGCGACTCACTATCTGGTACCAGACTTGCACGCACCTTAATGACCACTGCCCCAGGAAGGAATGGAAAGCCTTTTACGATGGCACAACCTGTCGTTGCTCTCGAGCATGTCAACATTTACAGGAGGTATTCAGAGACCTGGATTGGGAAGAATTGGGGATAAAAGTTAATGGAGAATACCTTAGTAACTTGCGATTCGCTGATGATATTGCCTTGCTTAGTAACTCAGGGGAAAAATTGCAATGCATGCTCACTGATCTGGAGAGGCAAAGCAGAAGAGTGGTTCTAAAAATTAATCTGCAAAAACTAAAGTAATGTTCAACAGTCTCGGAAGAGAGCAGCAATTTACAATAGGTAGCGAGGCACTGCAAGTGGTAAGGGAATACACCTACTTAGGGCAGGTAGTTACAGCGGATCCGGATCATGAGACGGAAATAATCAGAAGAATGAGAATGGGCTGGGGTGCGTTTGGCAGGCATTCTCAGATCATGAACAGCAGGTTGCCATTATCCCCCAACAGAAAAGTGTATAATAGCTGTGTCTTACCAGTACTCACCTACGGGTCAGAAACCTGGAGGCTTACGAAAAGGGTTCTACTTAAATTGAGGACGACGCAACGAGCTATGGAAAGAATGATGGGTGTAACGTTAAGGGATAAGAAAACAGCAGATTGTTTGAGGGAACATACGCGAGTTAATGACATCTTAGTTGAAATCAAGAAAAAGAAATGGGGGGGGGCATGGGCAGGACATATATTGAGAAGGGAAGATAACCGACGGTCATTAAGGGTTACGGACTGGATTCCAAGGGACGGGAAGCGTAGCAGGGGGCGGCAGAAAGTTAGGTGGGCGGGTGAGATTAAGAAGTTTGCAGGGACGACATGATCGCAATTAGTACGTGACCGGGGTTGTTGGAGAAGTATGGGAGAGGCCTTTGCCCTGCAGTGGGCGCAACCAGGCTGATGATGATTATGATGATGTCAAGGCTTAAAACTCACTTGGCAAAGATGGAGTCATTTTACAGATGTTGAGGAATCTTGCCGAAACGAGAAAGCAAGCACTACCGCTTGTAATGAATGTAATTTGGAATATTGGAATTCCCCACACAGGGGAACACTTGGTCATGATGCCACTACCGAAACCAGGGAAGAAACCTGAAACCATAGCCAACCTTTGCTCAGTCTTACCACATTGACAGTGTGCAAATTGACTGAAGGAATGTTGCTGGCGAGGCTGAACCACCATCTGGGAAAGACAAGACTATTTGCCCGTGTGCCAGATTGATTTCTGGCCTAAGATTGACATGTGCGACAATAGACTCCTTCTGCATCAAAGCATCACCAATACCAGCCACTTCGGAGCAGAGATATACGGGTTCTCAGTCACAGTCGAACCAAGAAGAATGCTGAGCACAGGCTGCAACTAGAAGGTACTGGTGGCCTTTCGCGAAGCCTGCCCAGGCATTAAGGTTGCCAGTGTTGCCAAAGCCTCTTATGCAAGGAAATGCTTGAAATATAAAGTTACAGTAAACAGCAAAAAACTTTTACCAAACGCGCAGCTGCAAATGCAGGTAAAACCCGGCGAGCACACTCGGTTGCAGGTGCGATTCGCTGAAGATGAAAGAAGGCGACTGAACAGTTGGTGATAAGGTATGCCGAATGCAGTTATGTGCAGTATGCATATGTGCTGTTAGGTTGAAACAGATGAATTTTCCCCAAAGCAATATCAAAAGCTCATTTTTTTTCAGGATGCCACTCATGTGCTTTAGGTAAGTGTGGACAGCGTTATATAAAGCTGAATAGGCAGAATGATACAATCAGATACAACTGTTAAGCCTAATATTTTTTCTGGTCTAAATTCTTGCTCCAAGAACTCATTCAAGATCATTAACTGTAGCACCAAAGTAGTGGACCACTAACAAAACAAAGGCATGTAGTGTGCCCACCTCAATTCTACTGCTTATGCCAGTCGTCATTTTTACAGCAATAGCTGCTATGGGCTAACTCCCCTGGTCGTTCTGATGTCTGCTGGTGTTGTGGCTGCAATTCCCAAATTTCCTCCTATAATATTGCAAATTAAGTTCTCTTTGTGCTGTGAGGATTCAAACATGCGATCAAAAGATTCGCAGTCCACAATTCTACATTTCAGCCACTCTGCTGAAGGTACAGTCGTGGTGAATACTGATCTTGGAGAGCGCGATCTAGCCAACAGGTGCCATGGTCGGCTAACACCTGCTCAATATCTGCTTACTGTATATAGAGCTTTCGTCCACGCCTTCAAGTTGTGAAACATCACCTTCCCACTTGTGAAGGCAGTCCTATGTTATATTTTCTTACAAGTCATTACAGTGATTGGGTTCATCTGTTTCATTAATCTTCTTCTAGTGCTTGGCTGCTCACATTTACTGGTTGGCGCTGTTGGTGTCCTGTTTTCCTCAAGCAGAACGCGAGACCTAGCAATAGGTATCCCAAACATAGACTTGAAAAAGCCAAAACGAACTCAGCAGTAAGAAGCCAAGTTGTTGTTTTGGTGGAGACGAGTGGCCAGGTGCGGATATGAAAAGGAGGAAGAAAATTAACGTCCTTCCACTTCAACACTGATAGGCACAACTCTCACAAATAAATACAACTGGTACTTATTTTACATCTTTAAAGGAAATTACTGACTTGCATTGGCAAGTCGTCACTTTAACAAACGCTGCACGAAGGAAGCTTCCTGTGCATATTTCACCAGCTACTGCATTATTGTTTCGCATTATGAGTGGAAGTGCAATTTTCTTTATGCCACAACTTGCCCAATTTCGTGTTTTGCCGTAGGATGTTAGCAGTGCTATTAAGTCACCTAAATACTCGTGAATGGTAGTAGAGAAAAAAAAGTAACAAAACAGTGCCTTCTTGTGCGTAGATTATTTCTACACCTGGTGCTCTTATGGTCTTTTTTCCCTATCTGATAAACATTTCTAAACAAGAAAAGCTTATACATAATTATTGTGCGAAGTCAGACCTCAACTAAACCAGAGGTATCCTTGGTAAGCAAAGTACATTTATTTGGTGACATATTCTGCGGCTTTCTTTCTTTGCTTTCTGCTGTGCATGTTCATTAAGAAGTGATGAGACAGTTTGACAATTTTAATCATTGAGACACTAAGCGAAATCTTCTTTTGGGTTGTTTTTTCGTGGTTTCAGACTGTACATTGCATTTTAAGGCGCGTTTTCAATGTTTTTTAATGGGTAGGGAATGTTAATATTTTTTACAACATGTCAAGTATGTGGTGCCATAGAGTGTTCTTGTATATAGTCTTGCCCTTTCATACTGTAAAATATGGTGTCGTTTTTGTGTCCAAGGCGATTTTACATTTGAGTGTGATTGTGGCATTTTGCGAAGTTTTGCCTCTATCACCGAAGCTTAAAAGATTGCTACCCACTGCTGGTGGCATTACACATGTGACATTTCTTTTTCAATAAAAGGAAGTCTGTCACTTTTCCTGTGCACTTGTTGTCTTTACCTTTTTGAATTACAATTTGTTGCACAAATTTGCTCTGTTGTTGCATTTGGGAGTAGGAATGGCTATCATAGTTGACATCATTTAACCATATCGCATACAATGTGGATGATATATACTTGCAATATATGGCCACCATAAGTATAATAAATCATCATCATCATCAGCCTGGTTACGCCCACTGCAGAGCAAAAGCCTCTCCCATACTTCTCTAACTACCCCGGTCATGTAGTAATTGTGGCCAGGTTGCCCCTGCAAACTTCCTAATCTCATCCGCCCACCTAACTTTCTGCAGCCCCCTGCTACGCTGCACTTCCCTTGGAATCCAGTCCGTAACCCTTCCCTCGTCATTACAATTACATGTCCTGCCCATGTCCGTTTTTTTTCTTGATTTCAACTAAGATGTCATTAACTCGTTTTGTTCCCTCACCCAATCTGCTTTTTTTCTGATCCCTCAACGTTACACCCATAATTTTTCTTTCTATAGCTCGTTGCGTCGCCCTCAATTTAAGTAGAACCCTTTTCGTAAGCCTCCAGGTTTCTGCCCCGTACGTTAGTACTGGTAAGACACAGCTAGCTATACACTTTTCTCTGGACAGATAATGGCAACCTGCTGTTCATGATCTGCAAATGCCTACCCAACGTACCCCTGCCCATTCTGATTCTTCTGATTATTTCAGTCTCATGATCCGGATCCGCGGTAACTACCTGTCCTAAGTACCTATATTGTCTTACCACTATATAATATCATAAATGAAGGTAATAATTCAAGAATAGTGTCATTGAATGGTGGTGCAGCCATGAGTTGTGGCTTTAAGCTACCAACACTGCAGGTAGCACTGCTTGTGCAGAATGTAGTTCAACTCTACTATTTTCAAACACCATTGTTTTTATCTGCATTTGTATAGCTCCAGTCCCTGTGAACAACACACAACTGGCGGAAGAGTGGCTTGCGCCTGCAAATGGGCCCAGTGTATAGCCAAATTTCTGGCCGTTTCCACGTTATTAGCATATTAGTAAAATCAGTCGTTTTTATAGTAGCTTGTTTACCCAGTGTGGAAGCCGCTGCGGGGTGTCAAGATCTCGTACACAGCATTTCGCACATAGTTTGTCACAGGCCATGTTTTTGGGGCAAGTTCAGTTCACTGACTTGCAAAGAAAGAACCAAGCTTGTTGGATATAAAGTAAACTACCTGCACACTCAGTGGCCTTCTTCATATTCTGTGACATCTGGTTATAGCGGCCCTTGCTTTATGCACTTCTTGTCCGGCAGCAGTCTTGCTTTTGAAACACTCAGGGTAACTTTCAGCAAGCTGTACAGGAATAACACTGAAAAACCAGGAGGTAATCGTCGCACTTATCGTGCGGAGCTTCATGCAGTAGATGGCATATATAAATGAGGGTGTTCCTCAAAGCCTTGTACCACATGGTATGAATTTGGAGCAACAAGATCTATAGCACTTTTTCGATCCCATGCTATAGCTTCAGTAGGTGTAGCCATGGCTGAAGTGCAGCGCAGGCTCAAGAAAACAGATATCTATGAGCAGCACCCTGGTAAAGGAGATGCTGGGAAACGTAGTGGGAAGCCTCTTGAACATCTGATTGACCCAGTTGCTGACTTCATCAGGCAAAGTGTGTTAAAGGGAAGGAATTCCTCAACACATCAAAAGGTTTTTACATATAGACACTTTGCGAAGTTTTTCAGGCACGCATTTGTCATAAAGCGCCAACAAGTCTTAGTGCGCAGGCTATGCACGACCACCTACATATGCCTTCTGTGTAACTAATGAGGATGGAGTGGACAAAAAAAGCAGCTACATTAATCTGGTTTCCCTGGTATCAACAGATGTCTTGTAAGTGTGCATCGCCATACTCCCCAATGCCTTCTTGCGTCACATCAGTAAGGACCACCTTGAGGCAAGGGGTAATAAACCTTTTTACAAGCTAAAAATGCATGTATGCATGGAGAGCACATTGTGTCCAAGAAGTAGGCGCTTCACGGGGGCACTGGAGAACGAAGATTATTGACAGCGGGCAAACACAAGCTTCTCTGCTACTAAACACCCAGCACTGTCGCCATCTAACGACGTCTGAAACAAGCCCCTCGCAAAGGGGAAATCATCACTGTGTATTCATAAAGAGGGCATACCGGCAAAACCCCTTCAGCAATGCTGCCAGCTTCAAAAGGCCCACTTTGCACATCCTGTATGCTTCCTTCTTAGACTCTGCTGGGTGCAAGTATTCTACTGTCCAAAAGTTGTCATTCAGAGCACTGCTGGTTTGGTTGCAGTACAGTTCAGAAGTTATTGGAGCAAACCTCCCTTCCTAGTTGGTCTGGAGGCTCACAGTGCTTATGAAGCGACACCACGTGACAAGCAAGATGACTGAATGCCTCCTAGCCCTTGTTCCTTTATTACACTGTTCTGTTAGTAACAACCATGAGACGTGAAACCATCAAGCTCAAGTTCTGCACTCGCGTGGTTACTGTGGAGGATCCATAATAAATAGGACAAAAACATAAAACTCAAGGGAAATGCTAAAGCACAATTTAACCCGTAGTGTTTCTCCAGCCCACCCCTTCTTTTATTTTGTCCGGTCATGCTACATATTTTACTATATATAGGCATGAACTCTATAAGGCGGGAACGTCTCATGTGCACAGCTTACTACAGAGAGCATAGGTGATGTTTGATGTTTATATACACTATGTGCTAGCTGAAAGAGGCTCGAAACACAGCAATGGAAGCTTCTAGTAGAAAAGGTGCCTGGAAGAAAAAAAAGCTGTACTGCAACCATCTGGGCAACATCTTGTCCCCTTAATAAATGTTGCGCTTCCATATAAACTTCAGCTCCCCACTTTAGGGTACAGTGCTAGTGCACTTACGAACATCGAATCAATTCTCAAAGAGCATGTGCAGTCCAGCCAAAACATGGGCATTAATACGCATCGTGCTTCTGCACTGAAGGGGAATAACGCATTCCATGAGGGCGAATGTGCTTTAGTAAGCGTCCCTGCAATATGAATTTGTAATTTACAAGGAATTGTCAATGAACTGTACTACGAGCACAGATGCACTTGCAAAGTATATCACAATTGAAGATAATTAGCACAGTGTAAACCTATGTGCCCTTTCGACTCTTAGCATGCTTTAGTGCACGGTGGTTATTTCCACCCGTGTATTGCGGTGTAGCAAGCTACAAAAGAAACATTGCATAATTGGGTTTTCTAAAATTACTTTTCTCGCAACACACTAATGTTTCGCGGTGAAGCCGAAGCAAAGTACTGTGGTGAAGCATACAAGAAGTGGAAAAGAGCCACTGTTACCGTACATAAGAGTGCTTTAATTATACAGTCACGCATCCGCTGCCACTCAGGTCGCCTAAGTGGACATGCTTTTAGCAGGGAAGAAGTTTGGGCGTGTTGGTGGAATACATTCAGATTGGGATACATAGCGCAAAAATTTTGACACAGGGACAAGCACAACACAGGACGAGCGCTACCTTTCAACAATTGATTTATTGCAGCTGGTGAGTACATATATACTCACTGGGAGGCCACTGCAATAGAACACACTGAAGGGAAGGAGGAAAGACAGTCATGCGACCATTATGCCGAAAATTTAAAGCTTTTTCCTTGATAAAAATATAGACTGCGTGCTAACGCACTCGTCACCTGCTCTGGCTATCTCGGCTGCTTCCACAATTTCCCTCGTAATCTTATTCCTGTGGCGATAGACAACAATAGTTTGTTTTAATGGCGGGAAGCATGGTGCCTTCGCGTCACATTTTCTAGAATGGGCAACCAGATGCCCATCTATTGCGATGCTCTCCACTTTGTTACTATGCTCCGCCAGACGCACGTTTAAACATCTGCCCGTCTGGCCCACGTAGTACTTCCCACACGAGAGTGGGATCTTATACACAACATTGCGAGTGCATGTAACAAAAGGATCTTTGTGCTCGGTAGCGCAACTAGGCTTTCGTTTCCTCATGGGACAGCTCATCACACTCAACCTCAAGAGTTTGTTAGGTGCTGTAAACACAACGTTTACACCAGAACGTTGCCGAACCTTTTTTAGGTTGTGGGAAACCTTATGAAAGTAGGGAATTACCGCCACTTTTCGTTTGTCCCTTTCTTCTTTCCTTTCTCTTTCGTCATCCGCTCTCTGTTCATCGCTTATGCGTGAAGTTAGTTTCCTTTGACGATGCAGGATAGTGGTCACATGACTGTCTTTTCCTCCTTCCCTTCAGTGTGTTCTATTGCAGTGGCGTCCCAGTGGGTATATATGTACTCATCAGCTGCAATAAATCAATTGTTGAAAGTTAGCGCTCATCCTGTGTTCTGCTTGTCCCTGAGTCAAAATTTTTGCGCTAGGTATCCCAGTCTGAATAAGTGGACATGCTATGCTGGATGACAGCGGCCCCCTCCCCCTTTTAGTATGCTTTACCACCTCCTTAAATGTACTGCGGCGAAGCAGTACATTTGTATTAAGTGAATAAATAAATGGTTTTTAGAACAGCACAGAAATAAACGCGCACCATGCATCAGTCTACCACACGGAAGAGCGTCGCAACAAAAGGTAACTGATTCCCAAAGGCCATGCAGCCGACTTATCAGACCTAAAGGGTATTATGGGTAATACAAAATTTCAGACACACAGATATACGTTTGTATGTTTGTGTTCGTACTCCTTGCGTAATAAGACTGCCAGAGCTTCCACAATAGAACGTAATTTACAACACACAAACGCAACGCACACAGACATGTGCCTCGTTTTCAACTCGGTTGTCATGCAAATGGCATATTGCACGGAAAAGCGTGAACTTGCTGTGTGTTGTCTTTGTAAATTTCATACTAGGGAAGGAGCACACTACAATCCCGCGAGAGCCGCTAATGAGACCAAAACGGGAGCACATGTCTGTGAACACACAAACGGAGCTTCTAAGCCACACTGCTCCTCCACCACCTGCGCTGCACGGCTGCACCACTCGTTTGAAGCACAGCACACCAAACACATTATGTGCTGAACAGTGGGCGGTCGACGCAGTCGCATTTACATGACGTGTAGCGAGGAACACATCCCTAGATGTCCGTTAAGAAAAGTCTGAGATGGCGACGCCACATCGCGGTTCGCAGAAGTTCGCTGCCGAGGCGCTAGGCCGTTAGGCCACTTCGACATTTCAATTTTGACCACCGCCCAGTTCTGAAGGAAGTACGGGTCACACAACGCAGATTCTGTACTGCCAAAGCTCCCGGAGGCCAAAGCGGCACTGCCAAACCACCACTACTCAGGCGTTCCGCCAAGTAACAGAACCTACAACCAACCCACAAGCAACGCAAGCACAATCACATAAGCAACGTTGAACAATGCGTGGTCCACGCAGGCCAGAGAACGATCACGCCGAGGACGAGCACACCACGGCGTCGCTCGACGCCACCATCACGCCTTCTCAAAAATCCATAAACGATCCTGTCCCTAGGCACCTAGGGTCAGGTCACATGAGGGATTTTTGTACGACATTTAAACGCACGCCATGAGACGAGACGTTCACTTGAGGGGTCACCAGTCGTTTGTGCGCAGGTGCGAGTGAGAGCGGGCGCGAGAGAAAAAATCTGGGTGCTTTTGCTCCGTGAATATATGACTCTGCCTAGGCACTACGGAGGAGGTTTCTTAGCGCGTGTTGTATGCGTTTGTCCCCTAGATATGGCAGCGTTGCGGAGTGTGGTCGAGTTTCTTTACGCATCGTCGGTGGCTGCCCGGGCGGTGTCGCAGTAGGCACAGACACCCCATTTGGTTTGAAGAGGCAAGGTTCTGACTGGTGTTGTATAAGTCACCGGTCGCTTTTTTCGTCGCGACGACAGACTGGATAATTTACAAGCACTGCTCCAGGAGGGCACATGTAACCGGCAAACGGAGGCCTCAGGAGAGCACCTCAGGTTATAATAAAGCAGGCGGTGTAGGATCTCTAGGGCACCCAACAGGTAGCGGGGGGATCAAAGCTGGAAGCAGGGCGGCCCGTGGGTTGGGGCCGCGGAGGCAAAAGCCTGCGCGTGCCGAGGCCTGCGCGTGCCAGGGGTGTATAAGGTCGGCTGCCCGCTATCGCCGACAGCGAATTTTTTATAACGCGAAATATTGGCATGTTGTAACAGTTGGTTAACGAAACACAATTGAATAAATATAATTACGTCCAGCCGCCAACTCATGACGCTGTGTTCAGCAGTACCGCCCCCCCGACTTCTGCAACACCAGACAGAGCTTTGCCTCTGAAGGTACGTCGGACAGACTTTCTCGCGCCTGCGGCGTGTATGCTGAGTCAGTAGTCATCGTCACCGGTGCCCTCTCAGCCACTTGCGTTCAACCGCGATGGCTAAGGCGCTCTGACTTCTAGATTTTCAATCTGTACGGCCGGGCTCCACTACGGTCGCTACTGCTCCCACAGAAACATCTGTGATGTTATTTACAAGGTGCACCGCCGTAAGGCGTGAGGTAGCTATGATCCGCCACTACTGACTTAGCATGAGCGCAAGAGGTGCGAGGCAGTCGGTCCGACGCAGCGGTCGTCAAATCAGGAGTCAGTGCCTGCTGCTTCACCATTTGACCATACCGGCAGCCAGCGTCGGAGCATAAACTCTCAACCCCCCCGCCCCCCCGCAGGGACAAACGCCTACAACACGCACTAAGAAACCCCCTCCGTACTAGCTAGGCAGAGTCATACATTCAAGGAGCAAAAGCCCCGAGATTTTCTCTCTCGCGCCCGCTCTTACTTGCGCCTGTGCACAAACGACTGGCGATCCCTCAAATGAGGGTCTCGCCGCCATGAGCGGCACGCGTGCGGCTAAATGTCGCACAAAAATATCTCACGTGACTTGATCCTAGGTGCCTAGAAGAAGGATCGTTTAGGGACTTTTGAGAAGGCGCGATGGTGACGCCAAGTGATGCCGTGGCGCCATGTTGAGCGTTGAATCTCCGGTCCACGCCGAACGCTGGTCGTGTGATGTCTCCGCTGTGGGCTCAGTATTTGCTGGCGAAAAGTCGTGCAGTTTTAGGGGTGCGGCTTGTCAGTTTTTGGTCTCGGTGAACTCTGGTGTTGTGAGACCCGTATTGGCTATTATTAAGTTATGACAAGGAAGGAGCAGCTTGAATAAACATATGTCTACATTGTCTCCAAATAGAATTTTATTGTTAAGAAAATGGATGTAACTGTGCGCATTCTCATCAAAACAAATCGCGAGGAATAGTGTTAAAGATATATAATCAGTTGCCCTCCTCCATGCACCTTCTTTTTAATGCCCTGTAAGGGTTATCACAATCAAACCTGCTGATCCAATGCAGCGTTGAAGTCTCAATTTCGTGACCAAATTGGTGAGGTTCTACCAGTAGCAAACCACACGAGCACAGCATCATTGCCTGTAGCTGTTAACACTCTGGGTCAAAGATGAAGACGATGTGGGATGCTTGTCAAAGTAAAAATGTTGCTGAGAGGATGAGAGATGTTTTGTAGAAGGTAGCAGATCCGCGTCGTGCTGCTGCGAATCATTCATTGAGGGCCAATGGCCAGCGGTGGGGGACGGTGGCATCAAACGCTGGTAGGTCTCGTTCAAGCGCCAGTCACCTGGAGCCTTCTTTGGCACCATGTGCAATAGACATGCTCATTGGCTGGAAAATGGATGCACGATTCCTAGTCCCAACATGTGCTTAAACTCATGGCGGGCAAACTTGAGCTGGTCTGCAGATTGACAGTGTGATAAAGCATGTGTACAAGGTCCAGTAGTGACAGGTGTATGCACAGAGGAATACGTATCTAAATGCATCTAAGGTTTCATGCCCTATGTGTCACGGTGGCGCATCCATTCTGGGGGATTACCCAAGAATGAGCACATACCCACTTGCACATACCCTGTGCCGAAATTGACTACTACGCCTTAAAATAATCAACAGCAGGTTGTCCATTTGTGTACATACTCAGTAACCCAAGTTGTCACAAATATATGTGGCAACAAAACGACAAATGCCATGCCTTTGGGAAGTGACAAAGAAAGTGTTGTTTAAAAAAACTGGAAACGATGAAAGAGGGTAATGTGAAGGGGAGCTGATGGTGGAAGGTACTGTGGAACCAAGAACATATTAAAACAAATAAAAATAATATAGTTGTGATAACTTTTGAAAAGCTTAAACCCACCTTACTCATAATTTTTACGCAAACAGTGCGTTCTCTTGTAACGAAAACATTTAAGGTAAATGTGATATCTAGCTATCCTATCTTGTGTAAATTGCATCCATAGTATGCCAGCAGATTTCTTAATATTACCATGTTACCATGGCATCCGCTGCCCTTGATCATGTTTCCCTCCCCTTGGCAGCCATCGTTAAATTCAGAGTGCCAATTACGTGCTCTTTCCATCGAATGATAATGACTCATTGCAACTGAATATCAGTCCGACTCAACTCCCGTTCTCTCAACCAGTATATTGGCTACAGTCCTCTGCTGTCTAATGAGTACTGTATAGTACCTGTCTCATAATGCTAAACTGGCGCAAGACCGGGGCAATTGATGATCGCAGGGAGAGGCTTTCATCCTGCAGTGAACATGAAATAGGCTCATAATGATGATGATAAATGCTAGAACTGCCATAGTCTAATCCGCCATGCATTGCACAGTCCTGTTTGTTTTCAAGTTTCTTTGTTATCCGCCAAATTTCAGCTACGGCTTAGTACTGATGGAATGCACTGATTGCGTAGTTCCCTTTTCGAGGATAACAAGAATGCACTGATTGTGTAGTTCTTTCTTCGAGGATAACAATGAACTGAACTAGGCACTCCAATACATTCTTATTTGGTGTTATCCTCATGATCCAGGTCTCCTGTGACTACTTAGCCCAGGAAAACATACTTCTGAAACTTGTTCAAGAGGCTTTTTACTAACAAAGGTGTCATGACAAATAAAAATCCAGTAAAGGATAATGGCACCAGAGAAAAATGACCATTTGAAGAAGCGCATGGCTGCCTGAGAGGTGCAAGCAGGTGGTATTCCAAACATGAGAACAGAAGACATCTCAGCATTGTGGCCAGAAACATTTACAGACGCTTTGATGTGCTGGGAGGAAGAAGAGAAACTGCCTTTAAGGCAGAACGCCGAATCTTCCAGCTCTACTTATTTTGTGAATTGGATTTTGCCAGTGAACTGCTGTTTCGTATTTAACTGCGATGGAGATGGAGTCTCACTCCCATCCACCGCACTCGGCAGTGCCCGGGGCGGCTGACTCCAGGAAGCGCAACGGCACTGAGAGCAACACTGACAGCGATGACACCTTGCAGTACTAGGTCAGCAGTGAAGGTTCCTCTGACGACGCCTTCGAGCTGGGGCGCCGTCGTAAAGCAAAGCGAAGATTTCTCAGCGCATCAACGAATTCGAGTGAGTCCACCGTGAGATCTTCGCGCAATACCGAGGAGCTCACCATCCTGTTCGCGCCACTTCTCGCCACTGAAAACCTGAGACGCCCAACAGGCAAGCCGTGTCTTCACATCTAGAGGCGCTGCTGCCGAATGAAATCAAAGGCATCAGACTCAACACCCGTAAGAAAATCCTAGCGATTGTCGTAGAACACGCAGCTAAGTTGGATTCTTTGCGCAGTCTCGGGACTTGACGGGATGAAAGTGTGCCCTCATAATCCGCTGGGCAAACAAGTCAGTACTGGCGTAATTTACGATGTTGACGACCATTGTCGACTCCGATCTGTAGATCTTAAGCCGGCTACGTAAAAAGGCCGTCATCACAAACGCGTTTCGTCTGGGAACGTGACGGTGTGTTAAGATCATATTTAAGGGCGAATCCCTCCCATGGCATGTAAAAGTGGGCCACTTCCGATACGCAGTTCGCCCCTTTATACCAAAACCACTGCAGTGCTAGAATTGCATGAAGCTTGGCCATGTGAGTAGTGTGTGCAATAAGACTACCGTCTGTTCTTGCTGCACTGGGCCCCGCACCATTAACACGTGCGAGGCCAGTGCACAAACTGCAATGACCCTCACGATGCATCCTCGAAGGAATGCCATTTGATTCGAAAGGAAATGGCAATATTGAAGAAAATAGTTAGAGACCACTCGTCTCACCGAGAAGCAGCAACATCTATTATTATGCGGCGACGATCTTGTCGCCGACGTCGATCAAGAACATCCAAAGCCTCTGCAGAACGCCAGCCACGTACATTACCAGCCACTCTTCCGCCCAGGTCAAACGCAGTCAGCTCAAAGGACAGAGGTGCGTCGAACAGCACGGCTGTTGAGCTTGGCCTGCACTTCCGAGGCTACATGCCCCAATTGAGCGAAATCAGAGTTCTACAGCAAGGGACACTTCGTCTGGTCCCGATAAATTTTCGGACCAAGATCAACAAATTGTTGGCATGATCAGTTCTCTGGCGAGTGCTATTCGTGTTCTTCTGGACAAGCTATAGACTTCAACAGCTCGAAGTGCGTTGCAAGTGCTGGACGCCATCCATCCGGTTCTAGCAAGCCTTCACAAGTCCAGTGCTTGAGAACTTCTACCGCAGAACCATGGCTCATCGACAACGACAGCGATCGCTCCGGGATGATGTCAGAAGTGCCTCCATATTCCAATGGAATGCGAGAGACCTGAGGTCACGCATTTCGGATTTTCGACAGTTTGTGTTTGACAACCATTTTCCGATACTGGTGATCTGTGAGCCGAACTTATCAGCCTCCATAAGACTGCCCGGATATGAACCTTTTTGTTTCAACCAGGTGTGTCATTTGTAGTAAGGTTCTGATTTACATTCGCAAGGATCTTAGGTATTTCTCCCAACCCATAGCGCCACACTACGGTAACCAATACGTCTGTGTTATTTAGAAAAAGAAAATGCTCTCTTTTACCCTTATTGGTGTTTATCTCTTCCCAACAGGTCAGTTTGATAGCAAAAGACTAGAAGATATTATGGCTGCTAATCCCGATCCTTGGATAATAACAGGAGACTTCAACGCTCACCACCATATATGGAGAAGCTTCAGAATAAATTCGAGGGGCAGGTCACTTATATCCTTTGCATTAGGCCACAACCTGTGTCTTCTAAATGACGGAAGCCCAACCTTTCTACGAGGAACAACGCACTGCAGCTGCCTTGACTTGACTTTGGTGTCACGTTTCCTGACTTCGAGCGTGCAGTGGTTCCCTGATATTGAAACACATGGAAGTGACCATATTCCGACCATGTCAGAATCGATGGATTAGACGCCGCATTACCCGTTGTATCTCGCCAAATCCACTGGTGAGTATTTCAAGATCGTGCAGAAGGCACATGCAAGAAACATATCGTACGCAAATTAGAAGACATAATTGCAGATGCAACGCAAGATTGCACGCGTTCCTTCACACATTCATCAAAGCGTACAGAAAAAGACATTGAATTGGAAAGGCTTCGTGCACTACGTCGCTGAGCTGAAAAGACGTACAGGCGCACGAAGTCAATTCGGGACCTTAGAGAAGCTCGGCGCATGCAAAAGCAGATAAAACGTTGAATAACTAGGGGATCAAAGATGGAAATGCTTTTGCGGGTCACTGAACTCCCGCAATGCATTGTCAGGTGTGTGGCGTACCCTAAGGGGCCTTTGCTCAAGCCGCCAGCAACGACAGCCCTTTAACGCCCTTGATCTCTATACAAACTGCCGTGAGAAAGACGTTGTGGAAAAATCTTGTGCGAAAGTCGCCGGCAGGGCAGGTGTAGTCTCTGACATGACTCTAAGCGACATCCCCGGTCCGCGAGATACAAGTATGGGCGCTCCATTCTACATGGAAGAGTTAGAAGATGCTATGGCTCTCTGTAGGTTTTCGTCTTCACCAGTGCCAGATGGCATAACTTATACTGATTTGCCTCACCTAGGTCAAGAAGCACGAACTCCTTAGCCTTTTCAATAGTTCATGGCGTGATGGTGTCGTCCCACATGAATGGAAACGCAGCTTCCTGGTACCACTGTTAAAAGCAGGAAAGTCACCGCTCAAACTGGCATGGTATCGGCCTATAGCACTTGCCAGCTGCGTCGGGATGTTCATGGAACGTATGATCCTCATGCCTCTTGAATGGTACCTTGAACACCACAAAATTTACCTTGCCTCTCTGGCGGTATTTCGACGAGGCCGTTCATCTATTGACAGTGTCATCGATTTATTAACATCTGTAGAACCGCAAAAATCTTGGAAGCGACTATCAGTAGCACTCTTTCTTGACCTGAAAGGCGCTTACGACAACGTTTCCCATCAAATCAATTTAGACGCACTTTTGACAGTGGAACTAGGAGGGTGAGTGCATCGATCGATCAGAAACTACTTGACACAAAGGTTCGTACCTACGGAAGATGGTCCGACTACCGACAACTACCGTTCCCCAAGGCGGTTTTCTAAGCCCTATTCTTTTGAATCTCGCGCTTTTTGGGCTGGCCGAATCCATACCGGAAACAGTGAGTGTTTCAATCTACGCCAACATCTGCATCTGGACATCAGCGGCCCCTCACCTGCAGGTTCGTGCAAGGCTACAGAAAGCACCAACACAGGCATCTGACTATCTTCACACACGAGGCTTTACCATCTCAACAGAAAAATGTGCATTAGGCGCTTTTACGCGAAAAGCGATGTCTCGTTATCGAGTGCGCATGAATGGCCAGCCTATCTCCTACAAGAGAAATCATCAGTTTTGGGTGTCATTGTTGACCAGCACCTCTCTTGGAGCCCCCAGGTTGCGCACTTGAAGAGGAAGCTCACATCTATTGTTCATGTCTTCAAGTTCACGTCTTCAAGTGTGCTCCATGCTACAGTTATATCGAGCACGTTTTATCGCATTCCTACGCAATAGCTCTCCCGTGTTTGCTAAAACATGCAAGTGAAATCTTCGAGAACTTCAAAGAGTGCAAGAACCAGCACTGTGTGTTTGCTCTGACCTTCCGCAGAGCGCCTCAACAGCAGGAACCATAATAATGGCCCAGGACCATCCGATCACGACTTACATTAGCACGGACACGCTTAGGGCCCATGTTCGTCATGTTTCACGGATGCAATCAAGCTCTCTTGCCTGCCTGCCAGAACGACGACCACAAGCGTCCTTATCCAATGTGGTCAGCATCAATCGTGCCTCCCTACCATCGGGCTTCACACTCTCAGCGCGTTCAACCTCCGCTTTGGGGTGTTTAAAACTACCTCAAGTGAGTCTTACCGTTCCAGGGATAAGAAAGAAGACCGACCTGCCTACCTTGGCCTTGAAGCAAGCAGCTCTGGATTGTTTCCACACTTTCTACTTTGACCGACTCCACATATATACGGATGGGTCTTCCACTCAGACCAGCTCCACCAGTGCAGCGGTTAACCATCACGATCACTAAGCATCCGATACAAGTTCTTACTCGGCAACATCGACCGGTTCGGAGTTTGTTGCCCGCCGAGGTGCCGTTGATTATATTAACAACCAACCGGCTAATCGGTGGGCAATATTCTGCGATTCGTAGGCGGCCTTACAATGTCTTCTGTCATCTTTTCGTCGCCGGTCCTTTGAACAACTCGTGTCAGAGATATGAGAAATGCACCATCACATGATCACGGAAGGACACGATGTCGTGTTTCATTGGTGGCCTGGCCATTGCGGTATCTCCGCAACGAGCTCGCTTTCGAAGCTGCTAGGAAAGCACACGAAGGAGCAATCCTTGTTTCTGTACCTTTATCGCGGACTGACGCAGCCCAGCACTTAAGCAAGCTAGCGCACTGTATGACATTGGAGAAGTGGCACACACCTAAATTCACCCAACACCGATTGCATTCCCTCAATCCATCTATGTAACTACGGCTGTTACCAGAGCTTCCGCGTAATGAGGAAACAATGCTGTGCCGCTTACGCATGGGCGTCGCTTTCACCAATGCATATACGTTTTTTATTGGAATGGCTGATAGCGCCGATTGCAATGTATGCCGTGTCCAGGAAACTGTAGAGCATCTACAGTGCTACTGCTCATCTTTTGAAAATGAAAGACATGACCTCTGCACAGCTTTCAATCTGTTCGATAGAAAACCGTTCACATTGAAGAAGGCCTTGGCGCCATGGCCTCGCATGTCGCATCTACAAAAGGCCACAAAAGCGCTGCTGCGATATTCTAAAGGTACCGGATTGAGTCAGCGTGTGTTATCCTGACTGAGTGACCGAACGATATCCCCAGTGGACTTTCCCTTCTTCCTTTAATCGTTCCGCCCCATTTGCCATTTTCCACGGGTAGGGTAATAATAATAATATATGGGGTTTTACGTGCCAAAACCACTTTCTGATTATGAGGCACGCCGTAGTGGGGGACTCCGGAAATTTTGACCACCTGGGGGTTCTTTAACGTGCACCTAAATCTAAGTACACGGGTGTTTTCGCATTTCGCCCCCATCGAAATGCGGCTGCCGTGGCCGGGATTCGATCCCGCGACCTCGTGCTCAGCAGCCTAACACCATAGCCACTGAGCAACCACGGCGGGTCCACGGGTAGGGTAGCTAACCGGGCTCAGTCCTGGTTAGCCTCCCTACCTTTCATTTATCATTTGTTCTCTCTCTTGATGTGCCGATCTGGGTCCCATCTCCACCGTTAATGTCACCTGAGGACATTGCTTGGCAAGGAGTCACCACTGCTGACAAGTGTGACTAGCACTGGACTTCCCATCTGGCCTTGTCTATAGCCGACAGATAAGCAGCATGAGCATGGCATGTTACTAGTGAGCATGGCATGTAAAACATCGCAGACTCCTCCGGGTGATTATGGTCAATTTACTTCGACAGCATTCACACTGTAACCATATCCACTACGGCATGCTCTGGTCATGCCATCAGTTTTGAAGGTTCATATAATAGTGCTGCTCCTGCAAGCATTTATAACACAATGTAAAAGTAATTACTCTTGCATTTCCACTGAATTAACTGTACTCTGTCATGGCGACTCGGTGAAAGCATACATGAGCATGCCTCCTGTGTCACGCAGAGCTTTGGCAAGGGTGTGAAACGGAAGGTGACATTTGCAGCCACAAGTTTGGTCGGGGTGCCACTGTACTGGAATAGCTCTGTGGGAAGACACTGACCAGCATTGTATTGGTGAATGGATTCTTTGAGTGTGTTTGATTAGGGTCGTGTCATCAATGGTGATTAGGTTTTATCAACATATTATTTTGGTGTTGTATAAACAGTGTTGAGGCCTTCATAGGAATGTGTTATATAATGGTGCTATGCGATGCAGCTGCTCTGTGGCACAAATACAACAAAAGGGTAATTTGTCTAGTGCCACCACTTTGCATCTGACTTAATAAGAGGAGAACAGTGCAGCGCAGTTAAAAAAAATTTATCAGCACGGTGCTACATGGGGAAAAGAGCACAAGTAAAAGCTTTGTGAAAAGTCTTTAACATGTTAGCCTCACTAGATTACAAAAATCCCATAAAGCTGATGATAGTGCTTTCAGCTGCTCAGATGTTTTTTCAACCTGCCACAGTACCTGTGAAAAGAAATAACAAACAAAAGTATGCAACATAAGGGAGCTATTGTCATCATTTTATGTTGTAACGAAAAGTAAAGTAGCTAAATGCAGAGGATTAGAGGAACCTCAGAGAGTAAGGGCACCGCACTTGTGTGATGGCAGTGAGCCGCAGGACATTCTTGCGTGCTCTGAAGGCATTTGAAATAATGCTAAACCTAGGGGAAGATGAAAGCAGAGCACTGGTCCTACAAAATGCTGGGATAGGTGCAAAGAATGAAGCCAAATTCATTTTTTTGCTTCCCGCTTGAGCTTTTCCATGTCCACTAGACCCCAAGGCTGCTCTACACTTCGGATTCTATGTCTTGTTCTATATCCGTTGCGCAGAAAATTCGTCCAGTGATAAAATTGATTGTGCAGAGATGTGTGCCTTACAGAATCACTTTATTACCCCAATATTCGGGAGAAACGCCACACAGAAAGCTACACTAGGTAACTTAGTCGACTCAATCGGGGGTTTTTGGGTACATAGCATATACGTGCAGCGAAAGCACAATCCACGACCGTCAACCGCGGTTTCCCCCTTCCCCCTCTCCGTCTGCCAATAACGTTGTCATCCGTAGACGGCCGACGCGTAAGTTGCTGTAAATTCGTGAAAGTGATCGTTCGAGAACGCTGCTCATGCCTTCGCAGCGTCCCCCATCGCACACATTTTCTCACACTTTTCCTCAGCTTTTAGCTTAAGCAAAACCTTCTCTCAAACATATGTTCTTCAAACCGTCAAGCGTGGCGGAGATTTTCCGTGCCGCCTGCTACCGGGGGGGAGGGGAGGGGGGCTATTGTGCTTTGAGCGAAAGCACGGTTGTCATCTGGCAAAGGTCCGAGCACCCACAGACAATCGTCAGCGTGTGAAACACGATATTGCGAGTGCTGTTTATCCGCAGCATATATTACACGCTGCAAAATGTACTACAGAGAGTAACTGAAAGCACACGAGTTGCTCGTGTATCTGAATGCCACTTACCTTAATGGGGCCATCATGTCTCAAGTGATTCCCGGTACAAGGTTTGGGTACATACAGTGGATGAAAGACGATATGGCGAGTGCTGTTTATCTGCGGCATATATTCTCACGCGGCAAAACGTAAGACGGCGAGTAACTGAAAGCATACCACTTCTACACGAATCTGAGCCCCTCTTACCTTAATCGCCCAGCCATGTATTAGAGCCCAGCCGTGTATGAGCGATTCTCTGTACACTAAGATTGAGCACAGAATCCATTTAAGGGCTCACGGTTGCATTGTCGCATTCCATTTGTCGACGACTGTACACACGACGAACTCGCGTACGCAGCCCAACGAGAATCGCCGCGCTACGAACATGCCAGTCGTCGTTCGCGAGCCGGATATTTACATCGCGTAGTTTACAATCGAGCGCATGCAGCACCGCCTTCTGTCTCGTATTTTAACTGGCTGCGATAAATCGGGCGTCACTTCTTCAAAAGGCAGCAAGTGTATATTTGTATTTCAGGCGTCACTCGCACCTTTATTTCCCGACTGCGATCACGTGGCCCAAATAATTCAATGCGGAGAAGCCCCCATTAAGACACTGATATAGATGCTCGCAAAGATGAACAAATATGGTGATAACAGCATGCCGTCCACTGCATCATCACACTTGGAAGCTTCTATATGTGGACGGGTGAACACACATGTGCTTCTGAAATTGTTTTCATATTTGATAGAGGGGTTTTCTTTCTCATTCACGTTTTCTGCCTGCCACGTACGTGCTTTGTTAGGTGTACTTACTTTACTGTCGACAGCAAGGTCTCCTAAGAAAAGCTACCACTGGCACATAGAAAATTATTCTA